>NW_005369365.1:1030752-1034868 GCF_000412655.1 Myotis brandtii | reverse complement strand
AGCAGACACACACACACACACACACACACACACACACACACACACGGGGCGCCTGCCCTGAGCCTCTGCTGCCAGACTGTGGCCGTCAGTATGACATCTACTGAGGGCTCCCAGACTGAGAGAGGGGCAGGCTGGGCTGAGGGACCCCCACACCCCAGTGCAAAAATTTGGTGCACCGGGCCTCTAGTAGTTTATATATTCATGGACATTGAAAATAAATATGAAATCTACTTAATGGAGGTATATATTTGTTTATGAGTATAGCATCAGAGTCTCTATAGATGAGTATGATTCCTCTTTCCTACCATATCAAATATAAACACTCTTCTTTTAGTGTCAATATGTATGTTAAAGAATACTTTGGCCCCAACCAGTTTGGCTCAGTGGATAGAGCATCGGCCTGCGGACTGAAGGGTCCCAGGTTCAATTTTGGTCAAGGGCATGTACCTTGGTTGCAGGCACATACATCCCTAGTAGAGGGTGTGCAGGAGGTGGCTGATCGATGTTTCTCTCTCATCGATGTTTCTAACTCTCTATCTCTCTCCCTTCCTCTCTGTAAAAATATCAATAAAATATATTTTTTAAAAAGAATACTTTGAGGATAGTAAAGAGGATTGAAATTGCAACAGTGATACTTTGATTTACTGAGAGTTTGTGAATTGTTAAGGCTAATTGCTGTACCCTTTGGAAAACACTGACTCTGTTGACAGTTTCTAATTTCAAACTCAGAAAAGCCACAAAGTTTGATTGTTAATATTCTTTATTCTTCACTCTTTTAAATAAAATGACATTTCTAAAATGAGGAAAGACTTAAGCATCTACCTATATTTGCCAAATATGTTAATACATTAAAGATAATTATATACCAGTGCTATTGTTTCTATACTAATTTATTTTTTATATTCACAAGTAACATTTATTATCAATCGTTTGAAAATCTTCAGAATTACCTGTGTGTTAATTTTGAAATATAACATTCTTATACACTCAGGGTCTGTGTGTAAATCAGATAAGGAATTTTACAATATATTTTTGAAACCAGCTGTGTCTTTATGCTGGCATTAGAAGTGGATCTTTGAGTAGTCTTTCAATGATATGAAAGCAGTAGACCTTAGATTTAAGCAGTGGTGGTAACAAGATCAATTAGAAAGGCATCATTGCTTCTTTGTTCTAGATACATTGTATTTTCCAAAGTCATCTTACACTGCAAATGCACTTATAAGTCTTTGTCTACTTACTGAGAGAGGCAACATGGCTCAGTGGTCTGAAATAACAGGCTGGAAGATCAAGGACTATGAGTTCTAATGTTATATTGGGGAAAAAAGCAAAAATGTTGTTTGGGTTTCTTAGAATCCTTTAAAAAAATGCTCCTTTAATATTGTGTTCCATTTGTTCTTTCCTCTTTTGTTATCGTTCAGGTGGCATTTATCATATGGGTCATGGATACAAAAGTAAAAGTCAAGGCTGTCCCAATCACTAAAAGACATGATGGAAACACATAGAGATGGATCTTGTAGAGGCAGGGGTGTCCTTGTTTAACATCCAGAAGATTCTCAAAATAGTGGAAAAGTAAGTTGGGCTTAATAGAAGGAACAGAATGCAATTCTTAAAAAAGGCTTAGAAAGCTGTGGTAAAAGCAGTGGGTTATTGTAAAATTGAAACTATGAGAATATTTATATAATACTAATTTAAAATGTAGTGAGGATATGCCCCATTGGAGATGTCCATTTCCTCCTAGATTTCTCTAAAACTGTCAGAATAATTCATTCAAATATCAAGTTTCCTTCTTAGATCATATGCAAATTTTAGTGTGTTCTGCTGAGTTGAATCTGTAAACATACTAGTACACCTTTTTTTTTTCTCTTCATGCTTGATGTTGGCTTTTGAGATTCTTTCATGAAATTAAAAAAAAACTATTCAATAAAAGCAAACTTGAAACAGAGCCAAATAAATGCTGAGTAGAAACAAGCTTCAGTGGTTTCTGACAGATGAGAGCTGGATTTACTACTCTGATTTATAAGGCAAGGCCAAAGCACTTTCTCCTATCAATCTTTATAGGCAGCGGAAATCATTTCCGAAATCACAATATGCACCTTGCAAAGATTTTGTTTCTGTTACTTTTGAAGGCCTCCTTTATGACCCTAAAATACAATTAATCTCAATTGCAACCATATATGTTTATCTGCCCTGGATTGATATTAAGCTTTATTTTAAAAGATCCACAGTAAAAATTCAGGTGTGACTTGAAGTGTTATATGTCATGGGAAAGAATTCTATGATATAAACATGATGCAAGTTACCAATAAGAGCTTCATCAATGCAAATATTAAAAGTAAAATATTTATATGGTTCAGTATATTGTTTAATTCCAAGTGAAGTTATCCTCCTGGTTCATAGGTCAACACTCTACCACTGAGCCACGCCGCCTGGGCTCTCAGGTGTGACTTGAAGTGTTATATGTCATGGGAAAGAATTCTATGATATAAACATGATGCAAGTTACCAATAAGAGCTTCATCAATGCAAATATTAAAAGTAAAATATTTATATGGTTCAGTATATTGTTTAATTCCAAGTGAAGTTATTTTATAATGTCAAAAGAAACTCTAAGCTGAAATAATTTAGGAACCACAAGCAATAGAAAAATAGATAATCATATTCATGTAAACACTATGATTACAGTGTTTGCTTCAGCCTCCTTCAGGAAAAAATAAATTGGTGTGATTAAATGATGGATACGTTTTATTTACTTGGTATCTGATCTCAGTGGAATCATACCAAATTTCTCAGCTTGGAAATTTTTTTTAATGTGCTAAATTGTTCAACATTACCTTATCAGAATAAATGTCTTCCTTGTATTAGTAATAGTTCACCAAAAAAAAATTTAGTGCAGGTTTATAGAAAAGTTTGTCAACATTTTGGCTCTTTTTAATCAGTGAATATCCATTGCAGAACAGTATTTATAACTTTTTCATGGTTGATTACTTTTCCAGAAGTCCTAAAGCATTAAAAGTATTTTATGAACATTTTTAAAACTGCAAACACTTCCATAGTTACCAAACAAATTTCATTGCTCAGAAGTGCCTAACTCATGAATCTTCATATTGAAATTCATAGGAATTTAGTAAGACAGCAAAGTTTGAAGTGAATTCTTGTTAATGTAGTAATTTTATGTTATTTAGGCAACCATTACCTTCACAGGATTAAAAAAATCATTAATGATAAAAAATATTTTTAGAATAGTAAGCATTCAACAATTATTAATTCTCTTTAAGCCTGAGAGGAAACTGATTAATCATGTTCTAATCCAATAATGTTCCAAAGGTAGTGATTTCATTACAGCACCTCTGATAGCTATCTTAGAAATCAAAGTCATTCTATTTCAATCTTCTTGTTTTCAAAATGGAAAACTCTGGTCCTGCTGAAGTGATTAGACCAAAATTGCATAGCTAATACCTGATAGAGGACAAAAATCGAAGTTGTGTTTTTTTTTAAACCAAATCTACAATGCTATTTTCAAATCAGATTACACAATGTCCTTTGTCTGTTTTTTTTGTATTAAAATAACTGAAAACTAATGCAATCAAATAGAAACTGTGATCTATGTTTCATTTTTATTAAAAATGTATATACTGACCTTTTGAGAATTTGACAAGAAATATCTTTGTTCTGATGCTGTCTGTCACACACACACACACACACACACACACACACACACACACACACAGGCTCACTTGATTTCTTTCTCTGAAGGTTGTAATAGCCTTCTTGTTGGAATTCTTATATTTAAGCTCATCACACCACCCTTCCTGCTTCTTGTTCTTAGCCAGTTCTCAATCAGTCCTTCCCTCCACACTACTTTCAATTCAATCTTTCTAGAATAAAAACTTAACCACGTTTCCCCTCTAATCAAAATTCGTCAAGTGTCTCACACATGGCATATAAAATTCTTGCTGATAAGGCCATTATCATGCTGTTGAGCCAAACATTGTTCCATTCTCTCTTTGATAATTTATTTATTTTTTTTTTTTTCATTAGATTATTTATTCACTTGATTCTTAGATTCACTTGTTCATAGATGCATATTTGTTGTTCATAGTTTGTATCTTTACCTTTT
>NW_005369365.1:1018535-1029291 GCF_000412655.1 Myotis brandtii | reverse complement strand
CTCAGCCAGCCTTCCTGTGGTTCTGGGTGACGTCCGTTCCGTCTTTTAGTTGTATTTTTGAAGTGGTTGTGCGAGGCAGCAAACTCCGGTGTTTACCTATGCCGCCATCTTGGTTTCTCCCAAAATTTCTGTCTATGTTTGTGTACTAGGGACTCTGATGTGCTCTGTGATTTTGCTGTTACCATTCTCTCTTTAATAATTTAAGAGACTATTATTTTGGAGTAATTTTAGTTTTACACAAAGGTTACAATGATAGCCCAATCATAGACCCTTCACCCAGTTTCCCCTAAGATAAACATCTTAACTTACCAAGGTATATTAAAAAAGCTAAAAAACCAATAGTGATACATGACTATGCACTAAATTCCAGATTTTATTCAGATTGTACAAGTTTTTACCTAATGTCATTTTCCTGTTCCAGGATTCAATCCAGGGTACTAGATAGCATTGTTTCATCATGTGTCCTTAGTCACTTCTGACAGTTTCTCAATCTTATTTGTTTTGACTTTCACAGTTTTGAGTACTAGTCATAATTTGTAGGCTACTCCTTGACTTAGGTTTATCTGTAGTTTCCCTCATGATTATATTGGGGTTATAGGTTTGGGGAAGAACAGCAGTGATGGAGTGTCTCTCTCATCTTCTCATAACTGAGGGGTTCATGATATCACCATAACTTGGTTAACCTTGGTGACTTGGTCAAGGTAGTGTTAGCCAGGTTTCTCCGCCATAAAGTTGCTGTTTGTCCCTAGCCATCCATATCCTATTCTTTGGAAGTCGAGGAGTGTACTTGTCCATCGAGGGTGGTCCCCCTTCTGGTCTATAGACTTCTGAACATAGGAGATCTACGTTATTATCTCATGACCAATGGCTTATGAGAACAGTGACAATGTGTATGTGGGAAGGGTAAAAGGAGGATGCTCACCCCATTCCAGTATTCTGAGGTCCTAAGAAAGTGAACCAGAGGGCCTCATTTGTTCCTATGGCTCCACCTGGGGGAGCCCAGAGGAAGAGATGAGTGTTAGCTGTATGGGTGCTCAGCTGTTTGCTCAGCCACATGATGAAAACCCAACCCAGACAACAGATTCAGAATATTTGCTGTTGGCAGAGCCAAGGGGAGTCAGTGCTATTTCTCTGAAGACAGATTCCTCAGCAATGGAGATACAAAGTAAGGTTGAATAATGCCACCCCCCTCCAATTCACAAACACACCACCTACATGAAGAGGATTCTTACAGCAGAGGCAGTCAGCACCAGATGGAACCAGCCGCGACAGCAAAGTCAAGTATGTAAGGGGGCCTCCACTGCCCTGGCTGTCTGGCACACACCCCAGTTGAAGTCCTGTGAGCACCATTCCAGGCTGAGTTCAGGGAAGAGAAGAACTGAACTCTAAATGCATTATTGCACAGAAGTTTTAAAAATGACAGGACTGTGGAGCAAGACATCAGCCAAACAATTACATGTGTATTTTTATTTCACCACCAGACTGTTTATTCCTTGGAGTTAGAAACTATAGTGTTTACTTTATATTCACAGCCTTTTTCAAGACTTTTCCAGAGTGTTTTGAAATGACTGGAAGTTGTTTTGTATGTTTTTTTTGTTGTTGTTGTGGTTGTTTTATTTCTGTTTTAGTTGTCACAATGACTAGGGAATGCTCAAAGTTTGTAGTTGGTAAGGACCAATAATTCTAAATGGCCTGCAAGATAGTGCTGCACAGTGAATGAATGAATGACCTATTGTTTATATGATAAATACAAACACATTTTTCTAATAATGGGACATATGGCTTCCAGAGCAAATGGAAAGGTTTTTAAACCATGAAAACTCAAACATTAATAAAAAAATAAAGCCATAATTTGCATAGGACAAAGGGGTAATCTATCACCTTCTATAGTCCCATTTTAGTGTGAAATTTATTAATTTGTTTGCTAAATTACAGACCATACTTTTAATGAACAACAATTACCTATTTTCTTCTTTAAGTATACCTTCCAAAGAATCTCCCCATAGGACAATTCACACCCACACTGTCCTAAAATTGGAATTTCTATCTATTGTGCCTCTTTCTTTTCCATCTAACCTCTTCCTTAATATCACTTCCCCCCATCTTCAGTCTATCTTCAATCATCTAAATCTAACATTACTGTAAAGTTGCTGTTAGGAAATATGGATCTAAATATAATACGGCTCTGTGTTTTATTTCTGTTACCCAACATACTCAGCTTATTCCATCCGCATGCTTGCCAGAGCCTCTGAGTATGCAGATTTGTCCTCTTGTTCTTCTTAGTGAAATGTGCTTAAGGAAGGATGCACCTACCTAACCCTAAAATGATAGGAAATAGAGGGAGTCAGGAGCTGAGAGAGCTGACATTTCTTAACAAAGTCACTATGATCTCCTATTAAGTGTCAATGCCTTGGTCTTTTTTCTTCTGTCAAAATTGTGCATGCATGTGATTCCAGCTTTCTTTACAAGGGGAGCCATGACCCCCATAGGGCCTCCATCTGTCTGTTTGGAGCAGGTGGTGTAGCAGTTCACCATGGTTATAGCTCGTTAGAAGATGTGCTGACATTGATTTCAGTTCTTCACATTCAATTATTTTCTTCAATCTTGTTTAGCTATATATTGATGGAATCTGTGATATAATAAAAGAAAAAGAAATTTTATATTTAAGATATGCTATTACATAAATGTAAACTACTGAGATTCAGGGATATCAGGAGGTATGGCTTCGGAAGCAGCACTTAAATAGAGAACAGTCTACTTGAAATCTTGCTATAATTAAAACAGTCAACAGACCTTTTACTTGACCAGTAGCCAACACTCCAACCTCAAACAAATAGGAAAGTATTGGAAATTCTTCAGAGTTTCTTTTTTCTCTTCCTCACCTTCCTTCCTCCTCCTCCTTCTCTCTCTCTCTCTCTCTCTCTCTCTCTCTCTCTCTCCCTCTCTCTCTCTCTCCCTTTCCTCCCCTTCTCTTTCTTCCCCTCTCCCCTTCCTTCCACTCCACTCCCCTTTTGTCCCCTCTTCTCTTCTCTTCCTTGGAGTTAGAAACTCTCTCTCTTTCTTTTTTGCCAGAATCTAAAAGTCTATATTTTCAGTCAAATCAGATTCAAAGCATGACTAGAAATAGCATGAGTACTGGCATATTGGGACATTTTAATTCTTAAAAGTTCCAGCTGGAAATTCAGCAAAAAAATGTTCTCTTGGCACCTCCTAAGAAATGTCGCAGGTTTCTGAACAGCAGCTGAAGTAGAGAAAAGGATGGGAACCCACCACCACCAAAATGATAACAAAAATCAGCGATGGAAATGTTTTGGTATCTAAGGCTCAGCTTTTTTATTTTTTAAGTTGCAGCAGGAGAACTGTCTCAATTCCACAGACTACAGATGGACAGAAACAGATTTGAGAAAGGTGGAAACTTTCTTATTCCCTAGTTAAAAAACCAGCACCAGCGGGAATATTATGCATTATCCTAAAACCTTTAATTCCCTGCCCATGTCGGCCAGATGCCCCTCACCAGTGAATTTGCATCACCACTTGGAACAGGCAGTGTGTGAATAGGGCTCCCCAAACACATTTCCTCCTCCACAAAACATCAAGCTGGAGTGAGGAGCACCGAGGCTTAGTTCACAGTTTAGAAAGCTCTTGTTGCCAGGAAGGGAACAGATTAACCAAAGAAGATATATGCATGTATGCATAGCCTCTGGACACAGGCAATAGTGAAGTGAAGGCCTGGGGGAGGCAGAGGTTGGATGGAGGGGCAAAGGAGGGGAAAATGGGGGCATCTGTAATAGTGTCAACAATGTAAAAGAAAGAAAGTTCTTGTCACAATCTCACGGCCACTGGCTATTCTCGATGCCCCTGACAAGTTTACATCTGGAATATTCTAAGAATCTGTGTTCCCAATGAGCTGTCCTTGCTGTTCAACACTACATTTGTACATGGTGTATCACAGACTCTGATGATCTTTTCACATTAGAATTTCATTCATATTATTTATATCTAGTTCATTGCCTTCTTGGAATGCTTGAGAAACCTTTCAGTATCATGTTTCTCTGAAAATGTACCTTTGTAGTGGTGTCCTGTTTGTCTTCTTTTGAATTGGATTTGAGTCTGGCCTCTGCATACTAGTATGTGTGTGTCTGGGCAGCTATGTGTGTCTGTGTGCACCTCTGGGTCTGTGTGTTTTCTGTTTGAGTGCCTGTGTCTTTGAGTATCTGACTCTGTGTGTGTGTGTGTATGTGTGTGTGTGTGGTGTGTGTGTGTGTGTCAGGGAGTGGGGGATATTGTACTGGGGATACTACATGAGAATGTAAACTACATGGAGTTTCCACAGAGGTTTTCTGTATGATCATTTGGTGGCCTGAAATGTCACAAAGCTCCCCAAACAGATATTCTTCTCAGGCAAACACATAAAGAAATGCTCAGCAGGTGCTATTTTCTCAGTCTAGAGAAGGGATAACATTTCCCAGTAGGGCATAGTGTAATGAATCAGATGACAATATAGCACAGTGGTTTTCTAAGGAGAAAATGCCCTGGAAAATTAACACTTTTCAACAATACAAAGACTAACACCCCCAAACCTTGCCCTAGAAGGGCAGAGAAACCCTGCGTGCACATGGGCGGCTTTGAATCTCAAATAATGATCTCTCTGATGTGGTAATATCGCCGCTACCATGGCTCCAAAAGCACAGGGCTAATTGTACGGTGTCAGATGGTAGGTGGGTCGGTGGTAAAATTTTAAAAGGCACATCAAGCAGCTTTCTACAGCATAATAGGTCCTGATTAGCCAGCCGTGTGGCGTGGCAGCAGTGTGCTTCGCCACCGACTGTTAGCAGCAAGTGCTGAGGCCGACTTGAGCTGCAGGAAAACACTGTTCTCGGGATAAGGTGGCTGCAGCTCCAGTGTTTTTCGCAGGATTCAGCCATTGCTCTGGGAAAGGATGGGGTGGGGAGCCGCCACAAAACTCACCTGCCAGGCTTCTCAGATGCCTGGTTGTCACATTCTGCTCAGCTCTGGTTTTGGGATTAGGGTGATGCTGGCTTCATAGGAAGAGCTTGGAAGTGTGCCTTCCTCTTGAATTTTTTGGAATCGTCTGAGAAGGATTGGCTTTAGTTCTTCTTTGAATGTTCGGTAAAACTCCCCTGTGAAGCCATCCAGTCCAGGGCTTTTGTTTGCTGGAAGCTTTTTGATGACTGTTTCAATTTCATCAATAGTTATTGGCCTATTCAGGTTGTTTTTTTTTTATTCGTCCTGATTGAGTTTTGGAAACTTAACAAATTCCCTTTTGAAAATCATTTTTTTCTATGGATGAATGTCACAAATGTACCAATCATTGACTCAGTTTTTTCCTATCCTTATATATTTCTTTTTTTTTAATATATTTTATTGATTTTTTACAGAGAGGAAGAGAGAGGGAGAGGAATAGAGAGTTAGAAACATCGATGAGTGAGAAACATCGATTCAGCTGCCTCTTGCACGCCCCCCACTGGGGATGTGCCCGCAATCCAGGTACATGCCCTTGACTGGAATCGAACCTGGGACCCTTCAGTCCGCAGGCCGACGCTCTATCCGCTAAGCCAAACCAGCTAGGGCTCTTTATATATTTCTGTTGGTCACTTGTATTAGGATAAACTAGGGTGAAGTAACAAAGAAACTGAGACATGGAAGTAGTCAGGATGAGAGAAGTGTTCAGGGACCCAAGCTTCTTCCGTCCTGTGATTACTCCTGTAGGAATAATTCATGGTGGTTCACAATCACTGAGTTTATGGACCAGACAGACCTAAACGTGGCATATACACTCCCACTTACCTCCCATTTGAGGGCCCTAATTCAGATGAACACATCTAACTGCATGGAAAATTTGGAGACTTAGTTTAGCTTTAGACCCAAAGGAAGGGTCAAACATTTTTGGTTAGCTAGCTGCTAGTCTCTGTCAAGTAATCTATAATGCAGTGGTTCTCAACCTTCTGGCCCTTTAAGTACAGTTCCTCATGTTGTGACCCAACCATAAAATTATTTTCGTTGCTACTTCATAACTGTAATGTTGCTACTGTTATGAATCGTAATGTAAATATCTGATATGCAGGATGGTCTTAAGCGACCCCTGTGAAAGGGTCATTCAACCACCAAAGGGGTCGTGACCCACAGGTTGAGAACCACTGCTATAATGTTCTTGTAATCTCTTTAATACCCCAAGTTCTCTCAGTTAGGATCCCCTTCCATCTTAACCTTCTCAGTTTTAGACAGATTCCAAAGGCCTTTCTACACATATATGAAGATTCATTTAAACATCTGGGTGAAAAAGTTGTGATTTTGACCCAAGCAACCATTGCTCTCCTACTCATCATGGCCAACTATTGCATTTGTTTGATCAAGTTACTTCAGAAAATCAGTTTTATTCATAAATAGTACTCATTCAAAATTGCTCAAATGACCAATAGGGGCAATAGCCTTAGCTCTCATTTTTATTGACCATGTTTATTCTTGAGGATATTTTTAAGATACCAATATATTTGTGGCCCATTCAGGATAAAAATTATTCCCTTATCGTCATCAGAACACTGTGAATATTGTAGTTGTGTGTGATTCAGTAGGATGAACACTAAATTAGAAATTAGGAAAGAGTGGATTTAGTTTCAGAACTGCCACTTGTTTTCCGTGGACCTGTGGAAAGGTGGTTGGTCTTTCTTAGCTTACATTCCCTCATCTGTAAATGAGAACTTTGCCTCTCTGATTTCACAGAGTTATGGTGGGCAAGGTATGTGAATGCGCTTTGAAAACCACAGCTCAGGTATCAAGGGTGGTCATCTTAGTTATATTCACATGAGAAGATAACAGATCAACATTTGTTGAGCTCCTAATTTGTTCAGATTCTCTGCAAGGCACTCTAGAGTGATAAGCATGTATTGGGAGCCATAAGTTAAGTGTTCAAGATAAAAGAAACAGGCACAAAATATGATGAAAGATAAAAGATAGAGGCTCAAAGAAAATATGAAAGCAACTGCAAACTAAAACAGCTTGGCAGAGCTGAGAGGATGCTGGCTGATCTTTTGATCAATGTGGTGTGGAATGAATGAGAGCCTCCCTGATCACCTCTGCTGCAGCATGTGACCCATGCCTTGAACTAACCAACACTGTGGAAGTTTCCAGTACCACATTGGATTCTCTGTGTGCATCACTTGGTTTTACAAAGTCAGTAAGGGTTTCCTTAAAGGACCCAGGTCCTGACAATACCCTTCTGTGAGTATTGTCAGGACAGGGGTGAGGCTAAATTATTAATGTGAAAACTATATTTCTGCTATAGCTGAGTGTCCATGTACAACTTTCAAAATATCCACAGAGCTGCAGAGGACATATGGCATTGTAATGTGTACAGTACAACAGGCTTTGCATATGAGTTAAAAAATAGTTCAAATGATTACCAGAATGTACAATAATTTGCCTCCTGGGAAAATATGACAGCAAGATCAGGGCAGTAGCCAGGATGACACAAATAACCATACCAGTGCAAAAACTGGATGATTTTATAGATGCTAGGACACTGTTATATTGCAGGAGCTATTGTACTATAATTATTGCTGACTTGTGTCTTTTGGGGGTCCTTTAATTATTTCAAGTGCGCTACTAAGAATTCTAGTATTTAAAAGTGTGCTGCCAATGCAGAAAGGCTGAAAATAACCACAGATATTAGAAGAAAAAGATATTGGCTAATCTATAATAATAAAAGCATAATATGCTAATTAGACTGGACAGCTGAACGACCTTCTGGAAGTCCTTCTGGATGAAGCCACAGTGCAGGGGGCCAAGGAAGAGGCAGTTAGGTGAGATGAGGCAGGCAGGCAAGCAGTTAGGGTGATCGGGGAAGCAGGCAGAGAGGTTAGGGGTGATCAGGCAGGCAGAGGTGGTTAGGGGCAATGAGGCAGGCAGGCAGAGTGGTTAGGGGTGATCAGGCAGGCAGATGCCAGCGGTTAGGAGCCAGAAGTCCCAGATTGCAAGAGGGACATTTCCCAAGGGGTCCCAGATTGCGAGAGGGTGCAGGCTGGGCTGAAGGATCTCCTCCGTGCATGAATTTCATGCACTAGGCCTCTAGTATCCTATTTAATAAAGAGGTAATATGCAAATTGACCATCATGCCCTCACACAAGATGGCCGCCCCCATGTGGTCAAAAATGGCCACCTCCATGTGGTCACAAGATGGCCACCACAATATGGCCAGCAGGGGAGGGAAGTTAGGGGTGACCAGGCTGGCAGGGGAGGGCAGTTGGGGGCAATCGGGCCAGCAAGGGAGCAGTTAGGCATCAATCAGGCTGGCAGGGGAGTGGTTAGGGGGTGATCAGGTTAGCAGGCAGAAGTGGTTAGGGGCAATCAGGCAGGCAGGCAGGCGAGCGGTTAGGAGCCAGCAGTCCTGGATTGTGAGAGGGATCCCAGATTGGACAGGGTGCAGGCTGGGCTGAGGGACACCCCCCAAAAAAAATTTTGTGCACTGGGCCTCTAGTTTAATAATAATACTTTATTGCTTAGGCTATATAACTTCTGGATCAAATATATACAGGCTGAGGCAAAAGTAGGTTTACCATTGTGAGTATGTGAAGAGTTTATTCTTGTATTATTATTTATTAATTTTATATTATTTTCCTAAGAACAACTGTAAATCTACTTTTGCCCAACCCTGTATATATTTTCATTAGTACAATAGAGCTTTCATTCTTACTTATTGAGAGTCCATTGGTTACTAGAATAGGGATATGGACTTTGTTCCAAGTGGTTATTTAGGAATCTAAGCTGTTGAAGATTATCATTTTTCTTTTCTTTTTAAAAAAATATGTTTATTGAATTTATTGGGGATAGATTGGTTAATAAAATTATATAGGTTTCAAGTGTACAGCTGTATAATTCATCATCTGTATGTTGTATTACCTGTTCACTTCCCAAAGTCTAGTCACCACTATCCCCATTACCTTCTTTTATCTGCTCTATACCCCTTTCCCTATGGTAATCATCATACTGATGTCTGTGTGTGAGTTGCATTTTGCTTAATACCTCACCTATTCACTTAGCCCCCCCAACCTCCCCATCACTGACAGTCCATTCTCTGTCATTTTTCAAGACATAGCTTCCAAGTTTACTCCAGACATTAACATCTAACCAGCGGATATAGATGTTTGTATGGGATTGCTTTATGAGTTAGAGCCAAAAGTAATGTCTGTCACTTTCTATCCATTCCATTGATCATAACTCTTACATATATGGCCACATCAACTTCAAAGGATGCTTTGAAATATTACATATCTGTGCACCCAAAAGAAAAATAAAGTTGTAAAGACAAAATAATTAGAGTTTGTTTGACATACGAACTAACATTTATATAGTTCCTGTACATTATAAATCTCTTTCATCTGCTTTGACTCTTTGGATTACACATGAGAAAAGTCTCCAATACTCTAAATTCAAGTTCTCGAACTTGAACTCCAAAACCCATTTTCTTTCTCTGTATGATTTCCTGCCCTCCCCTTGCCACGTGCTTTAGTTGGAAAGAGAAAAATACAGGAATCAATGGATCCTGCATTAAAATTTCTTAAAAGCAAGCATGTAAATAAATCTGCTTAGGGATCTATCAATAAATACAATCTAATATATTGACAGGCCAAAAACAATGAGATTTGGTCAGATAGTTCATCTTAAGACACTACTCATAGAGTATTTACTTAGCCTGAGACCAGAGGTTTCTGACTAGGTTTTCAGTAAGATTTCTTGGAATGGAGATTGTTCTACACATAGCTCTGGGAGCCATTTCTTGTCCTAATCCTGAGAATGGGTTCCACCAAAAACTGCTTCCATTCCTGGCTTTTGCTATACCCTCAAGCAGTGAGTCATGGAGCACACCAAAAGCAGAACAGCCCTGGAGGAAAAACAAACAAAAAACAGACACAATAACCTCCAGAGAAAAAAAATAGGTTTAATAGTTTTAGATTCAACCAACACATATTGATAACTTATAGAAAGTAGACAGTGCAGACAATTTCACACATATTATTTTGTTTGTTCAAATAAAATTATGTAGCGGCAGAATAGGATTTGTATTGTCTGGAGATATAAATTATTTATGTTATCCTTGGATGTCTTTAGTATGGGCAAATGATATTTGGCTTCAGTATTTTTTGCTGCTTGTTGCAAACTTTCCAAAAGTGGGGCATTATTTTTTTAATAAAACCATAGATCATGAGCAGGAAAAAAGAGCAAAAGCACATCTGCTTTACCCATCTACTTTCAGGAACGAGTGTTTTTCTCATCCTGGCTATGAGCGAGTTACGCTTTTAAGCCTCAGGATATTCATGTGATAAAGGATAGTACTAATAAACTTTCCCTGTTTCTGGTGAAAGTTAGCTGTAAGCATGCAATGTGTATTGTGTTTTCTAAATTGTAAAGCACTGAGCAATTACCAGGTGGTATCTGACCACAGTTGAACGCATGAGCCTAGTGAGACTCAGTGTAAACAGACCTTCTAGGTTGAAGAGGCAGGTAGGAGAGAATGAAAACCTATACTCATCACTTCTAGGACCACCTTGTATTGGACCTGAACTTTAATTGGTTTGTTAATTCAAATGACTTGAACAGAATTTTCACAGTTTCTTTTGATCTTTCCCAAGATTAAAGTGGACAAACTATCTACCAAAATCATTTTGTTCCCTGGATAAAAGCAGCAGCAGTGACAGCATTTTCTACTGAGCAGCTGTCCGCCCCCCCTCCCCCCGCCCCC
>NW_005369365.1:1007879-1018508 GCF_000412655.1 Myotis brandtii | reverse complement strand
TGTTTGTGCATTTAAATCACAAACATTTCAAGGGGCTCCAAATTAGCTCTATTGGGTAAGCTCTTGAACAGGACACACACATGCACTATTCAGAAAATTGAAGCCTTTGCATCTTCTTCCACAAAGTGGCAAAATGGCAGCAATTTGTATGGGGCAAATTCTAGGGATTACTATGGCATGTTTTTGCCCTGTGACAAAATAGACATTAACTTCCTCTTATATTCTCACTGCAGTTAGTGTCGGGAATCCATGTCTGTGGGTCAACTTGGGGAATTCGCTTCATGTTCTGGTAAGAATGAGCCAGTAACAATTTGGAACACAGAATTTTGGCTGAACAAATAGACACTCGAAGCAAGGTTTTTAAATAAATAGGGGGAAAGCAGTACATTGGCAAGTGTGCCCAGAGTCATTGTGGCATTAGGGGCATTTTGATCAATTGAAATAACAAAGTAATTAACACCTGCTGTGGGTTACAACAGTGGATGAGGTAAAATTGCCTTTTGCTTGGAAGCCTCTCCTTCCACAAATGCTGTATGGTAGGAGAAATTGGAAGATCAATGTGCTTGCATGCAGAGCTCTAACACAAAGAAGAGCCCTACAGAATGTGTCTACCAATTTATATATATACTAGAGGCCCAGTGCACGAAATTCATTCACTGGGGGGAGGGGAGGTCCCCTCACCCAGGCCTGTTCCCTCACACAGTCCGGGACCCCTCGGGGGATTTCAGCCTGCTGGCTTAGGCCCAGTCTCCCCGGGGATTGAGCCTAAGCCGGAAGTTAGACATCCCTCTCACAGTCCAGGGCTCTCGCAGTCCAAGACCCCTCACTCCTTACCACCCACCTGCAATGGTGGAGGGAGAGGCTCCCACCACCACCACTACCCTCACCAGCTGTGAGCCTGGCTTCTGATTGAGTGGAGCTTCCCTTGTGGGAGTGCACTGACCACCAGGGGGCAGCTCCTGTGTTAAGCGTCTGCCCCCTGGTGGTCAGTTCACATCATAGCAACCGGTCATTCCACTGTTCAGTCGATTTGCATATTAGGGTTTTATTATATAGGATAATCTTGCACTCTTCCATGATAAAAGACATTTAAAGGCTATACCAACTGATACTTAGATATGCTGGACATTTTCTCTCTTAGATGTAGATTCCCATTAATTAAAAAATAGAGTCTTCTTGTGTCAGTGAACAGTGTTCTTCAAAAAACTGAAATTCTGGACTGAATTCTACACCCCCATCTTTATATGTTGAAATCCTGACTCCCAGTATATGAGAATGTAACCATACAGGGGTGGGAAAAAATAGGTTTACCATTGTAAGTATGTGAAACACAGAACGCATTTTTGTATTACTATTTATTTATTAGTTATGTTATTTATTTGTATTATTTGTAATATTTGTTAATATTATTATTTTGTATCCTTACTTATGATTTATCTGTTAGGTAATGATGGCTGATAAATAAACCAACTTTTTCCCACCCCTGTTTTTGGAGATGGGGATCTTTAAAGAGATAATTAAGTTAAAGTGAGAGTAGTAGGGTGGGCAGTAATTCAGTAGGACTGATGTCCTTATAAGAAGAAGGAACAAAGAACAGATCTTGTGAGGACAAAGTGAGAAGACTGCTGTCTACAAGCCAAGGAGAAAATGCTCAGCATAGTCTAGCCCTAGTGACACCTTGATCTCAGACTTCTAGTCTCCAGAATTGTGAGAAAATAAATGTCTATTGTTTAAATTACCCAGTCTGTGCTATTTTGTATGACAGCCTAGTAAAAAAAATACATCTGATTTCCCAAGGAGGACATCATGTCTGAACCCACTATTTTATTCTTTTGATTGAAATTATTGGTAATATTTGAAAGATACCTTGTAGATATAAAAGAAGGTACTTGGGATGCATAAGTGAATAGATGGTGTTTTGCTACCAAGATGTAAGCAAGATACCAAACTCTGGCATCTCTTTACTGAAGGCCTGGTGCATGAATTTGTGCATGGGGGGTGGGGGGGGGGGGGGGGGGGGGGGGTGAGAGACCACGGAGGTTGGCTGGCAGGCCCGGATCTAGTTGTGTAGATGTGCTGAGGTAGCGGCAAACAAAGACTACATACAGAGTGCCCCAAAACAGCCTGAACACCAGCTACACTCTGAGGTGAAAATACAGCTCGACTTCACTGCCCACACTCCGGCCGCCTCACTCTCCCTGGGGTGGAGTTGCTGACAGACAGACAGGTCATCTCTCCTACCTCAGCCACACATTTTCTCAGGGCTCTGCCCCCAAGCATGATAGGTAGCTGACTTTGGTCAATGGTGGCGCACCACCATGGGAGCTCTAGTCAATCAGTGGTTGGGAACTCGCGGGGCTGACCTAGAAGTGGCTGACGAGGGCAAAAGGGTGAGCAGCATGGTGTGGTGGCAAAGGTAAGATGGTGATGGTGCTTACTTCACGTCTTTGCAGTTAGGCTGCTGCCTTGCCCCTTCTGCCCCTTCTGAGCTGCTACTCTCTCTTGATCAGTGTCGGGGTCGCTCTCCTCCTACAGGCTTTCTGGACTCAGATTCTCCAGTGCCCAGAGCCTTAGCCAGGGGAAGGGACTGGCCATGGGGAGGGACCTCAGGAGGTTGGCTGGCTGCTGGCTGCAGGAGGTTGGCTGTGGGAGCACACTGACCACCAGGGGGCAATTCTTACATTGAGCGTCTGCTCCCTGGTGGTCAGTGCGCATCATAGTGACTGGTCATTCCAGTCATTCTGGTCGTTTGGTCGTAATGGTCGCTTAGGCATATATAGAGGCCCAGTGCACAAAATTCATTCATGGGGGGGGGGGCGTCCGTCAGCCTGGCCTGCACCCTCTTGAAATCCGGAACTGCTGGCTCCTAACCGCTAGCCTGCCTGCCTGCCTGATCTCTCCTAACCCCTCTGCCTGCCTGCCTGATTGCCCCTAACTGCTCACCTGCCTACCTGATAGCCTCTAACTGCCTCTGCCTGCCTGCCTGATCACCTCTAACCACTCTGCCTGCCTGCCTGATCGCCCCTAACCACTCTGCCTGCCTGATCACCCCTAACTGCCCCTGCCTCAGTCCCCACCACTGTTGCTTCATCAGGAAGGTCGTACGGAAGGACGTTCAGAATGATGTCCAGAAGGTCATGCGGCTATCTGGTCTAATTAGCATATTACACTTTTATTATTATAGATACATATATCTTTCCACTATACTAAAAATCATCACTGACATTTTGGAATAGGAAAGGTAATAAAAATAATATGAAATTATAAATTTTATTAATAAGCAAAAGACTGGATTTTGCATTTTGGTTGAAAAAGCTCAACCCTTCAAATCAGGAAAGCTGAAGTTTTGCCTAGAGTCTAGTATTAAATAATTGATATGTTTTAGATATATATATTTTTTTTATTTTCTTGGGGGCTTCGGTCAGTTTCTTCTCATGCTCTTTAAGCTGTGATAGTCTTTAATTTCTGATTTTGCCTTTTTTTTTTTACAAATGAATAGTATGTTCTAAATATTAGGTTTAAGTTTGTACACTATTTTACTACTACATACTTGCTAATCTATTTTCTTGTAACATATAAAAATACATATTTGTTGAAGACATTTAAAAAGGAGGAAAATGTTACATATACTGTCACTTCCCAGAAAAAGAGCATAAAACTAAAGTATTTATTTCAAGTTGTTTTCTATGTTTAAGAGTAGGCACACATTCCTGCATTCCTGCATTATTTTCCCATATTCGTAGAACAATTATCTATCTATTAAAACAATGATTTATAACCTGATTTTTACTGAATACTTTATCACCCATATTTGCAACATGATGAATAATCAAAAGTGAGGCACACCAAATATTTCTGCTTCTCCTGATTTCATGTACATGGTAGGCTTCTTGAAACACTGGGGTTCACATGAATCCAGTGAAGTGGAAGTGGAAGTAACTATGTGACTTCATTTAATTTCCAGAGTATAACTCACCAAAGTTATTTTTCTTTCAGCCATGGAACTGGCAAGGGTCAAGATGTTCCTGTTCTATTATCCTGTGTATTAGATTTTTATTGCTACTCTAACAAATCATCACCACCTGAATGTCTTTAAACAGCACAAATTTATTCTCTTACATTTATGAACTCCAGAAGTTTAAAATGAGCATTACAGGCCTAAAATTCAAGACATTGGCAGGATGGTGCTTCCTCTGGAGACCCCATGGGAGACTTCATTTTCTGGCCTTTTCCAGAATCTAGTGTTGCAATCCTTGACTCGTGATTTGTTCCTTCATCTTTAAGACCATCAGCGAAGCATCTTCTCTCTCTGACACTGCTTCTCTTTGCTTTTGTCATACCACCTTCTTCTTTTCTGTCTTTACTCAATCTCTCTTTACTTCCTCTTATAAGGATACTTGTGATTCCATTTAGGCCCCACTTGGATAATCCAAGAACAATTTCTCCATCTCAAGATCCTTAATCACATCTACAATGACACTTTTCCACATAAGGTACCATTTACAGAATTCCAGAGATTTGGATCTGGATACCATTGGGGAACATTATTCAGCCCACCATGGACATGTGGTGTGAACAATAGGAAAATCTACATTTCCATAAGCCACTAGGATTTGAGCGTTTATTGTTATCACAACATAACTTGGGACATACTAACTGCTAAAAGTATAATTTAATTTTCTTTGATAATTTTACTTCTAATGACTGAATCTTTTTTTTAAATCCTGTCATATAACTATATAATAGTTAATTTAATAATTATCCTATGGGAATTCAGTTGTGTCTAATGTGTCAATAAATAACCTAATAGGTAAATCATTATGCACATCTTTCATTACCCCCTTGGAGAAAAGTTCTAGATAATGAACCTCTGGATCAAAGGGTATACGGTTTATACCTCTAAGAATGTTCCCCTATGGTTAAAGGGCTTCCAGAAATGTTATGCCCTGTGACACCTCACCTTTAACCCTGAAGCAGAACCACTGATGTTCACCCTCTCTTAGAGAAGACTTTTGAAAAAGACAAGGCAAACAGCCCCTAAGAATTTTAGCTAGTTCAATATGATAAACTTGGGAAATTGAACTGATCAATCCCATGTGAAGTTATTCAATTCTCTTGTTGATTAGACTGAATAAGATGTGTGTGGGGAGAGGGATGTATATTTCATGGTTCTGTTTCTCAAAAGACCTACACTAGTGAATTTTCCTGTGCATAGAAATGTGAGGAGTAAAGGGGAGGGGGAGAGGGTGAATACCAAATAAAAATCACTAAATATATAACCTTGTTTGAATGGAAAAGCAGAGAGAACTACTACATTGATTTTTTTTTCTTTTTTAGTGGGGAAGGCCTGTGTTGCAAATGTCACCTATGTTTTCAGTGGCTTCTTTTCTTTCCTCGCCCCTTTGTAACTCTTGAAAGCTATCCACTTTTGTTTGCAGGATTGGTTCTCTGCTGGGAGAAAGATAATTCTGTTGGGCCAATGGAGTGGTGACTTCCCCTCCACCCCATCCATCATTGGGGTGGAGATGACAAAACACAGCAACTCAGCCTCCATCTCAGCAGGAACGAAGTGTATCATCTGCCCAAACACCTGATCTCCGCTTGCCAGGGCTGAGACCATCCAAGAGCCCTAGGAAGGCAGATGTCGAAAGGAGATGCTGCCAGGTGGGGATGGCAGTAATTTTTCCATAAATTGACTATTTCTCCTTTTGTCCGCCCCCCCCCCACCCCTGTCATACTTTCCAGTATTATTTAGAACAGTCATTTCAACCTTAGTCTGTTTGATCACCTGCCCCCTTTGTCAGACCTGGTGAGCCATTTGGCGTGATGGCAGGGGCCATCTGTGCTGTTAGAATGAAGCTCTTTTTCATTGCTCACCTGTCTCTCCCATTCCAGAGATTCTTCGCTTAGGGGAGTCAGGTGCCTCACTTTTCTGGGCTTGTTGCCACCAACTAGGTAGGTTTCAAATCTTAGGCTGGCCTTTCGGGTAGGAGAATCTATAGGGGATTATATTTTCTTGGCAATTTCCTTTTCATTTCCAGAATACTGAAATGTACTTGGCTGCACCCCTTGGCTTACTCCAGTGAACCCTCTACTTTAAAGGATTAGCTCTTATCCTAAAAGTCTGGTCAACCCAAGCAAATGAAATTTCACATGAACTGAACAACAGGGAGTGATGAATGAACTCCTCTCCATTTCTTGGGAAAAAATAAAAATTCATGCTGAGGCGTGCAATTAAGATTATTGCAGAGGGGGTTCCAGCTTTTAAAACACTATTAACAGATACTCAGACCTATAGAATACCCTCAGTGAAGTATGCACCACTCACACTGTTTCAGAATTTCTTGGGTCACATATGCTTTCATTTTATGTAAAAAGCAAGTTTAGAAAACTAAAGTTCTTCACTTTTGGAACAAATATAGAGAAGCCTGTTTTATAAAAATGTACCACCTGGGAAAAATTATCCCCATATAATCCAGAAACTACATGACTTTATCAGTTTTCTACCACGGATTGATTTTCTCTTAAAAATTTTTGCAAAGTTCAGTACAATTAGTGGTTAAATTGAAATATTTTAAAATCTCAAAACTATTTGGCTGTATTTTCACAACATGAAAACAACCTTTGTAGGGCAAAGAACAATAATCCAGTCTAGAAAACTGGGTTCATGACTTATCTCCATCTCATGGATGCTCTTAACAAATTCCTTAAAACTGTATGCTCCTTTCTTCATTTGCACTTAAACCAAGGGAAAATAATGTTTCTCTTTTCCCTAGCTCATAGTAATGCCATATGCATAAAAGTAATGAATAATTATGAAAACCATTGCAGTATTATGAAAATGAAAAGAAAATGTAATAAATCTTCATTTATCTTCACACTTTTAATTTAGACTTTGGTACAATATAGGGGGGAATACTTCTAAAATTTACATTTGTATTGTATGGAAAGAAGTAGTTTGAAAGGGTAAATGGAATTACTAGAAGAACCTATTTAAGAAATACATATAATTAAAAGCTCTTGAGTAATTACTTAAAAGTAAAAGATGAATATATTCAAATTAACTGCCTATTGATACAACCATACATTAAAAAAGACAATTTGTTATATTAAATTAATTAGTAAGGTAATGTATAAATTCTAGAAATTTTTTTAGCATTTTTCCCATTTTACCATCTCCATTTTACAACTTGCCTATAATGTGACATAAAAAATCATATTTGTATTTTTCATTAAATTAAGCAAAGAAATCACAGCTTACATTGTAATGAAAGGTTACCTGTAAACATGCAATGAATTTGGTTGTAAAACAGCATGTTATGGTACTATAAAAAGGGAGCATTTAATCACTAATAGAATTTAAGTTGGACTTTATTTTTATTTTTTTAAATATATTTTATTGATTTTTTTTTACAGAGAGGAAGGGAGAGGGATAGAGAGTTAGAAACATCGATGAGAGAGAAACATCGATCAGCTGCCTCTTGCACATCCCCTAATGGGGATGTGCCCGCAACCAAGGTACATGCCCTTGACCGGAATCGAACCCAGGACCCTTCAGTCCGTAGGCCGACGCTCTATCCACTGAGCCAAACTGGTCAGGGCTTAAGTTGGACTTTAGAAATGAGTAGAATTTTAGCCACATAGATGGGGGGGGGGAAGCTTTTCGAAGGGACTGCATAAAAAGAAATCATGCAAGTGCACGATGTATTAAGAAACTGCCTAATAGGTCATCATTGTTGGATAATAAGATACAAAAATGTAAATAATCAGGAGCAACTATGAAAAATAGAGCATGTGACATGGACCTGCTTTGGGTGCCATAATATCAAGTTTAGAATTTGTTCTGATGAACATGAGGACATCTGGGTAATTTTAAAAGGTGATATAATGAGTTATATGATTTTGAAAAAAAATATGTGATTTCAGGGTTAGACATGAGTATAACCTCAAACATGTAGAAAAGTACAAGGTTCTTGTTAGGTTCAGGGATGGGGAATCAGCAAGGGGTAAATTTTATTGGGCCACCCATGAGGCCACATGGAAGAAGCCCTAAGATGAAGCAGTCCATCAAACCAGCAACATCCAAATTATATGTTTCAAAGATTGAAACATTAAGAAAAAGTTGAGAATTTTTCTGTGTTGGTATTAAGGGAACTAAAAAGATAATCTGTGGTCACAAAAATGGAGAATATTGTTTAACTCTCCAAAATGTATAAAATCAGAATAGAATAGGGTTGAGGGAAAACCAAACAAACTTATAAAAAATGGGTCAGGGATGGGGAATCAGCAAGAAGAAGAGTCAGTGAAGGAACTCAAGAAGGTGTCTCCAAGAGAAAATTAAATAGTACCTGGAATGTTTCTAAAGGCAAGGAAAAGATAATTCATGGGGGGAAGTTCTCAAAACTTTCAGATGCCACAGATGAGGATTAAGCCATTGGTACTTGATAAGTATAAAGACATTGATGACCTTCCTAAGCACAATTACAGAGGAGAGAATGAGAAGACAAAATGGAAGGCAGGGAGCAGAGAAATCAGAAAGGGATTGAACAAGAAGCACCATAGAGAATAGGTATTTTCCTCTTAAAAATAAAGGCAGACAATGGAGGACTTTTAAAGATGATAAAGAAAATGTCAGTGGATAAAGTAAGACTAAATATTGAAGAAATCACAGACGTAGTTCATGAAAATAAGTCCTATGGAATGTAAGAGTAGATGGTTTTAAGACTTAAGGTGAATTTATAAATCTTGGAAAGATAAATGGCTTCAAATTTTCTGGAGATTGGAAAAATGTATTACCTATCTATGGAGTTTTGAAGTAATAACAAAAAAAAGGAGAAATTAACATAATTTGTAATGTTTGTGTTTGTTTTGTTTTTGGTTTTTTCATTGAAATTATAGCTCCATCCATGGAAATGATTTTTTTGCATTGAGTTGACAGAGTAATTTGAGTTACCGAGCTCCTTAACGAGCTCCTTAACGAGCTCGGTCTCGGAATGAATTAAACTCATAAGTCAAGGCCCCACTGTAAATGCCGAAGAGCTATTTCAGGATTTTAAGAACAAAGAAGATATTCTAAAAAAATTAAAGAGTTACCATTGTCTGCTAAAACAGTGAAAGATAGAACAGTCAAAATGTCTTCGAATATAATCAACCAGCAAGTCGAAGATCTTAAATTGGTTTCAGCTTTATCAATAGCAGTTGACGAGTCTTGTGACATAAATGATACAGTGCAAGTTTCACTTTTTGTACGATTTATTTCATCTACAGGTCCTAAAGAAGAACTTTTAGGATTATTGCCATTCAAAGGTCAAGCACATGGAGAGGATTGAAAAACATCATATTCCACTCGATAAAATTGTCTCAATTTCAACAGAAGGGTCAAAAAGTATGACCGGCATAAGAAACGGGTTTGTTGCTATTTTGAAAGAAAAAATTAATCACAAGATACTTACTTACCATTGCATCATTCATCAAGAAGTGCTTTGTGCGCAGACATTTCCAGAAGAAATTTGCAAAGTTATGGAATTGGTGATTAAGATTATCAACTCCATTATAGCTAAAGCTCTTAATCATCACCAATTTAAAGAATTTTTAGTTGAAATGGAGAGTGAGTACGCAGATCTTCTGCTGCATAACAAGGTACGTTGGTTATCAAGAGGAAACGTTTTGAAACGTTTCGCTTCCTTATTAACAGAAATTAAAGCATTTCTCCTTGAGAAGGGTGTTCACTATCCAGAACTAACGAACCATCAGTGGATCCAAAAATTTTATGTCATGGTAGACGTTACGTCTCATCTAAATCAGCTTAATCGTAAACTACAGGGGAAAGGAAACACAGTTTTTTCGATGTTAGAAGAAGTTATTTCATTTGAAAACAAATTATCTCTTTTTGTTCAAAATTTTGAAAGAGAAACTTTGATTCACTTTCCAAGCCTGTTGAAACATCGCCAAGAAAATAATTCTGATATTGACATTTGCTATTTCAAAACAACACTTTTAAATATGAGGGAAGCTTTTCTCAACAGGTTCCAGGAATTCAGAAACAGCAAAGCGACGTTAGCCTTTGTTAAAAAACCTCTCAATGCTACTGTAACAGAATTAAATTTTTCTCCTTTAATATTGACATTGGCAACTTTGAAATGCAATTGCTGGATTTAAAAAACAAAGAACTGTGAAGCTCGAAATTTGAACGTCTTTGTGCTGATATAGAAATATTGGAGAAAAACAAATGTGAACTTAGTTCACAGCACAAGTGGTCTGCTTTGAAAGACCTGGAGAACGAAGATATGTTGATTTTTAACACCTGGAATAGTATTCCTGACTCATATAACCAACTGAAAAAACTAGCATTTGCTGTTCTTTCCTTATTAGGGTCTACATATTTATGTGAACAATCATTTTCAAGCACGAACCTTATCAAGAGTACATTGAGAAGTCGTCTTATTGATGAGAACCTGGAATCGTGCCTAAAATTAAAAACAACAACATATAAACCTGACTTACCCAAACTTTCCAAGGAGATGCAAGGCCATTGTTCACATTAGTGTTTGTCAGTCATTGTCATGATTTAATTTTATGGATATTGTAAGGTAAATTGTAAGGAATTTAATTTTATCAATAAATAATATC
>NW_005369365.1:997752-1007679 GCF_000412655.1 Myotis brandtii | reverse complement strand
GTCGACCTCAGCGAACATACCTCAATCAGATTGAGGACATTTTTAGCAAAGGCCAGCTTAGGAGTACCCTAATTAAGTTAATAACAATGTACCTACCTATATAGTTTAATTTTAAAAAATTTGGCTCTCAAAAGAAATTTCAATCGTTGTACTGTTGATATTTGGCTCTGTTGACTAATGAGTTTGCCGACCACTGGGCTAGGGAATTAAGTAAGAATAAAAGAAGTATTGGCTACTATCATCTAAAACAAAACTGATATTGCATCACATTATAACCAGATAACCAAGAGGTCCAAGCTGCATGTCACTACTTCAGCCAATTAAGCAGAGACAGGGTTGAATCATATATAAGCATTTATTCCAATACTGCCGGCAGTATGGGAGAGCAGCAGGTAATCCACAAATATCTGCTCTGCCACTCCCCATAAGCTAGCTGCTTATATTGGGTAGAAGAACAAAGATTATGGGGGAAGAAGGAATTACAGGCATGGAAAGGTAGGCACAGGATAATCATTACAGGTTACAAGTCACGTAGGCTGGGTGGGGGGCCAAAGGGAGTCACAGAGGGTGGTGCCTCTGGGTGCCCCGGGACCAGATTACAGGTAATTGGGGCTGTGGGTTGTAAAGAACAGGTGCCTCCAGGACTATATTATTTCAGCCACAAGGTTGTAAATCCTTTCATAATGATAGGCAGTTCTCTGGACAGGAGAATGGACTGTATTCGGATTTTAGCTCCCATGTCCCAGGGCATACAAATACCAGCCAGGTTAGGATGTGCTTTCTCTAATCAAAACAGAACCATCATAGTTAACAGAGCATGATTAATATTTCTTATAATTGTAGCTGGTCCCTAATATTCTAATTCTGCCCTCTAACAACATGACTACATTGTGTTTTATTATGCATAATGATCTTTTATCTTTTTATCAAAGTAAGACATGTACAGCCTGAAAAAGATAAAAAGATTATACTGCTAAAAATAAATTATTTTATGTCTTACTGTATCTTTTTATCTATTTATCAACTTACCAATGTGAGTGTGTTGCAGATAAGCTGCCAGGCAGCAAGGGAGAATGAATAGCCAGGCACTCAGAGGATTCAGAAAGAACACCTTTATTTGCAGATGCACGAGTGCTGCGACTCAGGGGAGTCAGTCTCCAAAGCCTGAGCATTGAATGTAGTGTGTTCTCATGTTAAATAGCCCTAAGTTCTTTGTTTCTTAACTTCTGGGCTCTGTGGCAGGCTTTGCAGCCCCTGTTGGAATAGGGGAAATGAGATGACACCCAAAGGCCTGGCCTGCCTAGTGCCAGCACTGTCAACCCCCTCCGGGGGTTGTGTATGGTTCATGACTTATGGCCTCTGTAAAATGGAAGTATTCCGGGAAACGGGTTCTGCAAGGCTGGACATGCATTAACGATAAGAATGGGGCTTAACTATATACTAGCAAGAATGTGCTTCAGAATACCGGTTACTGGGCACAGATTCAGATTGCTAGTCCCCCAGTTGTTTTATATTCCCTCTCAAGTGTGTGTGATGTATATTTTAAGAGTCATGGCAGGAAAAAGATAGCACACTACTCAAATGTGATTAGTAAGAGTTCATTTACAAAGATGTTGGTAAGGTAAAGGGATATAAGGAAGAATTAGTAAAGTATCCTAGAGATGAAGTACCCTAGAGCTAGTCACAGGTTGGGGAAAGTTGGGCTGCTGAGATAGCATTATTGAAAAAATAGTGAGATATATAGCTTTAGAGAGGACCATTCAGTAGGAGCTGTGCTGATGGTGAGTCCAGGTAATTCCACCCAGATAAGCCATTTTCTAGTTGGGTAGAGTAGATCTAGAGCAGCGGTTCTCAACCTGTGGGTCGCGATCCCTTTGGGGGTCGAACGACCCTTTCGCAGGGGTCGCCTAAGACCATCGGAAAACACATATTGAATATATAATTACATATTGTTTTTGTGATTAACCACTATGCTTTAATTATGTTCAATTTGTAACAATGAAAATACATCCTGCATATCAGATATTTACATTATAATTCATAACAGTAGCAAAATTACAGTTATGAAGTAGCAACGAAAATAATTTTATGGTTGGGGGTCACCACAACATGAGGAACTGTATTAAAGGGTCGCGGCATTAGGAAGGTTGAGAACCACTGATCTAGAGGAACCAACAGATAATAAAGAATAACGTACGGTGTTTTGGGGGGAATTGGGATTCAGCATCTCTGAAGCAGAAACAAAGAAAGAAATGGTTGAGTTTACCCAGTGTCTTAAATTGAGGAGGGTGTATGTGTGTAGGGAAGAGCAGTAGGATTTCAGTGGGAGACAAAGGAATTGAAAGGACCATAAGAAAAGCTTAAATATCACAGACCATAGTCCAATGGTGTTTGAGAAACAATTGTTCAAGTTCAATAAGACAAGAATTGTTGTTTTCTTTTTATCATTAAATGAATGGAGTAGCAATAGTCTACTGGACCTAGAAATTCTTTCACTGGGCTGGACATTATTTTGGTCTTTTGGAGGAAAAGAGCAAAGACAAGTCTAGTGTAAAGTTATTAAAACATTCAAGATAAAATGCAAGTGAGACTCTCATTATTGCTGTAAATGCACTTTTTCCATATTTTTACTTTTCTGAATTAAAATGTCTTACAGTCAAAGACACTTTGACATATAGGAAGTATTGGAGTGGAGAAGTTATGAAAAAAGAGAAGAAAGGCTGAGGTTGACATAATTATTAAAACAAATTTTCAATCAAAATGTGTCTGAATATTTTTTGGCAGATGCTTATTGATGCAAATTGAAAGGAAGATTGAGTAAGCAGATTTCCATTAAAAACTTAATTAAATTAAGACAACATTAGTCCAATCTTTTTGAATTTTCAGTAAAGAGGTGGCAAAACTAAGCTAAAACTAATGAAAAGAGGAAAAAAATTAAGAAGCAGCTTAGCTTATTTTCAATTTATCTCTTCCAGCCCAAATGAGAGATGAGAAAAGAAGAATAGTTCCCTAGAGATTTCTGATGGCATCTTTGGAATTGCATCAATTATACTTATGCCAGTAGCATCCACTGCTATAATGTCCACACATTTTTATATTGATTTTATTTTATTTATTTATTTTCCAGGAGTAACCTTTTTAAAATCTTTATTGTTGAGAGTTTTACAGATGTCCCCTTTCCCCCCCCTCCACCCAGTTTCCACCCCACCTCAGGCCTTCTCCATGGTATTGTCTGTGTCAATAGGTAATGCATATATGCATATAAGATCTTTTCTTAATCTCTTCCTCCCCCTTTTCCTCCCCATAGTTTTCAGGAAATTCCATGTTATCAGCCTTGCATATATTAGAAAGGCAAAGAAATCTTGGTAGAGGAACTCAATGCTACAGAAACCTAGCTTTGAAATCTACTAAGAATTGTGGAGTGGATGTTATTTTTCTAGTCTCTAGTTAATCAGGTTTTCTTATTCTGTTCCAAATACTTGGAAACTAACTAGTTTTATGGTTGCCTTATGTAAAATCTGTTTTAGTCCATCAATGTGAACATTCTGTTGTAGACTGTAGGTAGACTTAAAAAATGTATCTATGTCAGTCTCTGATACCCAGAACTTAAGTTACTTAAACGTAAAATTATATTGAACATCATTATAAATACTGCTTTATCCACGGCATAGAGTTACAGAGATATACTGCAGTCTCTCCCTGTTAGGAGTTTGCATTATATTATTAGAAGCAGTTATGTAAATAAGAAAACATCATACAAGTTACCCACGCTATGATTCCAACAGAGATCAACGTACTCTGGGAGGTTAACCACCCAGGAAGTGCCTGGGAATATCTTTAGTAAGCTGACTCAATGTGAGTCCAAGAAAACATGAGCAAAGTATGGTTTTTAGTTTTTATTTAAATTCTGAGATCAGATTTAGATTCTCTTGTATCTCTGTGATCTGGTAAAAATCTTATTCAGATTTTTTAAAACAAGTAGGTCAGAAAATGACTCCAAAATCATTTTAATATAAATATTCACACCTAAGCACAGGTCTATTAATAACAGGAAATGGAAAGATTTTGAAAAACTCTGAGATAAAAGTTGATGTTATTAAATTATATTTAACATACATGCATTGGAAGCTTATGTGCAAAAATCCTATACTATGTTGTGTAAATGTATTTATACAAAGGCAAACTCCTTGATTTCAGGTGCTTTACATTTGAGAAAGTAAGATGCACTCACAGTAGTACAGTCTGTTTCCAAAAAAGTTTGTGAGAGTAGTTATGTGCAGGTACAAAAGAGCCACAATCTAATTGTAGAAAGAGCAACATTTCTCTTGAGGAGAACTTAAGAAGTTTCTTAGAGGAAATAAGGGTTTCTATTCATATTGTTTGAATAATTTTCTCAGCCACAGTGACACAGTTGTACCAGTGATGGATTGTACTGATCCATTTGGGTCCAGGATCCACTAAGTAAAGATCATAAATTCATAAATTGAGCATCATGCACATGTGTGCAATCCCTAACAATGCAATAATTTGAAACTCCCATGCTCAAATCAACTATGCCTTTGATCTCAATGTCCCATGGAATCTTTTCACACTATGGTGGTAACAGATACCACTGAGTTTCAACCAGTGGAAGAGAGGGGTCTCTGAATTATACATCATTTGCAAAGTATTTTATCTACTCAGAAACCTCTAACACAAGCAATAGAGGTGTATCTACCAGTAGATATGACTTTTTTTTCAAGCAGGTAGCAAGTAAAGAAAAATGGGTTGAGGGTAACTGAAACCAATTGGCTAGAATAAAAAAGGTTTAAGGCATGCCCGAGGTTTAAGTTCCTTCCGATCCTATTTACTGGAATTGGCAGGAAATGCAAACGCCTCATCTTTTCAGACAGTGGACTAACTCAATCAGGCACTGGGATCCTTATGACACTATGGGAACTTCAAATCTTCACAGTATCCTCACTGTGAAATGGGACCAATTGGCCAATCAAAGCTCATTGAGTAAATGAAAAATGACTGGGCAGAGTGATTTTTTAAAAGAGCAAGTAGAAAGTGCCATATAAATGTTAAATAATCATAGTAAATTTCTAAACACTATGGCAAGTAGCATTGCATAAAGGCTAAATAGATTAGGGCCTTTTTGATTTGCATTTAATTTTTAAAAAAGAGAATTTTTAGAGTAATTTTTTGTTTATACACTATAGCTTCTAAAAGCCAAAAATCTTGTTTGTGTCTCTGGAGCTCTGTGAAACTCTTGATTGAAATGAAATGTATCATCTGGTTTCTGTGTGGGTTTTACTTGAACAAAGAAAGAGAGTGAGTAGATTCTACACTCTGCAAAAGCAGATGAGACATCGCTGTACTTTTTCTAATGCAAAATTTCACTGCCTGTTGCCATGAGAAATAAAATTACGCTTTCACATAAAAACTTAGTAGGGTAGCTTTCTAGTATTTGTAATGAAAAGACACAATGGTAAAGGTGTGAACTTATTTCTATTTATGATTATTGCTCACTGAACCTGTTTACAACTATGAAAGCAGTGAAAATGTGTCTGAGCACAAGAAATTTTCAATTGTATATATCTCTGCTCTAATAATGGTTTTATAAAATTTTTGTTTACATTTTTGAAATTGAACACTAAACTTAGTTGTCACATAAAGGACAGTTGCCCCAAAGAGTCATTTGTAACCACAACGAGAAAGAGAAAAGTGAGCTTTTGTTATAATAAGCCCTTACAGCATGGGGGTTGTTTGTTTCTATATCATAACCCTACCTATTGAATACATCACCATTATAATATTTTTCTTCTCATTAGATCAAAATGTAATAAAAATATTTTAATTATTATCTAAATAAGGCATGCCATTTTTATCTGTATCCTTCAAGATTGAAATAATAAAAGAAAATATTACTTTTTTTGTAAATTCTTTCTAGTTAATTCTCTCCTTTATGAAAATTGGGCTTGCTTCCCTCTTTGCAGATTGATAAAGAGATACCCAACGTCTCCCTATGCCCACATTTTAAATAGTGGTTTGGACACAACTGTAAGGATGGCGGTAAAACACGAGCAATTCTACCATTCACCTCCATTGTCTAAGAAAGATGTTGACATTGTGTTCAAGAACCATGTGGACAATTGAGAAATACAACCTTCAGGCAGAGAAATTGGACAGGGTAGGTTTCATGGGGGCATTACTTATGCACAGGACCCTGTGCTTAGAAGAATCCCCCAAATGGTTTAGTGATCTGCCATCACCATTTTGAAATTCTTAATAATTTATAATATCAGGAGAGCCTGCATTTTCAAATTGCACTGGGACCTGCAAATTATGTAGCTGGTCCCGATTTGGGGTTAGACATTGTATTCGCCAGGAAATCTAGGACATGTTAACTTCATGGACAGATCTCTACATTTTGGTATCAAGGGATCCTGGTCTTATTTTGATATTAAGAGGCAGATTTGCTCTTTTCCCTAGAGAGTGTAGGGAAACTCGAGTTTTTATAGGTACCTTATAACCCACTTCCTCTTGGTATTTCCAAGGTGCAAAGGAGGGAAGAAGTAAAATATGCCTTGCATTGGAATACCCAAGGCCTGGAAAAATGAGCCAAACTCAGAACCCTCCCAGCAGTAATCAATTGGTGAAACAACAAAGGTGAATTAAATAATTATTGTTAAAAAAGAAAATAAGTTCATCAAAGTCTACCTTTACTGCAAACAAAGCTTTTAAAATTCCTCCTTCATTGTTTCCAACTCCATGAGTTTTGCTAACTCTGTAACCTTAAAATTATGTTTGCACTGCACTAGATAGTTCCTTACACTATTTAAAATATGGTCTTCCCAAGTTGCAATTGGATATTAAATTTCATTTTGAGTCATTCACATCTATTTTTGTTGTTAATCCTCAGCTGAGAATATTTTTTCCATTGATTTTTAGAGAGAGTGGAAGGGAGTGAGGGAAAAGAGAGAGAGAGAGAAACATCAAGGTGAGAGAAACGCATCTATTGGTTGCCTATTGCATGCACCCCAACTGGGGCTGGGTATCATACCTGCAACCCAGGTAGATGCCCTTGACCGGGAATCAAACCCACAACCCTTCCATGCTTGGGCCAATGCTCCATCCACTTAGGCACACTGGCCAGGGCTCTCCACATCTAATTTGCTAGTACTCCTCTCCTCTTCTTCCTCTCCTCCTCACCCACACCCAGAATATTTTGCATTTTATGTATTTGCCTCCTTCACTAGACAATGAAAACATCAAAGGCAATAGTATTTCACGTTTTGCACTCCAGTTCATTGCACAGAATAGGCTTTCAGAGAGTATTCGATTGACTGAATATTTCCATTGTCAACTTAGGAAAACCCTGAATTAATTCAATTAATTAATTAAAACTCTGAAATAAATCTATGAAATTTTCTAAAGAGAAACAATATGATTCCATTACTAAGCATTCTCTTCATTGTTTTTATGCCATACATCTGTAATTAAGGCTAAATTCCACTTGTTTTTTTTTAAAAAAAGCATTTAATTGTTTTAAAGACAGCAAAATAATATTTTAGGCAAAAGAACAAAGGACAACCATCTGCTCATTAGCAAGCACTAAACAAATATTTAAGAACTGAATGTCTGAACAAAAACTATTGCCTTCACTTGGATACTATTAGCAATAATCATAACTGTAAACACATATAGCATATCATGTGGCACAGGCATCACTAAATGTTTTATAATATGTATAACCTCAATTAATTCTTAGAATAACCCTAAGAAATAGATAACATAGCTACCCTAATCTACAAATGAGAAAACTGATATAAAAATATAAAAAGAGATTCAATAATTTACCTGAGGTCACCTAGATAATAACTGGTAGAGATAAGATTTAAAGCTGGGCAGTTTACCTCCAGAGTTTATGGTCTTAACCCAGATTAGGTTTTATTGTTGTGAAAAGATTCACTCTCTTTCCCTACTAGACCCATTCCTATGTGACTTCCTTTGGCCAATTAAACATGAGTGGGAATGACAGGTGCCACTTCTGAGCAGGAGATTTAAGAAGCATCATGTAGCCCTAGCCCGTTAGGCTCAGTGGATAGAGTGTCATCCCATGGATTGAAGGGTCCTGGGTTTGATTCTTGTCAAGGGCATGTACCTCAGTTGAATGCTTGACCCCTGGCCCTGGTGAAGTGCGTGTGGAGGCAACCAATTGTGTCTTTCATATTGATGTTTCTCTCTCTGTGTGACTCCCTCCCTTCTACTCAGTCTAAAAATCAATGGAAAAATATCCTCAGGTGAGGATTAAAAAAAAAAGGATCATGTAGTTTCTTCCTCCATTTTTTCTTTCCCTTTCTTGGAGACAAATAATATCTTACATCATGGTTGTTCCTTCATCCTAGAATGGGTACTAGAATGAAGAATCAAAGGTAATCCATGATACATCTTTAATGTTAGGGCAAACTTGCTATTTGCTATAAGTCAGCAAAGTGTGAATAGTGGTATGAACATGAGATTCTGACTTCAATTCCTTTTGATGTATACCCAGAAGTGGATTTGCTGCAGCATATAGTAATCCCACTTTTAACTTTTTAAAGAACTGCCATGCTATTTTCTATAGTGACTGCACCATTTTGTATTCCCACCAACAGTGCAGAGGGGGTCCCATTTGTCCATATCCTTAGCAACAGTTATTTTTTTCTGATTTTTTCATAACAGCTACCCTAAGCAGTGTGAAGTGGCATCTCATTGTGATTTTGATTTTCATAATTATTAGTGTACATATCTGAAAATGGCATTAGTCAATTTTTATTCTTTTGCCTCCAAACCATCTCTCTTCTTCTCCACTTCTTTACCTAACTGGATAGAACCTCAAAGTTCAGTGTTAGAAATCTTGGCAATGGAAAATCCCCATAACTACCACTGCGCACATGCACTCTGGGATACCTCCTAACAAAAACATAAAAATACAACTGCCATTGTGAAGTGGCTGTTACCCTCCACATCTTCTGAAAGTGGCTTCACTTCCTTCAGTAACTAGCATTTCACAGATATCAGATGTGCCAATTCTATTGCCATTCCCGCCTTTATTAATTCAAATTCAGGAGCTTATTAGAATGAATTTGTATATCAGCAGGCCCAAAATTCAGTAAAATTGAACTTGGCTCCAATGTGTGTTGTTTCTGATGTATTGGCCAAGAAGAAAGTTTTCCCCTTATCTATTTGGTCCCTGATTATTGCTTTTGTAGAAGTTGCATTTTATTCAGCAGATTTCGAGTGTGGCTTGATGTATTCTATTTTACTAAATTAATATTGGGTTATAAAAGGAACATTAGCTCTGATACTTGGGTATACAAAATGATCAGATAAAAGACAGTGTACCTGATGTGAAAAGTCAGACATTTTTTCCTCATTTTGTAACTTTTCTTTTTATTGAGAAAGCTATTTTATACTCCTCTTTGTGGGGACTAATGCAAATTGCGTGTGTGTTTTTATAAAGACTAAATGCTTTAGAGCAGTTTTAGGTTAGCTACAGGTTTGAAAGAGAGGGACAGAGTTTAGCCTATATCATCCCACACATGTATAACCGTCTCTATTATCAACATCATCCACATGGTACATATTTACTAAAGATGAACTTACACTGACACATCATAATCACCCAAAATTCATAGTCTACAGTAGGTTCAACTTTGTGTTTTTTTTTATTTTTATTATTATTATTTTTTTTTATTTTATACAATAACTTCCCTTTTATTCCCTCACCTTTATGTTTTTTCTTTTTTCTGGAAATACACAGACATTTTTAATGGAAGCAAATTGGAGCAATGGCATCACAGCCAACAGCGATTGAGCTTAGATTGAGCTCAGGCGAGGCAGGCCAGTGCTGTGCCCGGGTCATGGAAGTCACAGCAGACTGGCGGCACGGGGGGGGGG
>NW_005369365.1:989596-997288 GCF_000412655.1 Myotis brandtii | reverse complement strand
GCTGGGGGGGGGGGGGGGGGGGGGGGGGGGGGGGGGGGGGGCCTGGGCGGGGGGGGGGGGGGGGGGGGGGGGAGCTGAGTGAGCCTGCGAGCTGGAGGGTGGGCCGGGTGGGAGCTGAGTGAGCCTGCCTCAACTTTGTGTTTTACATTCAATGGGTTTGGACAAATGTATAATGCTATATATACATCATTATGTCATACAGAGTACTTTTACTATCCTAAAATTTTTGTGTGTTCTCCTTATTCATCTCTCTGCCTACCCAAACCCATGGAAAACATTAATCTTTTTATTGTCTCCATAAGATTGCCTTATTTATTTTATTTATTTATTTATTTAAATATATTTTATAGATTTTTTACAGAGAGGAAGGGGAGGGATAGTTAGAAACATCAATGAGAGAGAAACGTGGATCAGCTGCCTCCTGCACACCCCCTACTGGGCATGTGCTGGCAACTAAGGTACATGCCCTTGACTGGAATTGAACCTGGGACCTTTCAGTCTGCAGGCTAACGCTCTATCCACTGAGCCATACCGGTCAGGGCAAGATTACCTTTTTTAGAATGTCATCTAGTTAAAAATTATACAGTATGTTGCCTTTTCCAATTGGCTTCTTTCACTTAGTAATATGCATTTAAAGTTTTCTATGACATGATAGCTCATATCCATTGTCTAGATATACCAAAACTTATTTATACATTCACTAACTGAAATACATCTTGTTTGTCTCCAAATTTTGGCAATTATGAGTAAAGCTGCTGTAAACATGTGTTAGGTTTTGTACGAACAAAATTTTCAACTCCTTTGGGTAAATACCAAGAAGCACAATTGCTGGATTGTATGGCAAGAATATGTTTAATTTTGTGAGATATCACTAACCTGTCTTCCAAATAGGCTGTATTATCTCACATTTCCACCAGCAATGAATGAGAGTTCCTGTTGCTCCATATCCTTGCCAGCATTTGGTGTCCTCCGTGTCCTGAACTTTGGTCCTAATAGGAGTGTAATGGTAACTTACTGTTTTAATTTGCAGTTCCCTCATGACATATGATGTGGAATTTATTTTAATATGGTTATTTGCCATGTGTATATCTTCTTTGGTGAGGTGTTAAGGTCTTAGGCCCATTTTTAATAGGGTGTTTTTTTGTTGTTGTTGTGTGTTTTTTGGTTTTTTTTGTGGAGTTTTAAGAGTTCTTTGTAAATTTTGTGTAACAGTCCTTTATGAGATGTGTCCTTTGCAGATATTTTCTCCAATCCCCACACAGGATGGAGCTTGCAAACCCGACATGTGCCCTGACCTGGAATCGAACTGTTACCTCCTGGTTCATAGGTTGATGTTCAACCACTGAACCACACTGGCCAGGGTCATCTGTATATTTGTGTAGTTAATATAGGGAGTAAAAGAAGGTGCTGTGAATGGGTCTTTAGTAATATGGTGCTGAGGTGTGGGGGAGGGGACCTGTTCTACAGTCCTATGGTCAGGTCCTAATCTTTTAGTGATCTTGTGTCTCTGGACAGTAAATTAAGTGTTCCTCTTATTTTTTTTACCCCACTGAGGTAGGGCAGGATGGCTACAATGGGCTGGAGCTGAGAATTTCCCTTCCACAGGTGTCAGTTCTGTCTGCTGATAGCCCAGCAGGTTAAGCTCAGGTTAATTAGTTTCACCTAAAAGCAGAAGAGACACCTGCTATGGCATATTTCAAAGTGGTTCATTTTCACCTTCTGGGCTAGAGCCTGGGGGGACTTTTCTCTGATATTTACCTCGGATGGGAAGCTGGTTGACCTCCTGAAGGTAAGTCTGTCAATATTCTGGGTGTCCTTCTATGACGAGGTCTCTCTTGAGTTTTAATGCTTCAGTTGCAGTTCGTGTCCTGCCTTGAGCTTCTCCTCCTGTGTCTCTGATCTAGCCAAGCCCTGAGAACCAGTGTTCACTTTTCTTTCTCCCCAAACTGCTCTGGGTCCCCCTTCTCTTGTGAATTCAAAAAGAGTTTTTGATTTTCAATCTGTTCAGATTTTAATTTTTTTCAGTTACAGTTTGCATTTAATATTATTTTGTATTAGTTTCAGGTGTATTAGACAATTATACTTTACAATATGGTCCCCAATATTTCCAGTACCCACCTGCCACCCGTACATAGTTATTATAATATTGTTGATTAAATTTCCTATGCTGTACTTTACACCCCTGTGACTGTTTTGTAACTACCAGTTTGTACTTCTCAGTTCCTTCACGTTTTTTACCGAGTCCCCCAAACCTCCTCCCCTCTGGCAACCATCAGTCTGTTCTCTGTATCTATGAGTCAGTTTCTGTTTTGTTTGTTTAGTTTGTCCTTTAGATTCCACATACAAGTTAAACCATATGGTATTTATCTTTCTCCGTCTGACTTATTTCACTTAGCATACTTGTTCAGTGGAGTGGTGCTTCCCAAGCTTCTGACGTATGGAACAGAAAAGTGGGAGTTAAATTATGTTTTTATGTCAGTTTTGTTACATGTTTTTTGGGGGAATTCTATTAGGAAAGCTGCCAGTTGAATGGAGAAAAGTACTGACATTTGGAGGCAGCCACCTGATTTGAATACTGACTCTATTGTTTGCTAATTGATTGCAGTTGGACGTCTCAGAGCTCAGCTCCTTTAGTTATATAAAAATGAAATGAGAATATAACTCATTGGTTTGATCTGTGCATCAAATGAGATCATTTATATCCAGAGAAAAGTTCTGTACCTCTCACATTAAGTAGGTTCTTGAAAAATATTTATTTCTTTTTTGTCCACATTAATTTAGATCTTTTTTAATAGGTAAGAAATATGACTCAGGCATAAGAGAATAGGGGGAAATTATAGTTTTTATCTGAAAAATAATCATTAGTGCAAATGTAAAATTAAAATCCAGGGCCCCAAAGACCTAGTTTAAGTTCTTTAATATGTGCTTACGTAGGACCTGAAATGGGGGGAGGAGGAATATATATAATGAAGCCTGTCCATCTTCTATTTATGCCCTTTTGACTTAAACTCAGATTATGTCAGAAAAAACTTGAATCGATAACACTATCTCATAATCCTCTAACTAACCATTGTTCTTTCTTCAAGCTTTGGAGGAAGTTTAAAAAGTGTCCTGTCCACAAACAGCTACTGAGCACTCTGTCATTTAGTCAATTACATCTGCATTAAAGCTGACACGGAGAAAAGCTGCTTACTGCCAGCTCCTTCACTCTTGCCCTTTCCTCCCTCTTCACCCCATTCCCAGTCCCTTCCATGCGTTCCAAATCATCTCATTTATAGTTAGGTGGAGGTGAAAAGGGTAAATATAAAAGGAACTTAAGATTTTAACACATCATTGCCATTTGATATGCGTGCCACTGATGAGCTAACATAACTGAATGAGCAATGATCAAATTGGTGAGTGAATTTCCAATACTTGCTGCCCATTCCGTTCACATTTCAACCTTCTGTTTAATGATATCCCATGATATGCTCTGATATAGGAAAAGTTTTGCTCGCAGACTAGTGATTGAAATTCTAAAAATCTATGTATGTTCTCGTGCATATTTAAAAACTTAAATACAGCATTACATATTTTAAAAGAAATAATACATACTCAATATCACATAAGATTAGGGTGGATTGGAATATTTTGTAGCACAACTTGTTAACTGTGTTTTAACTATTCATTGATTCATGCACACCCAATTTGAAAGAAATCACATAAAAAGCTGTTGGTATGGAAAGATTGAAAAAATGCATTTTATGAGAACATTCTAATTATATTTAGAAAAATCACTATACTGCTTTTGTTGTTCCAAATTCAGAATATTTATCATGATCTCAGCTTCACTCCCGTAAAATTATGTATAAGATGGGAAAAGACAGGAAGGCCTATAGGATTAGGAAGACTTCTCCCCAAACCAATACTTACAACTTTTGATTGCCCTGGAGATGTTATAACCCAGCAAATGGCTCAATCATAATATTTAATATTTGTGAAGGGAGTCTCTTTTTTTTTGAAAAGAGGGAGAAAAGTGATTATGAACATAGATACATTTTCAGGCAGTTTTAGAAAATGAGATGGGTCTGGATACCCATGAGAAGATTATGCCACTTGTCAAGTATTGTCTTTCCTAACTGCAGATTTAAAAATGGGATATGACTTCATAATTTGTGAACCTGCTGGATACATCAAGAGAAAGAGTCAGGCTAGAAGCCTGTTTATCACCCAGCCCTGCTAAGTTCCCTCCTTGACTGATAGTCTTTCTCCAGTGTAGTGGCAGCTCAGATTCAGGGTCTGGTCACCCCAAACATTCCTGCTTCTTTTTCTGAAAGCACAGTTACTCAAGCTAAAGGCTCCAGCCCCTTTGAAGAAGGAAAGGAGGGGGATTGACAAAACACACTCATGACTGCCTAGCGGGATATTTCCTTAGGAGGACCTGCCATCATCCCTACTACAGAGGTTGTTTGCAGAGCTCTCCAAGGATGACAGTGCTCCCTTCACAAAAGTTTGCTCCACGATTCTGTGAAAAGTGTCGTGTCCTCTGAGGCTTCCCAGGATATGGATGAGTCAGTCACAAATATATATTAGATTTCTACTCTAACATTCCTGTTTCTCTAAGCCTTTAGCTGTATTTTTTTACATTATAGCAAGGAAATTGCGCATCTCAGCTTCTTTTAATGCTGATCATTATGATCATTTTAGTCAACTATGTGAGCAAATTGTAAGGCCTTTCCCAATTGCTTAAGCTAACATATGGAATCCATAAGAATACCTATAATGGTATATTTGGCAATTCCAATCTTAATTTTCTCCACCTTGGAAATACATTTATATTCTACTTCTGTACATATGTTAATTTCTGCTGATGAAAACTAACCAAATTTAGCAGTTTTTATTTTTTTTTTTCACTAAGTTGACTCTCCCATGTCTCCTGGTCAGGTTATATTTGACTCTCATGTGGATCTGAAGGCCATGAGGGATGAAAGTGTGGATTATTTTTAAAAATGAGCATTCCCTTGCAATGGAAGATCATTACAGTACCCTCATGCTATGAGAAGCCACTTCCTCAGAAACAGGAGGAACAGTATCTGCTGGTGAGAAAGGCATAAGGGATTTATAGGGATGTCAAGACACTCAGATTCATCTGAATCTATGATCATTCATATTCATTGCAATTCTCAGGTACCATTATTTTCCTGTCAATGCCCTAACATTCACATAAGAAATTTGGTAAGGATGAGAAACCAAGTCATAACTTGGAGCCAAAAGACATTATTTTGTGATAATCATAGAATTCACTTTCCCAGATCTCTCAACTGTGCCTGGAAGTATTCATGTTCATGCTACCACTTCTCTAATGCAATAAAGAATAGCATGCTCCACTGTACCAGTAGCAACATTCCCAACATAGAAGTACTTTGAATCAGTCCCTTTGTTTTCTATAGGCACATTATTTTATTTAAGAAAACATTTTGGACTTATTCTTTTAAAAAATAGCCCATGTGGACATTGTAATAGGTTATGGTGGATAATTAAAGTAATAAAGTAGATGCTAGTGTTCTCTGCTCAAATGTTATCTCAGTGTGTTGTGTTTTGGAAGCAAATCTTGTGTTAGACACATGCTTAAAATTCAGGGTTTTGCCACCAAATAATTAGATGTCAGCTTTAAAAAAAAGCTTAATCTAAATTCTTTGACTAAATGTAAATATCAGAGGCAGCCCAATCTAGCACACAATTCAGTTTCTTATATACTGATTACAATGCATTAATTAAAAATAGGCTGCTATTTTAAGAACAAAATCACAATTAGCTGAAAAAAAGGGACTTCAAGTAAATATAACCTGTGTCTTATTACTATTCTTAAGATCATCAGACACTTTCTTATAATATTCCCTGAAACCTCCTTTGAACCCTCTGTCTTATTCCATCTATTTCTGACCAATTTAAGGTTTTAACAGCTTATAACAATGCATTTAATAGAAAGAAGACATTAATATTCAGCCTTGGCATTTCTGTTTATCTCTAGAGTCATTCTCCATTCACAGTTGACAAGGGATATAAGACTGGGTTTCTGCTTCTAGTAGTTATCTCTCATATCCCATCTCTGTTTTCTTGCCATTCCTTGATGAGAAAAGCAGTCAATGTATTATTCTTGCTGAAAAATGGAAAAATGTACAATTGTGTTGGTATACTTGATTTCCTCATGGTGATCTATTGCAATCAATAAAGATTTCCCTTGCAAACAAGTCTACTAAGGTCGTTCTTCATATCTCTTGCTCCTCATCAATGACACTTTTACATAGGTTACTAAAGAAAATACATGTAGCCAACTACCTCCAAGTAATTTTATTCTATCAACTAGGTTATGACCAAAAGTCAGAACCAATTTTCTCCCTTAAATAATTTAAAAGTAATTAAAAATAAAATAAATTATAAACAAAAATAATAGAATTCATTTATTTAAAATTGAAAATATTATGCCAAATTTGAGGTAGGATTGTGTGAAGAAAACTCTAGAGCAGATTTGCTATGTGTAAGTATTATGACTGTAGTATTCTCTTGAAGTAAAAAGGAATAGCTTTCAGTATCTCATAATCTGGGACACGATGGTCAGCCAATACTTACATAATCTAGTCTTAGAGATGAAATCATAAGACATCTTGGACAAATTCATAAATAGAGAGTTTTGAAAAAAGTGGACATGTTGCAAATAAAATAAAAATCCCTGCTAGTTAATTTTTCACTGCCAACTGCTAGACCACATTATTTTTTTAACAAAATATGGTTTCAGTGAGCCTGGAATTTTAATTTTTTCCAACATATTTCTCCGGGTTTAATTAGTAGTCAGTAAAGTCCTTAAATGTTTAATAGTGGTTTGGTTATATGTTATCTCCTTCCAATCCAGGGACATAGTACCATCTTTAAACATATTTAAATGAAATTTAAAAACTTTAAAATTTGCAACCCAAAGTGTATGTTTTTAAAAGCTGTAATTTAAGAGGCTCCATGGCTTTGTCTGGAACAGATGCGTGAGAACAATCTGAAAGGCAGTACATTTAACAGTGAAACAGCCGATGATGAAATTGTGTATGTATTTATAGTACTTACATTGTTCTCCAGCTCTTTATATAACTACCTTTTCACTTTGGGACTTTTTTCATGGTGTATGTTGTGATCTTATCTGTTTGCTTTTCTTTTCTTTGGGGACAATGGGTTATTTAGTAGCTCTTTTTAAAATGTGTTTAAGGATGTGCATTTTAAGTCTTTTTCTACTATTATTTGCTTGATTTCCTCTCTGTAACATCTTTCCTTTATAAAGCAAACAAAGAAAATAATTTTGGGTTTGGATATAAGAAAGAATCTTGTAATATGAATGACTATAGGACAACCCAGGAGAATTTTAAGTAGTATTTTATTTTATTTTTTTAATATATTTTATTGATTTTTTACAGAGAGGAAGGGAGAGGGATAGAGAGCCAGAAACATCGATCAGCTGCCTCCTGCATGCCCCCTACTGGGGATGTGCCCGCAACCAAGGTACATGCCCTTGACCAGAATCGAACCAGGGACCCTTGAGTCCGCAGGCCAACGCTCTATCTACTGAGCCAAACCGGTTCTGGCTTAAGTAGTATTTTAAAAGGGTTTGTCAGACATTCATGTGTTTTCTTTTTTTTATTTATCATAAAATTAATAATATTAAGAGTTACT
>NW_005369365.1:963735-989478 GCF_000412655.1 Myotis brandtii | reverse complement strand
TTATAATAATTACTTATAATTATTATTACAATAAATTATAATCCTTTACTTTGAAGACACTATTCTCAGTGCTTTATACATATGTACATAGGTACATATTGTATTTAATCCTCACAGTGACTTAGAATGCAAATATTGTTATTACTTTCATCTCCAGATGAAGGATGAAGGGAGGCTAAGCATGGTCAAAGCATGAAAGAGCTGAGAAAGTAGCCCAATTATGTATGACAGAAAGCCCTGTGACGTTAATGACAAAGAACATGAGCAGTAGATAATAAGAATTAGCCCATATTTTGCAACAGCTATAGATTGAATGGAAAACAATGGTGAAAGTAGTAACAGAAGTCATAATAATAATAACTATTTCACTGTTTCTATTAAGGACCAATTAATGGCCAGGAATCAATCTAGGCACTTCACATCCTATATAATAAAGAGCTAATATGCTAACTAGACTGGACAGTGGAACAACCTTGTGAAACGACCTTCCGTAATGACCAGTGGGCGGGGGGTGGGATTGCGACGCAGCAGGGGCTGCAAGGCAGCCAGGGCTGTGAAGCAGCCAGGGCTGTGAGGGCCAAGGCAGCTGGGGCTGCGAAGGCCTACTCTTGCGTGAATTTCGTGCATCAGGCCTCTAGTCCTATATAATAAAAGCCTAATATTCTAAGTGTCTGGTTGTCCAGTCAGCCGTTCAACCATCAAAGCATAATATGCTAATGATATGCTAAGGCCACTCAACCACTCGCTATGATGTGCACTGACCACCAGGAGCAGAAGCTCCAACAGACTGGTAGGTTAGCTTGCTGTTGGGGTCCAGCCGATTGGGACTGAGGGAGATGGGCCGGGCATGCCCTGGAGCCCTCCTGCAGTCCCTTCCCGGCTGGCCACCCTCCCACATCCCTCCCCAGCCCCAATCGTGCACCGGTGGGGTCCTTTGGCCTGGCCTGCACCCTCTCGCAATCTGGGACCACTCGGGGGATGTCTGAGAGTCACTCTTGGCCTGATCTCGCAGGCCAGGCCAAGGGACCCCGCTGGTGCATGAATCCGTGCACCGGGACTGTACTAAAGTATATTTATTTTCCTAATGACCCAAGAAATGGCATTATTATTCTCAGTTTAAGATCATAAAATTAAAGTCAGGAAAAGCAGGCATCTCATTCAACATTACATAGTTAGCATATTACAGATGCTGGAGTCCAACTGAGATACGGGTGCCAAATTCTATACTTAATTTTCTGTCCCATTGTGAGCTGCCTTTCTTCTGTACTTGTGATTTCATCTCAAAAACTCTTCTTGCTGAAAGAAATTTTCTTTTAAATGCTAGAATAATGTGACATTTATACAGCACAGCGATCCCAAAAATTATTATATTTAAAGACTTACTCATCTCAATCCCAATCATTTCAGTAAAAAAAAAGAAAAAAAAACTTCTTTAAAATAATGAAGGGCTGGCCAAGGTGTGAAAATCTATCTTAAGCCCCAAATCTTTTAGGGATCAATAATATTCTCATTGGGCAAGAATAAAAAGTATGACATTAGGTCACCAAAATTTTGAGATTCCTCATAAAACTAATAGAAAATAGAGCAAAAGAATTGTAAGCTTATCAGTAAGGGCTCCATATGAAGGCAGGATTTAGTACAATGAATAGTAGCATGCAGGCCAAATTATTTGGTAGCAACCTAGTAATGGGACCAAAGCTGCTGAAGCTGCTTTTTGGGATATTTATTAAAAAAAAACCAGAAGACTCAGAAAGAAACTTTGATTCTTCCCCCCACTCCTGCCCAAAAGATTCACACAGAGGAACCTACTTCAGAAAGGAGAGTTCAGGAAGCACCATAGCTTAAGTTGAATTAAATGGGCTAAACAAGAGTGCTTCAGGCAGGTGCCTGTTAGCTGGCTACCCACTGTGTTCTGTTGTTTCACTGGGGGGCATTTTCCTGCCAGTGTGTTCTGCTCTTCCTCAACTACTTGTAAATCTCCCATTCTCACTTCTGAAATCAAATGCCCCATTCCTACCTGTCGCCTTTGTCAAAAAATGTCTTGTATATGCAGTGCTGCCTCAGATGCAAATGAGGAGCAGCATGTTAAGGACAACTGCAGGAAAGGTGATCCTTGTTATAAAGCGACAAAGAACTCCACTGACATGTATTCTAGTGTTTTGTGGAAGGTAGAACTTGTGAGCAATTAAATAGGATATTTAGCTCAGGAGATTTCTGAACAAGTATTGAGGCAGGTTTGGGGGGGGGGCAATGGGGGGGTAAGGAGGAACATCTGTTAATACTTTCAATATTAAAGATAAATTTAAAAAAAAGTATGACTTGGTTCCTCCCAAACACTTATAGGAAAGAGAGAGATAATTTGAAGAAATAAACTTAAGCACAAATGAACCAGGACTTTATGATTTGGAAAATTATCAGCCTCTCCATATAGCAAAAGAAATGAGGAAGCTTATTCTGAAGAGAATATTAAGGGTGTAGTTGAAAACATTCTGATAAAGAGATCTTGGGTTTAACTTATGAATTGAATGAACCAACAATAGAGATGGCATTATACAAGCAGAAATATTGCCATTTTGAATTAAAGGGAACAGAGAAGGTGAGGCAGAATTAAGAAAGGCTGTCAGAGATAGGTTAACAGTCAAAGTTTAATACATGGGCATGGGGAATTCACATAATGTCCATATTTCTAGCACCTCAAAATTATTTTGGCCACTACCCATTACTCATTTCCAAAGCCTCTTTCACATGATTAGGTATTCATTTCAACAGCATCCCACTTCTCAGCATCAAAACCGGTCTTGGTTAGTTTAAGCTTCTATAACAAAATACCAAAGACTCAATGGCTCAAACAACAGAAATGTATGTCTCCCAATAATGAGGACTGGAAGTCTAAGATCAGGATGCCAACACAGTACGATTCTGATGAAAGCTCTTTTGCTGGCCTATGGAGGGTCACCTTATCACTGTGTCTTACATGGTGAAAAAAAAAAAAAGCAAGCTCTCTGGTGTCTCTTTTTACTGAGCACAAATTCCATCATTAGAGTTCTACCCTTATGGCTCCATCTAAACCTAAACACCTATCAAAGGCTAATCTCCAAATACCACCACGTTGGAGATTTAGAACTTCAAGATATTCCTTTTGGGGGGAGACACAAGCATTCCGTCCATAATGCATACATATGTAAAAACATATACACATATATACAAGTGTTGGTAAATAGATTATATATACTCTACATATTTTGCTAACTATAGATGCAGAAATAACATTAGTAGAATCAGATATAAAAATAGGGATGACATCTCCTTTCACTCTTTGCTTATATATAGCACATAAGCTGTTTATGAAACAGCTGGCAGAAGTGTTACTTTCTCTTCTAGTGTGAAACTTAGACTTAGCATGATGAAATCAGCCATTTGTTCCTAATCAGCATTACAGATAGGCTGACAGAAAAAACTGTATAATCTCTCTAAGTACCTCCATTTCAGTGTTATTTACATTGGTAAAATAGTTGAGATATCAAATGGCGAATGTTTAAATAAACCATGGGGTAGCAATATATCAACTGCTATGGAGCCATTAAAATGGCAATTTTATTTAAACAAATGAGATAATAGAAACAGAACAATAAGTCAGAGGATGGGATAGGAAAAAAATTGATAGAGAACATAAACAACTACTTTCCTTTCCCACCATAATCTCTGTGAAATGCCAGGTAATAAGTTGTTTTAAGGAAAACAAAAGTCATAACTGCACTGGAAAACAAGGAAAGACATTGGTAGAAAAGAAAATTTCTGAACAATTTCTAAGAGCTAGAAGGGAGATCAGAAGCACAGAAAAGTAAGAATGGAGGAAATGAAAATCCAAAACTCATGCAGAAAGGGAGCATGGTTGCTTAATAGCAGTTTTAGGGAAGCTCAAAGCTCAGAATTACCTGGAGCAATAGGAAACCAATTTGAAATTGAAAAGAAAAATGCAGTATGACAATAAGTCATGATTTATTCAACCTCAACACACTTGGACTGAGCAGGGGCAATGTGTCAACATGTGGACAAGCCCCAGATGTGACTCTTGAGTGCAGAGCTGAAGTAGTGCCCACATCCGTCCAGATCCTGAGAAGGGAGAAGCTACTATATGCTCAAGGCAGGCTTTCCATCACAATCACCAGATGCAGGCTCCTGTAGTCAAAACCATTATCGGCTAAACCTGGTGAGGCAAATATCACAGAGGAACACAATATGGTAACCAAGAATAAAAAAATAAATAAAAATTATAGAGGGATAACAAATTGGCACCCAAGAAAACAATGCTTTAATTTCAAACTGAACACCTCAAAATAAGTTTAGCTAATATCTTTTTGTGATGTGTGTAAAATATGGAAACTTAAGCATGTTTTAAAAATAAAATCTCAGTTGAATTGAGTTGAATATCAAGTAAAGTATTTCTCCAGAATTATAAACATAAAGTATATAAAAATAAAGAGGTACCTAGGATATATCTAAAAATTCTAAATACCATTCAGTAGCAGAATATTTTGAAAAACTAAGTTTATGACATAACAGTGAGACTGGAAATATGACTAAAATTAGAATCTATCAAAGATTATGAAACTACTAGAGGTCTGGTGCACAATATTCATGAATGGGTAGGGTCCCTAGGCCTGGCCCATTATCAGGGCTGATATGTGGAGTGACTGGCAGGGTGATCGGAGGGCCCCTGCTAGCACCCGCCTTGGCTGGCCTGGGGCCTGTGGGCTGGGAGCAGCTCCTGCATGTCAAAACCATTATCGGCTAAACCTGGTGAGGCAAATATCACAGAGGAACACAATATGGTAACCAAGAATAAAAAAATAAATAAAAATTATAGAGGGATAACAAATTGGCACCCAAGAAAACAATGCTTTAATTTCAAACTGAACACCTCAAAATAAGTTTAGCTAATATCTTTTTGTGATGTGTGTAAAATATGGAAACTTAAGCATGTTTTAAAAATAAAATCTCAGTTGAATTGAGTTGAATATCAAGTAAAGTATTTCTCCAGAATTATAAACATAAAGTATATAAAAATAAAGAGGTACCTAGGATATATCTAAAAATTCTAAATACCATTCAGTAGCAGAATATTTTGAAAAACTAAGTTTATGACATAACAGTGAGACTGGAAATATGACTAAAATTAGAATCTATCAAAGATTATGAAACTACTAGAGGTCTGGTGCACAATATTCATGAATGGGTAGGGTCCCTAGGCCTGGCCCATTATCAGGGCTGATATGTGGAGTGACTGGCAGGGTGATCGGAGGGCCCCTGCTAGCACCCGCCTTGGCTGGCCTGGGGCCTGTGGGCTGGGAGCAGCTCCTGCATTGAGCATCTGCCCCCTGGTGGTCAGTGCACATAATAATGACCAGTTGTTCCACTGGTCGTTCTGCCTTTCAGTTGATTTGCATAATAGGCTTTTATTATATAGGATTTTAATAGCAGCAAATGAAACTCTTGGGAGTAAAGAGAAATGAATTGTATAACCTTAATGACTGGATTATATCCAAGATGAAAACATATAACAAAAATATTGTTAAACTGAAGCATATTATGCAAGAAGAGAATGGCAAAAATCCTAGGAAAACAAAGATGGGGGCAGGGGAAGAAAAAAAGTTGACACACAGAAAGTCAGAATAAAAAATAAATATTCCATTGTTTCAGAGGAAATTTAAAAGAGAAGGGGGGCATGAAATACCTAAAATACAATAGCTAAAAGTTTCCCTAAAATTGTTAAAATTTACCAATCTTTAGATTTTGGAATTCCAAAAAAATCCAAACAAGAAAAAAGAGAAGGCAAGGCAGGGACGAAGGAGGAAGAGAGAAGAAAATCCCTAATTTTCATACCTAAACATGAACCAATGAAGCTATAGAACAGCAGTGAAAAGTGTTCAGTGCTTTCAGTCACAGAAATTGCACTCATCATCTACAAGGGAACAACATTAGACTGATAGCTGACTATACAACAGCAACAGTGGAAGCTAGAACACAGTTGAATACTATCTTCAATTTATGCAGAAAGAATGCAGTTTACTTTCAACTCTGTACCAATCTGAAGTTTTTATTATTATTATTATTATTATTATTATTAGCATGAAACAAGGGAAACTTCAAACAAAAACTGAGAGAGATGGGTAATCAGCACAGCTTCAACTTCTAGAAAATCTAAAATGCAAAAAGAAATGGTGAACAAAGATGTTGGAAAATCTTTAGGTAGATCAAAATAAACATTGATTGTATCAAATAACATTTTATTTTTTAAATTAAATCTTTTTTGTTGAAAGTATTACATATGTCTCTCTTTTTTCCCCCATTGACCCCTTCTAGCCTGCTCTCACTTCCCATACCAGGCCTTCACCACCCTATTATCTGTGTCCATGGGTTATGCATATATGCATACAAGTTCTTTGGTTGATCACTTCCCTTGACAGTCTGTTCCATGCTTCTATGTCTCTGGATCTATTTTCTTCATCAGTTTATTTTGTTCATTAGATTCCAAATATAAGTGAGATAATGTGATACTTGTCTTTCTCTGACTGGCTTATTTCACTTAGCATAATATTCTCCAGGTCCATTCATGTCTCAAACAATACTTTAAAAGAAAAAAATTAGACCACAGTATCATATAAATTGGGAAGTGAGTTCATTTAAGTTAAAGCTTTTTAAAGTTCTTGAACTAGTTGAGTGGAGTAAAGATACATATAAAAGTATACTGTTAAAATCTGTAGAAAATTGTAGCCTCCAACTTCCAAGTACCTAAAAGAAAGGAAGTTAAACAAGAAGAAAATTGACACAATTATAATGGAAGAGATCAAGGAAACAAACAAACAAACAAAGATGAGAAAAAAGAACAGAAAAACAAGGACAAGTAAACAGAAAACAATAAGAAAGAAGAAATGCTCATTTAATCAGGAGGGAACATGAGAAAGGAAAAAAAAATGGTGGGTTTCAGGAAGAGTAGGAACTATTTAATACAAGAGTAGAAATGAAGCAGAAATCCAATAAACATAAATGCATTAAATGCTCTAGGGAAAAGACAATCTCTGAACTGATTGAAAAATTACTAATTAATGTTTCCAAGTACACATTGTGGGATTTGGTTTGCTGTTTATTTGTTTTTTTAATCTATGTTCATGAGTGATATTACTAAAATGTATTTTTCTTTCTTTATATGTTTTTTAACCTAATTTTGTTAACGAAGTTATATTAGCTTCATGAATGAGTTTATGTTGTACTCTCCCCTTCCCCATTTTTTTCCTTACTCTTGGGAATCTCTATAATAATAAAAGGCTAATATGCAAATGGTTGTCATGCCCTCAACTGTAATGACCGATCAGTAGGAGGTTGCATCCCAGCCTGGCGCCAGCCAGGGATGTGACTGATGCTGCATCCCTGCCCGGTGCCTGCTGGGGATGTGAGGCATCAGTGGGGCTTGACAGGCATGGGGTTGGCTGGGGCTGGGTCTCACCCAATGGGGGTGGGGCCGGCCAGGTCTGGGTCTCACGTGATTTCAAGGCGCATGCAGGTGGACAGGGACTTGACTCTGGGTCCCGTGGCACACCCCAGACTCTGACAGGAGGGAGGAGAGAGCCAGATATCCACACCCAGGACCCACACAGCAGGATGGCGGAGGTTAGGGGCGATCAGACCAGCCAGGGAGAGCAGTTAAGGGCATCAGGCCAGCAGGGGAGCAGTTAGGGGCATCAAGCCAGCAGGCAGAAACAGGGGTGATCCAGTAGGCAGACAGGCGAGCAGTTAGGAGCCAGCAGTCCCGGATTGGAGAGGGTACAGGCCGGGCTGAGGGACCAACCCCCTCCCGTGCACAAATTTTGTGCACCAGACCTCTAGTTTGTATAATATTGGAATATCTCTCCCTTGAATATCAGCTTTAAGATGCCTAAAAAGTCATATGGGCCTACAATGTTTTACTAATTTTGTTTTTTGTTGTTGAAAGATAAATTCTTATCAATGGATGGAACATCTTTAATCATGAGAAACCTCTTCAGGTTTTCTATTCTTATGCTTTGGTGACTTATATTTTCTAAGAAATGGTAATTTTTGTCAATTCAAATTTGTAATAAGGTACTTTTTCATGTATTACTTAAAACTTCTACTAAATTAATTCTAGCTATAATCTTCCTTTACATTTCTAATATTTTTATCTGTGCTGTTTTTTGATTCTTGATTTCTCAGGCCAAAGATTTATCTTCTTTATTAGTCTTTGTTAAGAATTAGCCTTCTTTTTGACCATCCTTTATTTTCAATGTAATTAATTTCTGCTTGTATCTTTATCTTTTTTTTCTCTTCAAATTTTATTGGCTTTACTTTATTCTTTTATTGAGGGAGGGAAAAACTTAAGTAAGGATATGGAAATCTAATCTAGTCTATCTCTGCTATTCTGTCACTTACTAGTCATCGGAAAATTTAGGTAAATCTCCTGGACCTGAGTATCCTTATTGTATAGGAGAGGTTGCCAATCCTTCCTCCTATGTCATCAAGTTTAGACCAAAAAAAAAACAACAACAAAAATTATGAATTTATCTGGTTTTAATAATTACTTGTTTAAAACACTAGTTTTGGAAAACCAGTTAGAATATGTATAAATTTTCAATCAGTGTAAGCTCACCTATAAAATTGATCAACCTCAAAGTGCCTTTACTATACTTTAATATTGCTTAAATCTGAAAAAAAGTCCTTTTACTACTAACTTTAAAATTATTTGTTTTATTAATTATACATTCAAAGGATTTGATTACTTATCTTATACTAAGATACATAGAGTTGTGTGAATTTCACAAAGTTATCTACACTAATAAACGACAAAGATGCTAATTGACCATACCTTCTCTACGCCCACCAGCCAATCAGAAGAGTATGCAAATTAACCCAACAAAGATGGCGGTTAATTTGCATACACAGGCACAACCTGTGACACGCGTGTCAGAGGTGACACGCGAACTCATTTTTTTGGTTGATTTTTCTTTGTTAAATGGCATTTAAATATATAAAATAAATATCAAAAATATAAATCTTTGTTTTACTATGGTTGCAAATATTAAAAAATTTCTATATGTGACACGGCACCAGAGTTAAGTTAGGGTTTTTCAAAATGCTGACACACGGAGCTCAAAAGGTTCGCCATCACTGGTGTAGAAGGAAGCCGAGCACTGCAAAAGGGAGCCAAGCGGCAGAGAAGGGAACGGATCAGAGGTAGCAGAGATGGGAGCAGAGCTGAGGCAGCAGACACAGGAGGGAGCGAAGTGGTGGGGAAGGAAGGGAGCGAGGCGGCAGACACAGGAGGGAGGGAGCAGTGGCTGTGGGGAAGGGAGGGAGCCGAGGCAGTGGGCACAGGAGGGAGCCGAGGCGGCAGGGAAGGGAGGGAGCTAAGCAGCAGGGAAGGGGAAGCCCTGTTCTTGCAGGAATCTTCCTGCAATGGGCCTCTAGTATAAATATAAAAGGAATAGTCTATTTCTATTCCATAAAAGGAAATTAAATATTTGGAAAATTTTCTGGCATGATGTTTAGCACATTCCTTGAAAGACATTTTATTAAAACACCATACAAATTAAATTCTTAAATTAACATTGATATCCCTTCCTTAAGGGAAGTACATTTAAAATTAAATTTGTGTGTGATTACCTCAAACATAGCCTTATTAACAGCCACCTAGATATTTGTGAGTTTTCATGCATTAAATTTTTGTTCCAGATCATTCATGGTTTGTTAATTAGTGTGATACTTGATGAATATTGATGGTGCATACTGTGGAAATAATTTCCATATGAAAGGTGGGAGAAGTATTTCCTGGCCAGGCAAAACTCTGGAAATAAAAACAGAAGAAATCTAAAAGACTGAAATTAGAATGTGAGTTGACCATCTTGTTTATTTAACAGTTAAGAATGGATGCCAGATTATAGCTGAATACTTTAATGATGTCCAAAACAAATTAGGAAATTTGTTGATTTATTAAGGCCCTGTTTAAATGTTTAATGTGTAGGTTAGATGTTTACTTTAATTAATGAGATGTTCAGGCCTTAGAAAAATCTAGATTTAAATTAGCTTCTTAAATGCTATGTCCTAAGAGTGTTTAAATTTCTCACTTTACATCTTTTATAGTAGATAGATAGATTAAGCCAATATGTTTGTATAGGAAAGACATTAATCAACTCACAGGATCTTCTTTAGCCAGCATATGATTGTTATTATCAAGATGATGAATCCACAGATTACTGTATTTATAATAAGCATTATTGAAAATTTAATGAAATTGGAGTCTCCCCAATGTCTCTACCCTTATAGAATAACATATTAAATGCTCAATAAGTACTTAAAAAATTATCTCTTTAATATTTTTCTTAAAAACTGACACTGTGGTAGATAGATGCCACTTAGGCATTATCTCTTTAATCTTCACCTCTTCACTGTAAATCTGTATAATCCTAACATTTTACCTGAAGAAACTAAGACTTGAGAAGTTAACTTGCTCATTGTTTTAGTTTCAGGATCATGTTACTTAGGTAGCCAGAACCTTCTTGGAATTATGAGTAGAATATACAAATGGAGATATTTTATAGGTATCTTAGCTATTTCATCTCAGATAATAACAAAAACAAAGAAGTAGATTATGTATGATGTGGCACAGTCCCAACAACCTCTTTCCTTAAAATTCGATCTTACTTTCTAAGGTACCATCTTTATAAGCCCACTACTTTTATCTCATGTTAATTTTGTACCCTCAATTACTCCATAATGCTCATAGAAGAGAGAGTTGATGGCAATGAAACAAAACAAAACAAAAAGGGAGTGTGTATGGGGGGATGTGTATTAAAGCCACTTTCCTAATTCTTACATATATTTTGGCAACAAAATTCCCACCCCTCTCTCCCAGAGCTATCCTTGATTTATGGACAATTTGCATTATTTATCTTTGGCCTCCCATTAGTTTAGGTGTTCCTTTATTTTTTAAAACATATGCCAGTGCTTGCCACTTTATGCACTGTCTACTTCATCTGTTAACCAATAAAAGTTAATTAGCTCCATAAATTACACCCAACACAGCTACTAAGTAGTTAGTCCAGAACTCAATTTCCAAGTCTAATTCTTTTCTCAAACACAAAATTTCTCTTGAGATATCAGTCCTTTGTAGTCTAACCATATGCATTATTCTTGATGGAAATATAACTTTAAAATATATATAGAATATTAGCACTGCCAAGGGGACTAGGACATTTTACATATCCTGAAATCATACTGGGTTTGAAATAAGTTAAGCACTCCAGACAATTTTCTGAATTCCAAACATATCCTTTTCTGCTCCCATCATGTAGTAGCAAGCCAATTACTTATTGAAAGCCAACATTTTTCCAGCTTGCTCTCTCCTCCCCAAAGGACTCATGAACAAAGCAGTCATGGTGGCATTCAAGCTCAGCAACATAGATTTTAATTATTCAAAACTGGTCTGGATAGAGCCACCTCTGAGTGTCTCACTTGCCAACAGCTGGGACTAAAATGAAATGTCCAATATGGTTCCATTCTTTGGGATCACCAGCCAGCCACAAGGACAGAATGATTACTTTCAACTTCTTCCATCATGAAAGAGGAAATTGTTTACTCTCACTACAAAGTCACACTAGATATGGCTTACCTTACCTGCTGGAAATTTTTCCACCAAAAGCATATCTGCAGATTTACAGAATGCCTTAATCACGGTCATAGTATGTATTTCTTGCTTCTGATGAGACAACTCCACTGCTGCCTAACCAATTCAATTCTTAATGGTTGATAAAAATAATCATTTTATTATCTTTCATGATGGTGTAATTGCTCAGTTGGATAATTTTTCTGTTTTAAGTGGTTTTCTTTGGTATTGCAGCATGGGGCATCTTTTCAAGGCTGGATTATCTAAGCTGTCTGCCATTTAAATGGGTGAATGTGTTAAAGGTTGGACTAGCGTGGCTGGGCTTCTCTGTCCACATAGTTTCAATGTCTTGATTCTTCATGTGGACCTCTCTATAAAGGCGGTCCAATTTCTTAGATGTCAGCTCAAGACTCACAAAATCACAAAAAGGAAAATTTACCTGGTTTTCTTAAGGTAAATTGAGATAGTTTCTTACATTCAGAACTATCTCAAAGTTTTTGAAGCATTTACATGCCAGCACAGTTTCAAGGGGAGGTAAAATAAATTTTAACAAATTTTCCTTCTATAAGGGAGCAGCAAGATAAAAAAAAATGGCACCTTTAATCCATCACAGGGAGGAAGATATTCAAGGCAGAATCAAGAGAACTTGCTTAGATTCTAAGGATTAACTGTGAATATACCAATCTCTAGCATGACTCAATTATCAAGGCAGGAAACATGTAGTAGTAGGTTTGGAAAGGAATAATCATTAGTTCTGTTTCAGACTTGTTGAGTTTAGGTTCCTGTGAGATAGCTAGATGAAAATACTAAGCAGGAGGAATGTACTTGGGTGTGGAGCCCAAAAGAGAGGTCTGGGGTATAGAGTTGGTAAAATCATGAATCATGATGGTAATTACAGCAATGTTTCTGGGTGAGGCCACTTCCTATCAGGAGACTACAGAGGAAGAAAAAAAGAAGGTTTACATGTTATGCTCTGGGAACTCAGTCATTTAAAGATTTGGTGATAGGGCGGGGAGAATTCATAAGCACTTAAGAAACAAAAGTCATGAAGATAAAAAAAAAACAAGCCTCAAGGGAATATGTCATAAATTCTGAAGATAATGATTTAAGAAGATGAGTCTAAGAAAACACAAAGGAAGTTTTCGGGGGAGAGATTTGAGTCATCAGAGGAAGCAGGAGTACAGACAGGTGACAAGTAGATAAATACTGTTTGGAAGAGTGTCACGATGTGCATATAGGTTGTGAAATTTTATATTACTGACACCCTAACAAGTTCCCCTGCCACAGCTTCATGCACGCTAACAGAAGACATGAGACTTCAACAGAGATGAGCATTGTGTTCACAACACTTGCATCGATTCTCCAATCCCCAACTCCCACAGGTGACACTGTACTCACAGTGTTACAGGATAAGCATCCTGAGCTTAGGTTACCCAAATCCTTCTTAATGGGCAGTAAGCATGCTTGTTTTTTGCTTGAAAGGAAGAGACCATCTATCTGCTGGAGGCTAATTCCAGCAGGTCATAAATGAAGAAGTTCATCAAAAGGTTGATGGAACTTGGGGCTTCAGCAGGGCTGAAAATCTGCATGTTATTACCTGCTCCTGGAACAGCTGAAGGCAGTTCCCCCAACCTGACCAAACCTTACCTTTGATATGTATATCTGCTTTGCTATAGGGCAAAATGTGTTAATAAAGAGCTAGGGGTCCAGAGAATCGTGAACTTAGTTACTAAAGCTAAGCCTTCCCTGGCTCCCCAAAAAGGCCTCCCAAATTTATATTTCGTACCTAGTTTATTTAATTTACTTGAAGCCCCTTCTCCAGATTCCTGGACCCTAATAGATGCAGGATAACACCCCGGCATTTATCTCTTCCAAAATTACATACTATATGACCATCCTTACAAATGTGATCTGGAACAAAGTCCTCTGCTCCCAAGACATTCATAAACACAAGAGATACATGGAGAATTGTCTCAACTGAGGGAGCCCAGAACAATGGTGCCTGGCCGAGTAAAACAGACTTAACAAACATTTAGTGTTGACAGTCTTCTGGGACTTTGTGGGTATTTGGAACTAATAGAATTTAGAGAAAGTCAAGAAGTTCCCCTGATTATAATATGCACATAAGTATTTTAATTTCTATTTGTCCATGGGGTGGTCAGATGTGAAAATAGCAAAGAGTTTACCTGGAGATGCAGACATATTGGTTCATAAAATAGTGATTTAGAGCATTATTTCTGGAGGCAGACTGCCTGGAACCAACTAGTGAAAGAAATTGAGAAACATAGAGGGGATTATAATCAAACAAAAAAGGGACTCATGATGATACCAAGTTGAGATTTGAAAAATTATTTACTCAACTTAATGCTGCTGAGATCCAATTTTTTTACAGAAAGAGAAATAGATAGAGAAGCAGGAAGATAGAAACAAAAAGATGGACATGTCTCAAACAAAGGAAGATATTTTATACCAAGAAATATTTTTTAGCTTCATAATGACTTTGAGGAAGACCATACACTTAAAAAAGATAGGAGTAACATAGGACTTTCTGGATGTCATTTTCATCTGTGCTTCTAAGTCATCCTTCTCTGTTCACAGAAGTACTGGTTCTTGCTTAAACATCTTGCTAGTCTTTGGTTTACACTGTGGCTTCATCATAGAATAGTGGAAAGGTAGAATGGGGATATTGCTATCCTCCAAAGTCCAAAGCATACAACTCATCTCATTTTATTTATTTCATCTGCCTATGTATTGTTTGTACACCACTTGCTTGCTGAAAATCTTGCTTCCTGAGTTTGTGGGATAGAATAAGGAAAAGAGACTTTCCATCCTAAAATTAGTATCGCTGCTTTGCTTCTTCACACATAGGCATGATGAATTTTCACCCAGCTTTTCTGAGTATTTCAAGAACTACTATAATTATTTTGCCAGCATTTTTCAAATTTGCATTCGTTTTGCTTTTTGCCATAATGTTTGAAATTTTATCAGAGGGGAAAAAAAAACTCTTTAAGAAAAATGTGGCGTGTGCTTCCTGATTCACTGGTGAGATGCCCAGTGCTTTTTGGTTCAAATCCCTTAATTAAAAGGACGTGTTTGGTGGATGATTGGTACGGGTTTTATTTTTGAAAAATTAAAAGAAACTTCTGAATAAGGAAGAAAAGAGGACTTCCTATTTCTATATTTATGTAGTAAAATACAACATAGAGGGTAAGCCATGGGGGTGTAAGCACAGGAAATATAGTCAATCATATCAGAATAACTTTGTACAGTGACAGATGGTTGCTAGGACTTATCGTGGTGATCACATCATAAATGTCCAATCACTATGCTGTACATGTAAAACTAATATTATATACCAATTACCCTTTAATAATAATTATAAATTAATTAAAATAAAAAATTAAAAAGAGAACACAACATCTATATTGTCCTCTTATAATTGATCCTTGCCCCAACACATTTTTCTATCACTCAAATGAAGGACAAGGAGGAGCCTTCCCCTCAGTCACAGGTGTGAACAGCATGAGCAGGTGAGCTGAGCGTTGGAAAATCTAAACCTCAGCAGGACTATTTCTCTGAAACAATTTGCCCCAGGTCATGTGCTGCTGTCAGGCCTAAAGAAGATTTTTAGATCTCTAGTTCTAATCATTCATGTTTCTTGTCCCTAAAAGTTTAGTCTCATCGCTAAAAATGTATGTTTCGAAAAAATTCCTTCAGCCTGTTTAAAATTAGAGTTACCATGCTAAAAGGCCAGTTCTCATAAAATCTCAATAAGCTCAGACTTTCCTCACAATACCCCCCGCCCTCCCACAGAGGACACTAGACACTTTAGAGAGACCACAAGCTATCCCAGGAAGAACTATAGTTTGCAGGAGAAGATATTCTCATAAATCTAATCTTTGCTGTTTATGAGCGGTATGAACATAGACAAATTTTAAAAGTTCTATGAGATTCTCCATGACTACAAAAGTGGAGGTCATACTATGTATGTCCCTTAACACATAGCGGACTACCAGGCCTGTAGTAGGGTATTCCAGCATTATTTTTTTTCCTACTGCTGTTATAGTAGTTGAAGCCTTCATTCCTTTTGACTAAAAGCTTATCTAAACTATTCATGATTTAGTTCCTTATCTTCTCTCTCCCTCTTAATATATATATATATATATATTTTTGGTAAACCCTTTATTCATTACTTTTATTGGGAGGAGGAGGGCATAGTATCTTTAAACACTAGAAGAGGATGAATATTTGATGTTAAGAATTTTTTGAATAGCCTATGCCTTTTTAAAACCATAGATACTGTGTAGTAGTACTATAATAATTATAAAAGTTATTCCACAATTCACAGGTTGAGGATGAAGAATGTAATCTTTTTTTTTCTTTTTTTCCTCCACTGAATTTAATGTACTCTGTCTGAGACTCCTGGCTGAGAAGAAAGATGCAATCACTATCATTATCTGGGTGGCTTCATTCCTTCCATTGTATGAAACAAGAACCCCTAACTTACATTGCTAGGGTAGAGGCCAGTCTCTGCATCTACCATGTTGCCCATCTTCATCAGTATTTCATGAGGCACTGGCTCCAACTATTTGCCAAGCACTGGTGTTGAGTGAGCCTCTCCCCACAGACAGAAGCTCACCCAACTGCTCTCAGGGCCTCTGTGCTTGGTGCATATCTGAAGTCATGCCACCTCCTGGGGGACATGCACAATCCAGGCCATGACTAGTAGTGACAAAACCTTGCCATGGAGGTGCTGCTCTCCAAATTCTCTCTTCTTAAAGTTGGCCCACATCTACCTCTTAAACTTTAGGCTTTTTTCTCAAAAACAAAAGTCTGGATGGAGGTTGCCTTTGTGTAATTGCCAATTTGTTTGTGGCCAGCTAGTAACAAGTTGATAATAGCTATTTGAAGAAAAAGACCTCATAACTCAAAAAACAAAACACAATTTTGGGGGAATGTGAGAGAGAAAATACCTCCCATCTTCTCCCATTTTTTTCTGACCTTTTCAGCAAGGAGATAATGCAACACTCTCCCAATATGTTAGCTGACCCTTTTCTGATAACCTCTTTAGCACTTTATTAGCATGCCAGTAGAGTTTACAACATAATTTCTAATTTTTTAAAATCAAATTTCCTGATAGTTCCCCTCTTCAATATCTTAAAGTTGAGAAAATTGAAGTGCAGAGACTTTTAGTGGTTTACCAATGTCCACAAATCTAGTATATGAAGGAACAAATATTTAAACACTTTTTTTTGAATGCATCACATTATGTTCCCATCAGAGAACCATCATGCCCATCATCCTTTTAATGTAACATTTAATGCAGATGTATCAGTGGAAGTTTCAGATTACCTCAGGTGTGAAACTTTTAGATTTTTTTTGACTGAAACCTCATAGTCAGAAGCTTGGAAATACACCCTCACTAGTTTTGTCAGACTTCACTTTAAAGCAGTGGTTCTCAACCTTCCTAATGCCGCGATCCTTTAATACAGTTCCTCATGTTGTGGTGACCCCCAATTTCATTGTTACAAATTGAACATAATTAAAGCATAGTGATTAATCACAAAAACAATATGTAATTATATATGTGTTTTCCGATGGTCTTAGGCGACCCCTGTCAAAGGATCATTCGCCCCCAAAGGGGTCGCGACCCACAGGTTGAGAACCACTGCTTTAAAGCAATATGACCATAATATATTAGAGGGAAGTGTAATTGAAAAAAAGAAAAATAAATAGCAAATGGTCTGTTTTTTTCTAAAATAGTTTTTTAGCATCTCCTGAGGGGTGGCTAAATAATTTACAAATGAAGAGTGTATCTATCAAGACCACAAGTGAATGTTTAATTGTCCTTTGTTGAAATAGCCTGCCTATGATATGTTATCGTACAGTTGTTATGCTATTGTTACTTATGACTTGGTTTGCCATACATTGTATGTAACATTGGTGTGTTGGTCTAATGTCTGATGAGTATATCTTCAATGATCCAGATTTTTTACATAGGGTTCTGTGATCACTCTAGATCAGTGGTTCTCAACCTTCTGGCCCTTTAAATACAGTTCCTCATGTTGTGACCCAACCATAAAATTATTTTCGTTGCTACTTCATAACTGTAATGTTGCTACTGTTATAAATCGTAATGTAAATATCTGATATGCAGGATGGTCTTAGGCGACCCCTGTGAAAGGGTTGTTTGACCGCAAAGGGGTCACAACCCTCAGGTTGAGAACCGCTGCTCTAGATGGTAGGACCTACATACAGATATAAGTACTATTCAAAAGACTGTAATTAGGGTGCCTAGTTTGTAAACTTAGGTCTACTACCAGGTTATATTACATTAGATAAATTATAAAATATTCCTTAGCCTCAATTTCATAAACTTTAAGGTTATGGTAATAATATCAACTCCGTAGAATTGTCTAAGGGCCAGATTAGTAGCAAATGTAATTGATGTGGGGCAGAATGATTATTATATGTTGGCTATGAAAAAAAGGAACAAAGCACTTATCACAGCCATTCCATCAAAGCCCTAAATTCCTATAGCAATTTACCTGTTCAGGAATCTTCACTTCTTTAGGCTTATGCCCTCAGTTTTAGTTCAGCTTTCTGTTCTTTCAGGAGACTGCCCTAGATATAGCTCTTCCTTAGAGCTCTATATCGAATGTAGACTTATTGGCTTCTCAAAAATCATGTGTAAAAGGAAGACCTGTTTTCACTACAAAGGTGACATCTTGTTCATCCTGGAGTGAACTTTTGTGTAATATTCAAGGGTCCTTGACTTGTCTTTCCTAACACTTTCAATGTACTGTATTGTCTTCAAACCTTGATTAAAAGATTATAAAGCCCCTCTCTCCCCCAAAAAACCAAAAAACTAATTTTAAGGCTCTCCTGAAGCTGTCATTTTTTTTCTTAATTTTTAGTTCATGCCAGAGAGGCACTGGGGTTCATTATGCAAATTAAAATGACTTATGCACAACCCAAATTACTTTAGCTTATACTAATGAGTGCTAGATAAGACAGAATGAACATAAAATTGTATCAAGGGTATTTAGGAATAACTGCCCAACTGAAAGAATAATTAGGTAAATTGTAAGGAAAACTATGAAGAGGTTTTTAAAATAATACATCACAACTTCAATCTTTTTAAAAAATATATTCCCCAGCTAATATATAGTACATTTGAACTGTATATGTGAGCAAGAAACCTTTCAGAATATTAAGCAACTGTGAACTTGCTAAGGTGTGGTCTTGACTAGAAGAGGGGATTTTGTCTTCTACAGCCCCAGTCTTCAGGGCAAGAGTCCCATTCTACCCCCAAAGCCTACAAAGCTGGTGACTAGATGTCAGTGAAATGTACCTAACAGAGCTAGAAACTCCTGAAAGCATTGACTCTTCCAGAAACATATAACTCTTTATCAAACCTAGCCATATGGGAATTCAGACCTAAATGAAAGTGCCAAGGACCCCCAAAAGCAGAAGAGGCATATACTAGAGTTATAACCAAAGAACACAGAGGTTTTGTAGAAGCATGCGCCTCCCTTCAGGAATTCTGTTTGGAAGCCCGGTTTGATGACCCTTTCAGAGCATATTAGGAAAGGTACAATTTCTAAGAAAAGAATCCATTTCAGATACTTTAAGGAGGAAGACATTTTATTTTTTGATGAAGTTTGTGCAGAAATGGTTTCAAGTGACTTAAAACTAGTTCAGAGAAGAAGGAAACAAATTCTAGGCTGAGTTTCCAGGAATGACTCCCAAGCCACATTGCAAAACTGAGGCACCAGTTGCTACTGCTTCTACCACAACCAGAAATGTGTAGAATCAGAAAAGTGTCAGGAAAGGTTCTGGATCCAGGAGGACACAGTATCTGCTACAGTCCACTCTCAATGCATGCCCCCAACTCCTGTCTCTTTAAAATTTGGCCATTTCACAAAGCAGTTTCTATCCCTTATTATTTAGCTCAGTACTCACTTCTTCAGGTGATCTATCATCTGAAATGATCCTGTAGAATACATTATAATTACATCTATTACAGTTTGAACTATTTATTTTAATTGTTTACTTGCTTATCTTTAGTCTAGAAAGTTCATTGTGATTATTGTCTTTTCACTTCTTAGTACAATGCTTGGCTAATATAAATGCTTAGTAAAGGTATTTTCAAAAAGTGGAAGAGAAACCAATAGAATCTTAGGAAATAAAGGAAAAAAAATAAATTTCTGATTTAGTGCTGGAATTGCTTTATAATATTCTTGATATATGGATTTCAGGTTTTTCTATTTAATAAAATGAAAGTCTGTATTCTTTTAAAAAATGTAATCCTCACCTGAGGATATACATATATATTTTTATTTATTTTAGAGAGACAGGAAAGGGGAGGGGAAGAGAGAGAAAGAGAGAGAGACATTGATGTAAGAGAGAAACATCAATCTGTTGCCTCCCATACAGGCCTCGACTAGTGATTGAACCCATAACCTAGGTATGTACCCTTGATGAGGAATCAAACCTGCAACCTTTCAGTCTACAGACAATGCTTCAACCAACTGAGCCACCCGGCCAGGGCAAAAATGCATATTCATGTACAACTTGTATCATTACATTTTCCTTAAATTAAATGAATGGTACCTCACTCTAATTTCAAAAAGTACTATATAGTGAAGAAAATTAGATTGGGCATATTTTAGTTCTATTTTAGTTAACATAAGACCTCATCTTTGAGCTCAAGAAGATCTTAAGTTAGTATAGAAAACAGGCAGGAAGATGAGTAATGATAACATTTATGTTTGCCAAGCATGTTATGATTTAAAGGTGAAGGTCTTTTCTATGAGTCCAAGGGGTTGCTTCAATTTATCATTTCCATGGCACCCTGAGTGATGACTAGTAGATTATGTAGAAACTTTTACCAGATGGCACTCCAGATGTATCGCATAAGAATAACAATAACAGCACGTTTATGATATGCTAGGCACTATTCTAAGCAATTTATACCATTGAATTATTTACACGGAGATAGCACAGTGAGGGTGGTACTGAGACACTAGCACGCAGCAGGGCCAGAGTTTCCAGGGTGGCAGTCTGGCACTTGAGTTTGCATGCTTAGTCACCATGTCACACCGCACGAGAGAAGCCCTTTCCAATGAGAGCGTCATAAAAAAGAAAATGTCATTTACTTGAATTCTGCTGCTAGTTTAAGCCAAAAGAAAGTAGGGAAACAATATCTGGAACCAGATAAATACCAATTTTATATGCTGGAAGTTTGAACAATTATATGAATACAGAAGTTCTCTGGAAGAAGATGATCCTTGAGTGGAGGGGTGACCATTTAATGCTATTGTCAATGTAAGACCACACAGAAGATAAACTGAAATAGAATCCAACTGATGGAAGAAGAAACCCTGCACAGAAAGGACCACACACAATCACCATAAGTTACATCTATCAAATGGTTGTGTCGGTTGATTGGTGGAGACAAAGTAGGGTACATTACACACAAACACACACAGTATATAGAGATTACATCCACTGTCCTAAAAAATATGCATTGAATGTTTCCACAACATTAATAATAGCCATGGAAAAGCCAGCATCAAAGAATGATAGTTATTTAGTGGCAGTCAAGATTCTGGGACCCAGAAGGGACAGATCAAGTAAGCAGCACATCTCATTAACTGATGCTTATACATAGTGTTCCTTCCCACATGGTGTGTGACACATTGTGACACCACATATCACACTCTGTTTGTATGATGTTATGGAAACAGAGAGAAGGCAAAGGCCACTGGGAGCTTCACAGAAAATCAATGCATTCTTCTCATGATGGGCCTTCAAATATTCATCTTCCCGAGGCCTTTCTTCTCCAGCTTAATTATTCTCTTGTCCTCGACAGACATGAATTCCTGGCCTTTCACTGTTCTATTCATATCCTCTTAATATGGTCTCATTGGCAATTTCTCCCTTCAAACAACCCAGAATTGAATGAAATCCTGCCCATGTATTCGTGCGATGTCCAAAAAGCTGATTTATTCTCTGACCTGGAAACCCTTACCCAGTTCTATTATTGTAGCCCAAGTTGGTATTTGCTATTGTTATCTGTTGCATATCCTGTTACAGTATATTGACCTTTTAGACATTTTCATATGAATCAATATTAACTTAGGTCTCCTCCACTCTGGAACTTATTTCATCTTGTCAGGGGTCAGCCTATCTTTCTGATTCAGGGTAATTATAGGAGTTTGGTTGGTATCTCTTTATAGTAAATCAAATGGGTAACCTCAGTTTTCAATCATTCATAAATTTACTAAGTAGATCTTTATTAACAGTAAAGTTGTTACTAAAAATGTCAAACCTGTGGTAATTATTACAAACATTCTTTGAAACATTTAGAGGAAAACTCATAAGCAAAAGACATATTTTAGTGTATTTACATTTAATGTTATTAATATGGTGGTGTTAAATCTATCTTATTGTATTCTCATTATTTTCTGATATCTGTTCATTTATTCTTTATTCTTCTGCTTTATTTTGGTTTATCAAATATATTTTGGTAATTTAGTCCAATTTCTCTACTGGTTTTTTTATCCAAACTACTTTGTATAATTTTTTTAACCTAGTTTCTTTGGGAATACAGTATACATGTTGATGCTAATATTAAACTACTTAGTAATTAATGTAAGATTTTTATAACATGGAATTCCATTTATATCCCTTCCTTCCTTTATTTATACTCTTGTTTATATGTCCATATATTCATCATTTCTGTAGATTATTTAATGTATTTATCATAGTTGTTTAAAAAAAATCCCCTGCATGCTAATGCATATGTATTTTACTTCTGGAGGTCTATTTTTACAAACTAATTTTTCTCCTTATATATCTTCTTTGAAAAAATATGGATTATATCTTGTTGAGATTCTGTATTCTATTATCCTACTCTGAAAAAATTTTATTCCAGTACACAGTTAAGTTGCTGCAAATCAAATTAGACTGGTAGAAGTTTGGATTTAAACTTTGTTAAGGTGGATTTGTTTTAGTTTTGTCCTTAATCTTGAATACCTTCGTCCTTGGGTATTACTTTTATCACTTTTGGGGTTTGAATGAAAAGCCAAAAATATGTACCAACCCTCTCTAATTTGATGAGACCTGAGTTCTTAATTCAGTCTTCTATGTGGTATCCAGTTGCTAAAACCCCTGTCAGCTCTTTCAGCGTTAAACTTCTGTCATCCTCCTGAGCTCCTAGTGTCTTGCCTCACACAAACACCATTCAAAGTCTGAAGTATTTGAAGGGAGTTTATATGCCAAGTGTATATGAAGTATTTGAAGGGAGCTTCTACTTCAGTGGTTCTATTCTTTTGGGGATTCCCCTACTTCTCGGTTTCTAGCCACTCTGCATCCCCAGACTGTCCTTTTGTACACTAGGCTAATCAAGCTGTGTCTTCCTGCTTGATTTCATCTACCCCTGGAAAAACTAGAGATTTCCTGTAGAAGAAAAAATATACAGTAGTCCCCCTTATCTGTGATTTTGCTTTCCATGGTTTGTTTCCTGTAGTCAAGTGTGGTATGAAATCTTTAATGAAAATTTTTAAAAACAAACAATTCATAAGTTTCAAATTGTGCACTGTTCTGAGTAGTATGATGAAATCTCAATCAGTCCTGCTTGGTCCCACCCGAGATATGAATCCCTTTGCCCAGTGTCTCCATGTTGTGTTCATTTTCCACCCTTTAGTCACTTAATCACTCACTAGGTTATCAGATCAGCTGGTTGGAATAGTGTTCAAGTAACACTTCAAAAAAATTTTTTAATTGATTGATTTTGAGAGAGAGAAGGGAGGGAGGGAGAGAGAGAAATACCAGTTTGTTGTTCCACTTATTTATGCATTTATTGGTTGATATTTGTATGTGCCCTGACCAAGGATCAAACCCCCAACCTTGATATATAGGGTGGATGTTCTAACCAACTGAGCCAGGACCTCAACTAACTCTTATAGTAGCCTAATGGTACATCACAATGCCTATGTCACTTACCTCACTTCATCTCATCCCGTAGGCATTGTATCATCATACATCATCACAAAAAGAAGGGTGAGTACAGCATAATAGGATATTTTGAGATAGACCACATTCAGATAACTTTTATTACAGTATATTGTATTCATTCTATTTTATTATTTATTATTGTTCATCTCTTATAGTACCTAATTTATAAATTAAACTTTGTTATAGGTTAGTATATATAGGCAAAATATAGTAAATATAGGGTTTGGTACCACCTACAGTTTCACACATCCACTAGGGGATATTGGGATGTATCCCTGTGGATAGGGGGACTACTGTATTACGTAGGTCTCACCCACTGTAGTTTCCCTTCCATTAAGAATTGAACCCCCTCCAGTTTCACTCTCTAGTGCCTTCAAACACCTTTTTAAATATATTTGTTATCAGCAAAAGAACTGGCCTAATACATACTATTCTTCAGTTACTGAAAATCAGAACTCCATGATATATTTAAAATATGAATTAATATTTATCTAAAAGAATGAATTATATTTGTAAGGGAAGTAGATACAGTAGAAAGATTTGGCTCTGAATCACTGTTCTAACTTGGATTACATTTGTTACTGAAGGAAAGTTGCTTCGTCTGTAAACTTTGTTTTCTCTCTAAATATAGTCCTTTTCTCAAAAGAAAAAAAACAAAAACAGTTTCTTATCCCCTCCCTCAAATACCAGGCAGAGAAGAGCTCTAAGAGTTAATACAGTTCCTCAGGTTGCTTAAGGATATGAGAAATGAATATATACTGTAAGAATCTGATTAATTAAGTTCTATAAATAATAATGTATAACCTTATTTTTCATTCTTGCTCTTGACTTTGCCTCCTTCCTGGGAAGGGGGCTGAGGGTGGAAGAAATCAAGGTGACAGTTGCCTTCCCTAATAATTTTTAACAGTAAGTAAAGGCGATGCTGCTGCTATATCTGCTCGCATTTTCATTAAATCCTCTTTAAGGAAAAAGTTAGAGAAATAGAAAGTGGTGGGTGTTTTTTTGGGGGGAAAACATAAGCTACAATGAAAGTTATGATAGCGAGATATTTAGAAGGAGAATTATTTTTCTGTTTAGAAATATTGTGGAGAAGGATTGGTACATTAACAGATGATAATAAGTCATGTCCATGTGACTCCTCCAGAAGTTATTTTCCAACCTGTGTACTGTGGTAATTTTTAGTCCTCCTAATTTATTCTCTGTATAAATAATACTAGTTTATACAAGTTATATTTATTATTAGGATATAGTTTATCCTAATATATTTATTATTAGGATAACTAGTTTATACAAGTTATATTTATTATTAGGATAAATTACTTGTGAAATGTTGGGTATTGAATCTTATAAACCAGAATTTAAATTTGTGATAAATTTATATTTCTAAAATTTTGAGCTTCCCTAATCCATGATTTTATTTGTCCATCTTTACACAAAATAAGCAGAAAACTAAAATTAAGAAAGAAATTGGGAACAAAGATCGTGATTTCCTAAACTTATACTTAGGATTTATATGCTTCAGTTTGGGCAGGAAGAGGTAAGAGGGCCATGATGGAGAGGCCTAGAGTGATGACACTACAACACTACAAGGAGGACTTCCCCCTTTCATTAGAGAAAAGAAAAGCAATGATACCTCTCAAAACTCTTTTTCAGATAAATTTATATATTAAATAAATTATTTTGAATATAGGGTAAAATGAAAGGTACTTCAGTCAGGAGAAACCTACTTGTGCAAAAAAATAGACAGGGAGAGAAGAAGAGAGGGAAGGAGGGGAAAGTAACAAAGAACAGAGAACACTGGAATGATAAAGCTACTGAAATACCAAGAAGATAAAATGTTATTATATCAGGAAACAAAGTTATGTCAAAGAAAAATAGTAATCAGAGAGTTGGGTGTGAATCTTGAATTTGCCTAATTCTTCATGTAATCATGGAAAATACTTTTTTGAGTTGTAGCTTTTTCATCGGTAAAAATAAGAATGATATTTAAAAATCTCTCTCTCTCTGTCTCTCTCTCTCTCTCTGTCTCTCTCTCTCTCTCTCTC
>NW_005369365.1:940758-962744 GCF_000412655.1 Myotis brandtii | reverse complement strand
GCTCCGCTGATCCCGGTGCTGGGAGGCATATTACCCTTTTACTATATAGGATAGAGGCCTGGTGCACGGGTGGGGGCCGGCTGGTTTGCCCTGAAGGGTGTCCTGGATCAGGGTGGGGGTCCCCACTGGGGTGCCTGGCCAGTCTGGGTGAGGGGCTGAGGGCTGTTTTCAAGCTGGCCACACCCCCTTCAGGGTGGGGGTCCCCACTGGGGTGCCTGGCCAGCCTGGATGAGGGACTGATGGCTGTTTTCAGGATGGCCAAGCCCCCCCAGTGGGGACCCTCACGCCATGGGGATGTGGCAAGCCTTGGTGAGGGGCTGAGGGCTGTTTTCAGGCTGGCCACACCCCCTTCAGGGTGGGGGTCCTGCTGGGGTGCCTGGCCAGCCTAGGTGAGGGGCTGAGAGCTGTTTTCAGCTGGCCAGGCCCCCTACCAACCCAGGTCCCCAGCCACTCCTTCAGCAGCAGCCAGGGCAGGCAGGAAGCTTGGCTTCTTCCATCACCGGGGGCAACCCAAGCCTCCTGCTCACTCCATCTCCATGGCCGCTGCCATCTTTGTTGGGTTATTTTGCATACTCGGCCTGATTGGCTGGTGGGAGTAGTGGAGGGATGGTCAATTTGCATGTTTCTCTTTTATTAGTGTAGATGTTATTATAGAGATTAACATATATGTTATTATAGAGATTAAATTAGTTAACCATTGTGAAAATATATGCCACAATATCATATGGGGCAATTTCAATAGGTAGAATGCAGATGAGTTAATGAAATCAGTAAGCCAAACTTCCAAATTCATTCTTGTTTTGACATATGCTTTTGCTAGTTTTTTAGAGACAGGAAGAATATGTATTTGTCTCCACTGTCAATATAAGTTGTTCTTGTCCGATATATAATTATCCCGCATAATACTGTTCTATTACTAAAGTTATTTTTAGCATTTTGTGTTTTCCAATAAAAATATAGTATTTCATTTTCTGAATTTTAAACAGCAAGTTGAAAACCTACTGCTGCAAAATATATTTTTGAAATTATGTATTTTGATAAAGGTCAGAGCTAAAGAGATGGCTACAGTTATTAGTGTTCAAATCCTAAGTGACGTTCCAGGTGTTAAAACAGTACATGAGCTAATTAATTCACTTATCCCTTTGATCAAAGCACTGGAAGGTTTAGCAGTAATGTTCACTTGATCTGACCTCCTGTAGACTGAAGCTACTAGTTTCATCCCTTCTTTATCTGCATTTCACTGAAAATTTATTGACCTAAACCATTTTACCCAGGCAACCTTATATAACTCTGTCAACAACCTTCTAAGATGGAAGCTATTTTCTCTTCACCAAAATGGTATCTGAGGTTCAGTAACTTTTCTCAAAGTTACAAAGCCAGCAAGAGGCAGAGCTGGATACAAAATCTACCGCTTGAGGATCAGAGCTCCATTACTGCATACACCCACTTCAAGTGGGTGGTCATGGAAATTTCAATGGTTTCTATATTGGGTAAGGAAATCAGAGAAACACACACTGTGTTTGTTCTAACCCTCCCAACCTGGCCCTTTCAGAGTTTTGTAAGTTGGAAATGTATGAAACAGAACACAGAAGGATGAGAAAGTAAGCCACAAAGGGACAGACCTGTGAGTGAGTGACTGTGTACGTGCCATCATCTGTGTAAATCAGAAGGACTTCCAACATAGAAGCCCCAACTTCTCTTCCCTCAATTGCTTCCTGAACACATTGAAAACCCTGAGTCTTTTCCCAGTTCCCTAATGTCAGCAGTGTGAGTGGCCTCAGAGTACCCAGTGTAAGAAGGTCTCTTGAATATGTTAACCAAACAAAAGTTTTGCACACATTATTGAACAAATTATTTCACAGAAGGTTGTTCTACAGGCAGTTAATGGTTGGAATAACTACCAGGTAAGTTTTTCAGAGGAAAGAGGGATTTCTATTTAAATGCTGGGTAAATATTGCCTGTGTAGATGAGTATATTTTGGCTTGTATCATACCCTTAACCTTTCAGGAGGTTATTACCCACCCATATTTTGGTACCCCACCCAGCCCCCTGTATTGTTAAGTCATCTAATATAATAGTGAAATCAAAGTAATCCTGGGTGCCTCCATAAGGTTAATTGTCAGCAACTAGGTTTTCATAAATGCAGATTGGGATGGATGAAACTGAGTAAGTTGCCAAAGACCTCACAGGAAAACCATGAAGGATTAAGTTAAGGATTTCTCGTTAATTATTTACTCTATGTAGTGATCCAATTTCATCCATTCATGGCTCAATAAAATATTGTTGAGGATAAAATAGTAAATAAAATGATACAGCTTTGTCCTCTCAAAAGGAGAAGAGTCAAGTGACTATACAATTACAGTGCATAGGATATGATCCTTAATAATACAACATGCTTTGATAGCCCATAGAGGGACAGCTGTCTTTAGAAGGATAAAGGGGACTTTTGGTGGAGTTGGTGATGAAAATGGGCTTTAATAGAAAAAGAGGGGATTTACTGAGAAAGAACCAATGGGAAGAAACACTATGAAGAGAAGAACATGAGTTCTGCTAGCACTTGCTCTCTTCAGAGTATCTCAAATACAAACTATTGATAGCTTACATTTCCACTGAGTGCTGATAATGTGTCAGACAAGTTTCCAATGTTGTCTCCAGTGCTCTTAGAAGCACAGCAGTAGGTATTTTTTTCTTTCTTTTTATAAGGAGATTGAAGTAAATATTTGTGAGTCATCAGTGTGCTGGTAGTAATTAAAGCCATAGAGGGTTTGATGTAGAAAGTGAAAAAAGAAGAGGGTTTATGGAAGGTTCTGAGAAATATTACAAAATAGTCAGAGAATGAATAAGTGAAAAGATGTAAGGAAAGCACCATATAATGGAAATAAAGGAAAGGTTCACATGAAGATGGGAGTGGTCACCAGCCAGAAGCCAGTGACTAGGAAGACTGAGTCTCTGGAAGGGAGTGAGTGCCATTTTGCAGGGAGCTGAAGAAGAGGGTTTATGGAAGGTTCTGAGAAATATTACAAAATAGTCAGAGAATGAATAAGTGAAAAGATGTAAGGAAAGCACCATATAATGGAAATAAAGGAAAGGTTCACATGAAGATGGGAGTGGTCACCAGCCAGAAGCCAGTGACTAGGAAGACTGAGTCTCTGGAAGGGAGTGAGTGCCATTTTGCAGGGATAGATAGAAAGAAAAAAAAGAAAGAAAAAACAGAAAAAAAAAGTAGAGACAGTGAGAAGAACAAAATTCATTCAAATATCAGGCGGAGAACAGAGATAGCAGTATAAAAGTGCAATGTGGGCTTGGCAGTTTTGTTAAATTGTAGGCAATATATTTATTGGAAGGTGCCTAGGGGAGCTGAAGAGGCTAGGAACTGAATCCAAGCAGGCATTGGCTTGGGCTGGGCTGAGGGACATCTATCTATCTATCATCTATCTATCTATCTATCTATCTATCTATCTATCTATCTATCTATCTTGTTTGTCCAACCATCCGACTGGTAGCTATGACACACAATGACCACCAGGGGGCAGACGCTCCAGCTGGTAGCTATGATGCACACTGACCACCAGAGGACAGATGCTCAACACAGGAGCTGCCAAGCTGCAGTGACTTGGAAGTGATTGTTCTCGGGTGACACACCCCGGAACCAGAGAGGAGGGAGCCTGATTCTGGGTATGTCACCCAGAATGCTTCAGTGCATGGATTCATGCACATTGAAAGGAAATTAATTAGAAGGTATGTCACCCGAGAACCACCCTCTCACAATCCGGGACCCCTCGGGGGATGTCGGAGAGCCAGTTTCAGCCTGATCCCCACAAGGCCAGGCTGAGGAACCCCACCTGCCAGAGGGACCCCACTCACTCAGCAGACACCCTTTGAGCCATGGCGCCACCCCAGGTGGGGCTGGCTGGGGAGGGACTGGGGGAGGTTGACTCCAGGGTGTGTCTGGCCCATCTTGCCCAGTCCTGCCCCGCCAGTCACCTTCCAATTAATTTCCTTTCAATGTGCATGAATCCATGCACCGAAGCACTGGTTTCTTTCTAATAGCAGGAAGGAAGGAGAGGTTTGCTGTGGATATGGGTAGGTGTATATACTCGACATCCTCTGTCATAAATCCTACTCTTCATGAGTACTGTATAACAACATTCGGTCAAGTAATGAATTAGTCAACCACATCCACCCCAAATCAATTGAAATTCATGGAGACATTGAGTTGTGTTTACTTGTTCATGTTTACAGTCAGTCACATACTGGTTAGTATTTACTTTCAGTTGTAAGGAGCATTTTTTAAAATCAAGAGTGAGCATAAAATTAACATATTCCACCAGCTCATTTATTTATATTTCCTATTTGGTCACTGTTCTTAAACAATGGGAAATGCCATTAGGAGTTCCTACCAATGTTAGTGTGTTGAATTCAGAGGCAGATGGAGAAGTTGGGTGACTTAGAAATAGCTTCAAAGCAATCACATGTACACCATTTTGGTTCATATATTGGAATCCGTTTTGTTCAGCATTGCCACTGAAGTTATTTTTGGAACATCATATGGATTTTTTATTGAAACATCTGTGTTAACTTTTATTATCCCTCGTCTGCTTTGTAATTTTGGAAACAGATATAAAGAACGAGCAACCCAAAGCACAGTAATATAGTGGGAAGCATCCTTCATAAGTCAATTGAGGAATTTAATAATCTCTTTAGAAATAAGCTCTGCAGCTATGAGAAAAATGTGTGGGTTAAAGGCCTTCCAATTAAGAGAGGTTTCTCTGTGGATTTATAGGCTGGTGGTTCACTCTTCCTGTTCATGTTTCCATAGCAACTGTCAGGTAGATTTTCTGCTACTTGCTAGGAAGTTGGAAATGTTGAGTCTGGTTGAGCCTTTTCAATTCAGTGAAGCTTAAATGAAATTCTTTTCAAGGAACTGGCATTTAGCTTGGGTCATTTATTCATATCTAGAAGAAGAAAAAATCAATTAAATAATCAAATGTGCAAATTTTTATTGAGATTATTTTTGGTACATATTTTGTGCTGTAATCTATTCTTAATGCGAGGGTACTAAAGGTTTGAAGGGCTGCAGCTGGCCTCTTCACCATCTGATGGCTTGTGGCTTTAATTACAGCTCAAGACATAGGAAGGCATGCCTTTTTCTGCTCTACTTTTGCAAGCTATAATCACCCCTGGTGATATTCAGATGCAAACTAGGATTCAGGAGACTCATTAGGTTGAGACACCTATACTGCATGAAATACAATGCACAACCTTTTATTCTTTTATTTTTCCTGTCCTATTGGTTATTAGAATTACAGCATTGTAAATACATAATTTATATATCATTATTTAAATCTCTTGGGAGTACAGTATCTTCATTTTCCCTTGAGATTAAGCCCACTTGGTGTCACTCACTATAGTTTATTTCAACCCACATTGACTGATGTCTGACAGCTCTATGTAGGATGGTGGCCTTTAATTCTTAAAAATATATCAAGCAGGTAGGTGGGCAAAGTGAGCACTCATTCCATTATTCTTTATGTAACATACAGTATATGCTACATGAAGGACAGACATCTAAGGGGCATTGCTTAATGGGTTCTTTTGTTAGCATTGTTGCTCACTGGCACAGAAAGAACAGCCTCTACACAAAATAAGGCATAGTTCTTATTTCACACTGTGGTTCTATTTATATACCAGCTCCCCTATGGACATTTTTATAAGACATATTATTTGCAACAATGGCTTTGAATCCAGATTTCAGTTCATTTTGTTCTATCCCTCTTCTTTTCCCTTGTCATTTGTAGATCATGCCTTTACCTATTATAGTGATGCTTCATATTATCTACAATTGATCATTGGTAAAAATACAAATAAAACAAAGAAGGTAGAGGAGGAGGAAGAATAGGGGGAGAGAGAGAAAGAGAGAGAGAGAGGAGGGAGGAGGGGAGAAGGGGGGAGAAGGAAGAATGGGGGAGAGATTTGTTTTTTAAAAAGTCAGAGTTGAAATGTCTTTTACTTACTTGCCTTGCCTTGTCTTATTTTCTCCCTCTTTTGTCTAGAAACTGTGCTTTCTTCTATTAAGTTAAATAAAAACTTTCTGAGAAGAGCAATTGAAGCTGAAGGAAGCTCACTCTTCAGTCATTATACTAGGAAGTAGAAATGAAGTCTCTCAGCCCTGCTCTCAACTTTATTTACTCTAAACAGGGGACAATTTTCTCTTAGAATAAATCGTACTTAGAGTTGCACAGCTCCATCGGGAGATGCACCTATACCCCAGAGCAGAGAGACAGTAAAAAGTGAGATTCTGAATGTTTGCTGGGATTTAGAGAACTTGCTTAATTATAGAAATATTCTAAAATATGTAGATGCATAAAGGAATAAATTGTTTGACTACAGAGATCATTCTGACTCTTGCTTTGAACAGAGGCATTCTAGGTAAAATGATGGAAAGGCATTATTGCTTTGGGGGGAACAGCAATAATTAAATTTTGGCTGCTACTACTTAGGGTACAAAGAGAGGCTAACTCTGCTTCTGGCATTTAGACATTGGATCAGAGCTTTCCTCTACCTTCTCCTCCAAGTCAGAAGGAGAGAAGGAGGAGGTGGAGGAAACCAGCCCATATGGTCCAGCATGTGACCAGGCTGAGGACAAACAGTTGAAAGGGTCACTTGTCCAACCTCATTGCTGTTCCTTAGATGAGTATGGATTTAATTCAGTAGATGGGCCCTCCTAGGTCCTCCTTGTCCTTGAATTTACGTCCCTATGCCTAGTCCTCAAGGCCATGGCTCCTACTAGTAGCTCTAGTCTAGTCTGAGTCTCTGATTCCAGAACTTTGTTCCTGAAAAAAAAAATTGAGTTTTTTTCTGAGTGGGCCTCAGATCTACTTCTTAGGTTTCACAGTAAGACAACTTCCCCAGCACTTCCTCTCCCCTCTAGCTCCAGCTGATGGCAAGTGCCTTACTTAGCACTGCTGAGCTGTCACTTAATGGGCTAAGACACTTTATTCCTCCTCCTTACCTCTCCACTCCCCTATCTTCATCTCCATTATTCTATCCTGATTTTTCTTGCCTCCTTTTTATGTAAGGCTGTTGCCCCAGTCCTTCTGCTCTGGGCTAGCTCATTCTTCACTTTTTCTCCTAACATCGGTCAAGTGTCCATTCTCAGATCATCACCACCCCTTACTCCACACCCCTCCACCCACACACACTAAGGCTCTGCTTACATACCCATTAAGTGTTAGTAAGAGCTCTCTTTAGCCCAGGCAAGCTTCCCTCTGATGTGTGCTTTTTTCAGAATTCTGCACACTCAGTTATCAGTTATGAGGTCTTAGGCAAGTTACTTAACTTCTCTAAGCCTCAGTTCCTGCATCTCTGGAATGGATACAGTTGTACCCATAAATCATATAATTGCTGTGGAAATTAAATTAGTTGATTCATGTAAACTCTGTAGAACAGTGTGTGGCTCCAGAAAGTACTTAATAAATATTAACTTTTATTATTGTGTAGGTGGGAATTTTGGGTTGCAAAGAACGCAAGCTTTGCATTCATAGATATGTGTTTGAATCTCCTCTCTGCCATTTACTGCCCATATTACCTAAGCATGTTTTTTAAATTTACTGAACATGTTTCCCTTCCAGTAGAATGAGGAAAATTATAGCTCCCTCCTAAAACTATTAGGGGCATTAACTGAGCAGGGGGAGTGTGGGGGGGTTGATATCCAGATGTAATGTTCATCTCAAAGTAATAATTTTCTTTCCTCCTTAAGCATGTTGATTTTCTAAAACTTTAATTAATTATTACTTTTATCTAGTGTGTCTAAAACAATAACTCATAACCTTTCTCCATCTTACTGTCTCATTTCTTAAAAATGATCCGTCTTTCTTCTCTCATCCTTAGGGAAATCTATTTCCTCAAGGTCACAGATCTTAGAATACCAAAAGGCAGGCAATCTGCCCTCCAGCTCCTTCCCCCTTCCAAAGCTGGATGGATATTTTTACTAGTAAGAGGCCTCTTATAAAAGCAAAGGAGCATTTCTACTCACTGGGGTAGGATGGCAAGCCATGAAGAAAGTTTGCTTTACCAGAGGGAGGGAAGTGGAGATTCAGAGGGGTATCTTCTGAGCACCCCCAACTCCATGGAGCCTACTCCTGACTCCAAGTATGAAGTTATCCTACTGTTAGAGCTGTGAAGCCTGAGGGATAGTCTATGCCCCATTCTTGGCATCCTTATCTCAGTTTTACATTTTAGTTTTTTCAATTATTTCATCAATCCCGGATGTGGTCCTAATTCCCTTGTTAGGCTTGCAGTCTCTGTGAGTGCAAACTTTGAAATTATTCTCGTCAAATCTGCCCTTTCCAGATTTGCTAACTGGAAGATCAGAGCTTTCTGCAGAAGAAAAGACTTCCTGGCTCAATGTGTCAGCTCCTTTTCATGTAGCCGGGTCTTTCAATTTGTAGCAGAACCCCTGCAGCACTATAGAGAAAAGACGGCATGTCTGAAACTCTGAACTGCGGTCACCCCTGTCTTCCATTATGTTTCCACAGTCTTTCTATAAAAAGTTGCAAAACCAAGGGTCTGAGATCTGACACCTGAAATGGTTACAATCACTCAAAGGCTCCCCTTTTCCTGTCTCTTGCCGATTGACCCCATCCCGTTGTGCTTTCAGTACACAGCCCACGACTCTATATTTAGGGTGATGACCAGCCATAGACCAGGTATACAGGCTCCAAACACTGCTCACTCCTCTCTTGGACAGCTTCCCCTGTGAGTTTGATGTTAGACTCAGAACTATATTCCCATCTCAGTTAGGCCACTTGTTATATGATATTATACACTTTCCTGGCGCTTTCTGAGGTTTCATGCCCTACAAAATAATAAACAATAGTGACAGCTAATATCATTGAGTCCTTGCTGTCTGCCAGATATTACTCTATGTATTTTCTGTGTGAATGTGTGGGTACACCAATGCCTTTAAACCTCACCACAGTCTTATGAATGAGGTCCTTTTGTAAGACAGGACATTGAAGGCCAAACTCTCTCAGGTGGTAAATGGTAGAGTTTCAATGTCAACTCAGATGGTCTTGCTCCAGAGCCCATGTGCTCAATCATAAGCTACTTATTTGAAATATATACAACTATAGTTGAGTCTTATTATCCTCAGTGGTTATGGTCTGTAAAGACACCCTGAACATTGTCCCAAATATCTGCCTAACTCAGAAGCTCATGACTCTCTAAACTGGACCATCATCAAGTATCAGAAGATTCAGTGCAAATTCCTTACTTTTTCACCTACACCCTCTTTCTTCCATTTTCTAATTCTGTTGAATAATAGCAAGTAGTAGTCACTGCTCTATTTCACAGACTCTTGGTAAGGATCAAATTAGAAAGTGACAATGTATTTTCAGAAGCATAAAATGCTATGCAAAGGTAAAAAAAATTATTTGCTGTTACTACCATGGATAACTCATAGTACTCGTGCTCTAAAAATCAGCAATTTACTAATGCATAGGGGAATAAATATGTATATGTTCATTTTCAGACAGAAAAAGGTTTTTGGTATAATGAGTACCATATTTCTATAATCACCAGTTGGAGTCTATAGAATCAGATCACATCTTGTAGTCATTTGGATATTGGTCTTTGACAGTAACTCCAAGACAACTGGAGCAGACAGAAAGACATCCTAGTCTGAGATTTTTGAGATTCACTGAACGTGCGTGGATCATTTTTAATGGAAATGTCATACTTGATATTTACAAAACCATCACAGAGACCAGCCACCGCTCTTAAATGCCTCTTTTCTTTGCAAAGCACAAGTGGTCATCACATTAAACAGCCAATCATGCAGTCCAACCCTGCACACACAGCAATATATTTTTCAAGCATATAAGAAGGCTGTAAGAGATAACTTTAACTCTCTCAGATTCAGAATCTGTTCCTTTTTTCTTTTTTTTTCAAAAATTAAGTAAGACGTGTGTCATTCAGGAGGCCATTGTCTAAATAGATACTGAACATTTCATCCCTCAAGTACTCATATGAACACTTAATCTATATTGGTTAATGACCAGAGGGATTCCCCGTGCCTAAGTGATTTCCTAGTGATAAGTGAAGTGTTGGTGGGGCATACGTATTCATCTGAGCCATTAGAATTCAATTGACTGCCTTCCTGCTCCTGGAGCAGCCTGTAACCAGCGTAGCTGGCCATGTCTGCCCCAACATTAAATGGCACCCAGTGGAATGAAGGAGTGTTGGAATGTGCTTCCCTGAGAGAAGAACAGGCTAGCAAACAGTGAGTTCAACAAGGAAATAACAGAACCTAGGGGTTGTCCTTTACCTCTTTCCCTAATACTCCAAATATCCTTTTCCAGTTAATGCCATGTGGTTCTGGGGCTCAGTGTCCCCACCCAGCATCCGATTCTTCCCCCTGGGATTGCTGGTGTACACAGAAATAGCATCCTGAAACTGCTCTCTTCTGCTACTCAAGGAACAGGAAGATAGCTTTTGATGACATTCTTCCCCCCTTTTTCAGATTTTGCACTGCTTTTTGTTCCAGAGTTCTGTGTTTTCTCTTTGTTTTAAGGTTGATTCAAAATGGGTTGTCTAGTAAAAACTAGAAAAATGTATGTCTAGAAAAACATATCACTTTCATTTGAAAAGAGTTGGCAGAAAGTTATAACAGAAGTAATGATATCACATTAATAAATTGCACTGCCTGATAATTAAGCCTATCAAGAGGTTGGCCTTCTCTACTCAGGGAAGTTTGATGCCAGGTACTGAGGATTCAAAGATGGTAACAACCTGTTCCTCATCGTAGGATAGTTCCATAGACTGAAGGCAAAGGGCAGATTCCATAGGGTGGTGAGTGCTTTTGTAAAGGTTAGTAGCAATCACTGCAGAAGCAAAGAAAAAGGGAACCAGCCTGGAGTTCAGGGAGGCTTCCTGGAAGAGACATTGCCTGCCCACATATTGAAAGGGTGAGTAGGAATTTATCAGACAAAGGATGTGGGAAGGGAAATTCCAGGAAAGAGGAATTGCACAAGGGAAGGTACAGAGTTATGAAGAACATTTATGTACAGTGAATGCCAAGCAACTTAGAATCACTAGAGAACAGTAGCATTTTGGAGAATGAAGGAAAGTGAAGGTGCAGGGGGAAGCAGCAGCCAGGTAAAGGTTATGTGCAGGTGTTTCACTTTATTTTTAGTCAATGGGAGCTGCTTAAGAGGTTTTGGTGAAGAAATGAGAGAATAGAAGTTTGGTGTTAAAGTCAGTGCTACCCTGCCATCACTCTGAAGCAGCCAAGACCAGAGGAGGAAGAGTGAGGGTGGGTGGGAGAAAGAGAGAGAGAGAGAGAGAGAGAGAGAGAGAGAGAAGTGAGGAAACTAACATAGTCATGCAAATAGGAGGGGATGAGGGGTTATCTAGGAAAGTTATAGTCAGAAAGAAGATAGAGTAAACAACAGGTTCCGGAAATAATTAGGAGGCAAAACCATCATCAGTTAGGAGAGTGATTCTCAACCTTCCTAATGCCGCGACCCTTTAATACAGTTCCTCATGTTGTGGTGACCCCCAACCATAAAATTATTTTCGTTGCTACTTCATAACTGTAATTTTGCTACTGTTATGAATCATAATGTAAATATCTGATATGCAGGATGTATTTTCATTGTTACAAATTGAACATAATTAAAGCATAGTGATTAATCACAAAAACAATATGTAATTATATATGTGTTTTCCTATGGTCTTAGGCAACCCCTGTGAAAGGGTCATTCGAGCCCTAAAGGGTCGCGACCCACAGGTTGAGAACCACTGAGTTAGAAGTTTATTGGTTGGTGTTAAGAAGTGAGTCCTGAGGAGAGGTATAAAATGGTCATGATGTTCCTGGTTTCTCTGGGTGGGTGGTACTGCCATTTATGGGAATAAGCTAGGAAAAAAAGTCCTTAGGGCGGGTTGGAGAGCATAACTTCAGCTGCAGAGCATGTGCAACATCCAAATAGAGTTGAATATTCAGATGAAATTTTATGTCTAAAGCTCAAGAGAAATGCATAGAATCCAATTTTAGTACTTTTTTTTTTAGCACAGTAATGCTTGGTGACTCTAAATTTATGATCTGCATGTTTCAATCCAATATTTAAAGAACTACCTTAAATTCTCCATTAATCACTATAATAATGGTATGGTTATCATTTCAATAGCTATAATTCTTCTGGCTTCTTGAGAATTACTTTCTTGTTTTCTTTAATGGTAAATATTTTTTGCAATGAGGTAATTTCTGGCTATTGATTTCTTATTTGCTTAAAAATGTAAGATGTGCTCATTTGTGACTGGAAATTATATATTAAAAAAGGAAAGCATTCAGCATGCAAAAGATAATGTGCATATTTCTAAGTTTCCGATATTGTTCCCTTAAAATAAATCTGACTTCCCTTTCAGATTCAAATAACAAAAACAAAATATTATTCATTCTACACTAGAAAGTTTCATATTATTTAGAAATATATGGCAGTTGATGTTTTTTTGTGAATAGTTCAATGACATTTTATTAAGAATCTTCAATTCCCATTTGATCATAGTCTTTCAAATATCTTAGATGATTATAAAAATATTCTTCTAGACATTGATGCAAAAGTTTATTATAAAATATATCAGCTTTTTTTTCTATGATAAAAATAAGTGAATCTGTAACTGTTGTTGCTATGGTAACTAACATTTTTATACATTGAGAAAGAACATAATGCATTTCTATTCTTCTGATATTTGTCTCTATATATACAAGAGCATATACTTGGGGTGACTTTAAGTCAAGCTGACTTTGGAACAGGCCCTCTTGTAGCTATTGTGTACCATCATCCTTACATAGATACAGATGCCATCAGACCTGGGTCTTATTTAGTTTGGTGGACATGAATTATACATTATGCAAGAAAGGAATTGATCACTGGTTTTTATTTTTTAAATATATTTTATTAATTTTTTACAGAGAGGAAGAGAGAGGGACAGTTAGAAACATCGATGAGAGAGAAACATTGATCAGCTGCCTCCTGCACACCTCCTACTGGGAATGTGCCCACAACCAAGGTACATGCCCATGACCAGAATCGAACCTGGAACCCTTCAGTCCACAGGCCGATGCTCTATCCACTGAGCCAAACCGGTTAGGGCCATGGTCGGCAAACTGTGGCTCACGAGCTACATGCGGCTCTTTGGCCCCTTGAGTGTGGCTCTTCCTAAGCCTTAGGGGTACCCTAATTAAGTTAATAACAATGTACCTACCTATATAGTTTAAGTTTAAAAAAATTGGCTCTCAAAAGAAATTTCAATCGTTGTACTGTTGATATTTGGCTCTGTTGACTAATGAGTTTGCAGACCACTGGTAGGGCAATCACTGTTATTTTTAAAGAAGATTGGAAAGCATTCCTAATAAGATATTTATGCTTTAACTGTTTGCAGAATTCTATAAATACCTCAAAGTTTCTTTTTAAATACATTTCAAGTCTGAAAAACAAATCTGAATCACCTATCTGCCTGAGTCCTAGGTTGACTCTATATCGGGCACATTGCACATATATTCATTCATTAACAAATACTTATGACAACTCTCTAAGTATGGAATCCCAGCTAGGTTAGTAATTTAGAGGAAGTAATAGTTACATACCATATAATTATACAAACTATTCAAAATGTTATGTGCCAGGATATCCTGTTCCTCATCGTAGAATACAAAGGACATTATAGGAATGGAGGAGGGTCAACTAAATTAGCCTGAAGTCATCAAGGAAGATGTGGGACAGATTAGGGAAGGCAATGCATGAATAACATCCATATATATAAAAGGCTAAGCAACTGGCCAACCGGCTGGTAGGTATGATGTGCACTGACCACCAGGGGGCAGATACTCAATGTAGGAGCTGCAGAGCGACAGTAACTTTGCAGAGTGCCCTTTTGCACTCAGGGACCTTTCAGGGTATGTTGGATTGCCAGTTTGGGTCCAATCCCCACAGGCCAGGCCGAGGGACCCCACCTGCCAGAGGGACCCCACGCTCACTCCACAGATGCCCTTTGAGCCCCAGTGCCACCCCAGGTGTGGCCGGCCGGGGAGGGACCGCTGGAGGTTGGCTCTAGGTCATGTCTGGCCCATCTTGCCCAGTCCCACCCTGCCAGCCACCTTCTAATTAATTTCCTTTCAATGTGCATAAATCCGTGCAGAGGGCTCTAGTTTTAAATAATATCTTACTCTGTGGGACATTTTTTTAAATTATTAAATTTATTAGGGTAATATCAGTTAACAAAATTAACCAATAAGATATTTGTGTCTAAAAATATTAATGCTTATGTAGACAACCAAGCTAACATTTAACAAATACAACAAAGAATATTCATTACTAGCATGTACTTACAAACTAATTTGTGTGTGTATTTGTGTAGGAAAAAAACAAACCAAAGCAGTTCAGTTTAGCTATATTTATTGAACTTGTATTATGTATCAGACCCTGGCTAGATTCAGTGATGACTCCCAAGGGGTTCAGTTTTGTGAAACTTAAACATCCTTACTAAGGTTTGATGTAGTAGTTCCAGCTCTTGGAACATATCTACTTACAAACTAATTTGTGTGTGTATTTGTGTAGGAAAAAAACAAACCAAAGCAGTTCAGTTTAGCTATATTTATTGAACTTGTATTATGTATCAGACCCTGGCTAGATTCAGTGATGACTTCCAAGGGGTTCAGTTTTGTGAAACTTAAACATCCTTACTAAGGTTTGATGTAGTAGTTCTAGCTCTTGGAACATATCTATTTAAATAGTTAATAATCATGAATGTGTACATAGATACAGTAACTAGGGTTTATAATGGAACACTATTAGTAAAAGTAAAAAAAACACCATTAACCAAAATGTCCCAGAATGGTGATTGATTGAATCTATAAATATAAAAGCCTAAGCGGCCAAACGACTGGTTGACTGGTCGCTATGATACTCAATGCAGGAGCTTCCCCCTGGTGGTCAGTGCGCTCCCACAGCAGGAGTACCGCTCAGCTGACCAATAGGCACCAGACGCAGGGCTCATAGCTGCCACCACAGCTCGCCCCACCGGCCACCTTCTATTTAATTTCCTTTTCCAGTGCACGAATCCGTGCACCAGGCCTCTAGTAAATTATAATATAAAATGTGTGTTTGTTGTTGTGAAATAAAATTTTTATTTATTATATAATTTTCATTAAAATATTTATTAATATTTATTCTCATGGAATATTTTCATCAAAAAGTTTTAGTAAACTAATCATAGTCAATAGGTTAACTCTGGTGCTGTGTCACATATAGAAATTTTTTGATATTTGCAACCATAGTAAAACAAAGACTTATATTTTTGATATTTATTTTATATATTTAAATGCCATTTAACAAAGAAAAATCAACCAAAAAAATGAGTTCGCGTGTCACCTCTGACACGCGTGTCATAGGTTCGCCATCACTGTCCTAAGTTCTGTGCTACTCTGAGATAACTCATAGTGATATTGCATATATTGTATTTTGTTCTTTTAAAATGCATTTTGTTTGTAAAACTAAATTGAAATATAGAGGCCAAAAACATGTGAAGAAGAGGACAAAAACATTTGAACATGTGGCCTACTAGGAAAGATTTAGCAGTGGGTAACAAGTCTCTTAGAAAAGAAGAATTCAGCTTGTATGATACTGTTATAAAACTGGCATAAGAAAACTAGAATAAGTTATAAAGAATTAGAATAAACTGGCCTAAGAAACTAAGAAACGTGGCAGAAGAAGGAAAAGAACAAGACATGAAGACAAAGGAGATTAGCACTTTGATTATTAATCTAAGATTTCTGGCTTTGATAGTCAGCCAGGAGATAGAAAAACTAATCAGGAGAACAAAGGGAGGCTCAGGCAGAGAGGAAAAGACTTTCTGAGGAAGTGAAAACAGAGTGCTGTTGGGCCTCTAAAACAGTGGCCTGCCAGTTTTGTAGAAGACATGAGATAAGAATTTTTAAGTGGTAAAAAAAATAAAATCCAAAGAATATTATTTCTTCATATGTGAAAATATGAGATGCAGATTTCAGTGTCAATAAATAGTTTTATTGGCACACTGCCATGCTTATTGTTTAAGTATTACCATGGATACTTTTGCACCATAAGGCAGAGTTAATCAGTCGCAACACATCACCCATAAGCTTTAAAATATGTACTATCTGGTTCTCTGAAGGAAGTTTTCTGACCCCTGACCTAAAGACTAAAAGAGACAAGAAAGAACAGGAAAATATTTAAGAAGGAAAATAAATGAGGATGGCTTGCTTGAAGTCAAGCATAAAGGAGAATTGTAAAAGTTAAGTAATTGCTATTCATGATTTAGAAGGTATGGAAGATTAGAACCTTGATTCCACACACAGCCTTATTACTCATTGGCTCCTCACCAGCTCCCGTGATCCCTGATGTCATACTCAACCCCACACTGTATCAAGGGTCTTCTGTTCAGTCTAAGCTATTAATCTCTAGTATAATCAAGGCTCTTTTGATTTTAAGAATCAGAACTCTTTCCTAATTATCTCTAATGAAAAGTCAAATTTGTGTATAGTCATATGGAAGCTCAAGAAAATGAAGTTCAATTTGACCTTATAGGAACATGAAAACCACAAGGTTCTAAGGTCCTAGTTTATTTATCCCTTTCCCTCAGGGTCCTGTATTTTTTTTTTCAAAGGAAAGTTTATTAATCAAGGAAGTTCCAACTGAGAAAATGTGAGCATTCAGTATGCCTCAAATCCACTTGCTTACTGGACTGAGTTAGGGTTTTTTTTTAAGATTGTAAAGGGGAATAGAGCAGGCAGTTAGGGTGAATTTCTATGTAAAAGAAAGGGGAAGCTGACAAAGTGCCCTTAGATTGGGATTAAACTACTGCCAATTAGACAGAGCAACCCTGAGTCAGGAATTCCAAAATTCCCATCAGCAGGAAGAAAGCTTAGACAATAGGGAAGGTCTTTCACAGCAGGTGTGATTTAAAGCAGTGACTAGCATAAATGAGAAAATGAGTTTTTAGTTACATTTATTTTTTAATTTATCTTTATTATTAAAAACTAGAGGCCTGTTGCACGAAAAGATTCATGCAATAGGCCTTCCCTCCCCCTGGCTCCCGGCACCGGTTTTCCTCTGGCACCTGGGACCCAGGCCTTCGCTCCGGCTGGAGCCGCCTTCAGTCTTCACTGCTCCAGCCAGAGCCGCCTTCAAGCCTTCGCTGCTCTGGCCGGAGCCGCCTTCAGTCTTTGCTCCACTGCTTTGTGCCTATGTATGCAAATTAACCGCCATCTTTGTTGGCAGTTAATTGGCATATCCCACTGATTAGCCAATGGGAGGCGTAGCGAAGGTACGGTCAATTACCATGTTTGTCCATTATTAGATAGGATATATTTCAGAGAGGAAGCAAAAGGGTAAGAGAGATAGAAATATCAGTGATGAGAGAGAATCATTGATCAGCTGCCTTCTTGCATGCCCCACACTGGGGATCAAACACACAACCCAGGCATGTGCCCTGACCAGTAATTGAAACATAACCTCCTGGTTCATAGGGTGATGCTCAACCACTGAGCCATGCTGGTTGGGCTAAAGCAGGTAAGATTTAAGAAGCGTGGATACTCAGAGTCTGTCCCTCCACAAACCAATGATAGACTCTCAAAATGGTCACAAAAAGTTCAGAACTCTTGAAGCTAACCAAGTGCTCACTGTAATCACAAAGATTTTCAATCAACAAAAAATAGACATTAAAACATTGTGAACTACACAAAGTTTGTGGTTCCTTTACTTGGGCCCATCCCCTGCTTCCCAGCTTAGAGGTGCCTTGAAGAAAGCAGACCACACTCGGGAACAGGTCACTGCTACTGTAGGGAGCTGAAAGTACCTTATTACCCAATCCTTGTGGTTGCCTGTGTTGACCTGTCTGGTGATGCCCTAAAGGACCAACTAAGGGACTTGTCTTTTTTCACCTCCCTTGGATGTTTTCTAGCACCCAAGCAGCTATCTGGGGGTTTTTAGCCCATAATATGTCTGCTTGTAAATACATATATTGCCAGCAGAGAAAATAAGTCAGCATTGAGGAAAACAAACCAGTTGCCAAAACCTTTGGTGGAATACTGAAAACAAAGATTTGCATCAATTCAGGGAGCCATGGATTCAAGAAAAGTGGCTGAATCTCAGTGAGGATGTAACTGTTACCCCGCAGCCGAGCCCTCACCATTAATTGCTATCACACACACCCTTTAGGACTAGTTGTGCCATAGCTTGTTTAATCTGTTTGTTCTGTTGTAACCAAAAGTTGATTAATATTCTAAACTTAAGGCTCAATAAGTTTGCAACTGGAATCAATAACCTGTTACCTGCCACTCAACCATCTCAATAAAACTATAAATAACATCTTAACACAATGTCTTTGTCCTTCCTCATAGAAAATAAAGAGAAAAGGATCAGGGGCCAGAGGGTAGAAACCAAGACCACCCCTATAGGTATGCATGTGACCATCATTAGACTGTGTTTCCAAGTGTGCACGGTGAGGTTTCCTCAAAGAACTGTACTTTCTCTTTCTTTACTCATTGAAGACTGACTTTCCCTGCTTATTCTCTAATTTTCATATGCCTAAAGATGGCATCCAACTTATTGTCTCGAGGTAACGTGTCTACCTTAGAATCTAGCATCAAAACTGGACTGTCCTTCTGCACCCCTCCTCTTTCAGATTACTTGGGAAAAACTAAGGAAGGGCTTTCCCCCCTTTCTTTTTTCTTTTTTAGTGTCTTCATATGGTGCATTGTATTATTTAATTTCCAGCACTTTCAATTCTCCTTTGCATTTCTGGTTTAAATACCACTTAATCAGGATGTATCATCATGTTAGGCACTGCTAGTTTGAACTTACTGATATGTTGTTAAGAATTTGTGTGTCTATGTTCATTGGGTATAAGGGTCTATATATACATCAGGGAAATGACCTTATAGAATGAGTTGTGAACTGTTTCCTCTTTTACTTCCTGGAGGAGTTTGTACAGAGTTGGTGCTATTTCTTTCTTTATAAAAATTTACTTTATTGTTGAAAGTATTACAGATGTCTCCTTTTTCCCCCATTGACCCCTTCCATCCCACTCTTAACCCCTCCTCCAGCCTTATGTCAGTCAGGTGATTAATTGCATTGGTGGAGGTGGGACCTCTCAACTAATCAACAGTAGTGGGGCTGGTGAGTTACAAAGCCCACACACACTTAGTAGGGCCTTACATTGGGTAGACAATGATAACTAAGGGAAGAAAATGGTAAAATGCATATTACATACATAGAGGGAAACCTTTCCTTCAAACTTCAGCTCAAGGCACCTCTTCTGAAAAGCCTTCACTTATTATAGTCTTATTTAAATGCCTTTTCTCTGCACTTCCAGAACATCTTGGTCATACCTCAAGGGTAAAGTTCATCTTTATCATTTGGGTCACTCCCACATTTCCAAAACACAATATACAATTAATAAAAGCAACTGAAAGGATTAGTTCATATACAAATAGATAACAAGCACTGTGTGAACAAATTCAGGCAAGGTGGATTGAGATAGGATTAGACATTTTTGAGGATGTTCAAATTTAATTAATCAATTGTGAGCTACACTTTATAAACCCTAAATATATATGATTTTAGAAAAGAAAAAAAATTGTGTGAAGGATAAAAATAATTTTCGTAGGTGAAATTGTTGCATTTAAGTGTAAGGCTGATTCAATATTCAAAATTTAATCAATGTAATTTACCATAATAACAGACTTAAGAGAAAAAAAACAATTATCATAGTAACTTTCAAAATCTTTTAGCAGATCAGAAGTAAAAGGGAATTTTCTCCACCTGATAAAGAGCATCTATTTTAAAAATTCTGGGAGGGGAGTAAGAGATCAACCGAAGGACTTGTATGCATGCATATAAGCATAACCAATGGACATAAGACACTGGGGGGTAAGGGAGGGCAGGGGATTGTCAAGGGCGCGGGGAAAAAAAGGACACATATGTAATACCCTTTGTAATACTTTTAGCAACAAAAAACAAATAAAAATTAAAAAAAATTCTGTTGTTAACAAAAGGAAATATGGAATAATTTTCCCTAAGACCAGGAACAAGACAAAAATGTCCTCTTAACACTCCTATTCAAAATCATACTGGCAGTCCCAGGCAGTGTAAAAAGGCATATTAAAAACTTCTAAAAGAGTCTTTAAAAACACTCTGAGAACTAATAAGTCATTTTGGAAAAGTCACAGGATACAAGGTCAACATATATTTTTATATACTAGTATTAGCATACTAGTAAATAACATTTATAATAGCATCAAACAAAGCAATAATTAGGTATAAATCTAAAAAATAAATGAAGCATCTGTATGCTGACAACTAAAAAAAAGCAATTAAAGATATCAAAGACCTAAATAATTAGATAGTGATACATTGTTTAAGGAATAGAAGTATCAATATTGTTAAAATGTCAATTCTTACCAAATTGAACAATAGGTTTAACCCAATCCCAATCAAAATTTCATCAGAATTTTGGTGACTGTCACGAACTAATTCTAAAATTTATATAGAAAGCCAAAGCAAATAAAATAGTGAAAACAACTTCTGACAAAGAACTTCTATCCAGAATACATTAAAAAAAAAAAAACTTCTCAAAACTCAACATGAAAACAGCACCCAAACAAAAATCTCAATTTAAAAAAGTGGGAAAAATATTTGAACAGATACTTAACCACAAGAGATATACAGATGGAAAATGAGCACATGAAACAGATGCTCAAAGCCATTAGTCATTTGGGAAATGCACATTAAACCACAATGAAATACCATTATAAATATATCAAAATGGCTATTATCAGTACTAATGCGCTGACAATACCAAATGCTGACAAAGATTTGGAACAAGTGGAATTCTCATACACTACTTGTGATAATGCAAATTGGTACAGCAACTTTAGAAAACATTTTGGCCAGACTCATAGATACAGAGAAGATTTAACAACTGCCAATAGCAGGGGAGTTGAGGGGATGGGTGAAACAGGTGAAGGGATTAGGAGTACAGATTGGTAGTTACTGAATAGTCATGGAATGTAAAGTACAGCATAAGTAATCCTATATAATAACAGAGGAATATGCAAATTTTCTGTTACACCATAACGTCACAACCAGATCAGCAGGCTGTGTCCCAGCTTGAGAGAGAAAGAGGGAGGGAAGAAAAGTTTTAAAGGGGAGCTGGTAGAGCTTAAAAGGAGAATGGGAAGAAGGAGGAAATGGGGGAGGGAGCAAAGCAGGTTTGAGGGAGGAAGTGAAGAAAAAAATTAAGGTGGGAAGGAAGGAAAAGGGGAGGGAGGACAGGGGTAAAGATAAAGGAAAGAAGTATTGTGGGTAGGGAGCGAGGGTAGGGGAAAGATGGGAAGAAGTTGGGGCTGCACATGGGAGGGGGTGGTGGCTGCAGGGGGCGGAGCAGGTGCGCCTGGCAAGGGGTGGTATGCAGGCAGCACAGAGCGGAAGCCCCTCCCAGATGCGGGAGGAGGGCGGTGGCCTTCTGCGAGGGCCATTGGCAGGTCCCAGGATGGAGGGGTGGACGGTCCTAGGCCTTCCGGGTGGAACTCCTGCTTCTTCATGGCAGCAGCGCCCAGGCTGCAAGGGCCTCAACCACCCTCACTGGGATGGGCATCCTAGGCAGGGAATGGGAGCAGGATGGCAGCAGGGAGGCGGGGGAAGGGGGCAGCGAACACCTGGCCAGGGCTGAGCCCTGGGCTGGGGGTTAATGCCCCCCCAACAGAAACTTTAAAAAGGGAAGGAGGGAGGGAATAATTTTATAAAGGAGTCAGTAGAGAGCAGAGGAAAGAAGGAAAGAGGATGTATGAGTGAACTGTAGGCGCTATAATGAAAATCAAGTATAGTTGTGTACTGGGGACAGATTTTTTAAAATATATTTTATTGATTTTTTACAGAGAGGAAGGGGGA
>NW_005369365.1:934256-939628 GCF_000412655.1 Myotis brandtii | reverse complement strand
GGGGACAGATTTTTTAAAATATATTTTATTGATTTTTTACAGAGAGGAAGGGAGAGGGATAGAGAGTTAGAAACATCCATCAGCTGCCTCCTGCACACTCCCCACTGGGGATGTGCCCGCAACCAAGGTACATGCCCTTAACCAGAATCGAACCTGGGACCCTTGAGTCCACAGGCCGATGCTCTATTCACTGAGCCAAACTGGTTAGGGCTAATGGGGACAGATTTTTAAAGTAAGAGTCAGAAAAGAAAAAAAAGATAAATGGTAGTGAATGATTAGGCAGGTAGATAGATATTAAAACAATGGAAGTAGAGAAGAATGTATGGGAAAGGTAGGATGAGAGAGAAAGAGGGAGGGAAGAAGAGTTTTAAAGGGGAGCTGGTAGAGCTTAAAAGGAGAATGGGAAGAAGGAGGAAATGGGGGAGGGAGCAAAGCAGGTCTGAGGGAGGAAGTGAAGAAAAAAATTAAGGTGGGAAGGAAGGAAAAGGGGAGGGAGGGCAGGGGTAAAGATAAAGGAAAGAAGGAATGTGGGGAAGGAGGGAGGGTAGGAGAAAGATGGGAAGAAGGATGATGGAACAGAAGTAGGAAATAAGGAGGAAAGACAAGTTTATAAATGATGAGTCAGTAGGAAAAAGTGTTACATAAAGAAGAGAGAAAAATTGTGTGAGAGGGAGAAGCCAATAAGGAAGTCAAATACAATTTTGTGTGAAAGGGATAAGATTAAAAAAAAAAGTTAATAGGGGAAACCAGGCCGGCAGGGGAGGGCAATTAGGGGTGACCAGGCTGGCAGGGCAGGGCAGTTAGGGGAATCAGGCAGGCAGGCAGAGTGGTTAGGGCAGGCAGTCAGGTGAGTGGTTAGGAGCTAGAGGTCCCAGATTGTGAGAGGGATGTCCAACTGCCAGTTGGACATTCCCTGAGGGCTCCCAGATTGGAGAAGGTTCAGGTTGGGCTGAGGGACCAATTGTGCACCAGGGACCAAATTTTGTGCACCAGGGACCAAATTTTGTGCACCAGGCCTCTAGTATAGTCAATAATATTGTAATAACTGTGTATGGTGTCAGATGGGTACTAGATTTATCAGGGTGATCACTTTCTAAGTTATATAAATGTATAATCACTATGTTGTTCACTTGAAACTAATATAATATTGTACACCAACTATAATTGAAAAATAAAAAAAGAAAAAAGAAAACATTTTGGCAATTTCTTATAAAGCTAAATAGATACCATATGATTTAGCAATCCTATCCCTTAATATTTACCCTAGTAAAGAGAAAACTTAAACATTCTCACACAAAAAAAAGTCAATGTGAGGTCAGCATCACTCAGAGCATGACAATTTGTCAATGTTTAAATTTGATCAGAATAAAGAAAATATATAAAGAAATAGTTAAATTGATAGAAAGAAATAGTTGACTACAAATTTTCCTTAAAATAATTAAGATGTAAATTTTATGTTGTGTATTTCATCACAATTAAAAAATCAAAACAACATGTAAAGATAACAATATTAAAATACCAAAATCCCCCCAAAATTTTTAATTTAAAATTAGAAATTATGAGCATTAAAATAAAAATAAATATGTGCTAATTTATCCTTATGTAGCATAGCAGAAAACAAAGTTAATTGTTTGGGCCAGTAATTTAGATAAATATCATTGGTAGAGTAGATTTGAGTTAATTTTTTAAATTCCCAATCTTTTTTTAAAAAAAAATAAATCTTTATTGTTGAAAGTATTACATACATTCCTTTTTTTCCTTCACTGCCCTCTTCCATCCCCCACCTCCACAAGCCTTCACCACTCTATTGTCTGTGTCTATGGGTTTTGAATATATGCATATGAGTTCATTGGTTGATCTCTTCCCTCCCTCCACCCTCCTTTGCCTTTCCTCTGAGGTTTTTCAGTCTGTTCAATGTTTTTATGTCTCTGGGTCTATTTTTGTTCATCGGTTTATGTTGTTCATTAGATTCCACATATGAGGTAGGTCATGTGATACTGATCTTTCTCTGACTGGCTTATTTTGCTTAGCATAATGCTCTCTAGGTCCATCCAATCTCTCACATTAATTATATCATGAAATTGTGAGAATTGCCTACTGTATATTTCATGAACAAATAAGCTAAGAGTTTGGTCATTGTTATAGAAATGTGCACTGACTGAGACATTTTTGGCCCTACCCTTGTAAAGACTTTTATGAATGCTTTGAACTGCACCCTGCTGGTTTTTGCAGAACTGAGTATGTTCCACCTATTAGTATGCTCAGGAGGTTACCACGGTGGACTGCTTTATGGATTATCAGCCTATCATTAGGGTTGATAAGGCTAATATTCCACCATGGGTTTGTTTTGTGGGTTTGTTTGTTTTTTACTGTCCTCAAGAGATTATAAAATGAAGTTCAGCAGATTTTAGAAGTTTAAACCTGCTGGTACAGTTAATATTTTTTTTTCCAGTTACAAAGCTAACTAGATAAAAATTCCCAAGACCCTACCCAGATTCCGACAAAGCAGTAAGATGGGAATTTGCCTGTTTTCCTTCCCTGTGTCTAATGCTTTTGTCCTCTTGAATGGTACAACTATCCTGTGCACTATTTTTCTATTTTTAGCCCAGGCAATTTAACTCCAGGCAGGTGGTTCTATTGAAAGATAAACAAACCTGTAACAAACCCCCACTGGTTTGTAAATGGCTAACTGTGCTGACATGACAGGTTGCAGGTGACTGAACCCATCCAGGGATGTTGGTCATTTACTACAGGGCTGCGGACCCCACAGCGCCTTTGGCCAAGGAACAGCTGGTGCTCTCAGCATTTTTATCTCTTAACAAAACTCAAAATCAATGGTCATACAAATTGGTTTACAGCATCAGGTGGGGTTTCATCTAATATACCAAACTCCAAAAAAATATCACTTATACTCCCTTTGCCTAATGTGCTTATCGATTGCTGTGGGTCTTTTAGAAGATTTTGCTGAACACCCTTCCCTTTGAAAATATGATTTTGTCCAGCTGGAGTGACCTCAGGGGTCTCAGAGACACAGGCCTCCTCACTTCTTATTGCTTGCTTTTCTGTCTGCCCACCACTGTGTATTATATGAAAGAAGCAGAGACAGGTTGACAAGAAGTCCTCTCTCAGGAATGTATTTCTGCATGCTCTTTTTCAATTTTTCATTTCCATCTATGGTCTCATTGTATCTTTTTACCACCCAAATTCATGAACTGTCATTTGATCATCTTACCTCCTGATTAAGTGAACCACTACAATATGAGCTATTTTTGTGGCCACTAATGCATTCGTCACCATTATATTTTGACTGTTTTCATTGGAGGCTTCTCCTCTTGTTTATGTAAATATCAAGAATGTCTACTGGCAAGTAGCATCTTTCCAATGTATGCCCGAGTCCAGTGCACAGATAGCTATGGTTCATCAAGGAAATGGGGACACTGCCCTTGAAAAGCATAAACGGGAGATAAGTACACAATTAATTACAATATAGTTGGTATGTATGGCTGTGGCACAGAAATGATACTTTGTAGTATTGAATGCATTTTTAGACGTGAAAGGGATAAATTGTGGCAGCAGATGTTTTAGGTGCCAAAACACAGAGGAATTTACAGAATGATGGTGGAGCCTCTGGGAAAAAACAAAACAAAAAACAGAATCACCTGAATTTTATTTTAAGAGAACATTCTAGAAGTATGGAGGCTGAGTTTGAGACAGAGGAGAACTCAGGCCAATAATGTGAGCTACTGTGTTGCATTCATTATTCAAGAGAGAGACAAGGCCAAGAGCAGTGGATATAGTAAGATGTACCTGAAAGCTTTTAAGAAGCATTTTTTTAAATCCTAGGTTTTCAGCTCTGAAATCAGTGTAGGTAGGTAACAGACAGGCAAAAGTTCCAGAACAAAATCTGTCATTTTATTTGTGCTTAATACTTAATATTATAATGAGATGACAGAAGACAGGTTAGCAACGGTATTCAAACACAAAGTGAAAATAGCATGAATACTACTCAGTAGTTGAGCTAGTGTAGTTCACAACAGGAGAAATTTAGGAAGATATAAGATTTAAGATTGGATAAAACTTTAACTTTTAACTACTAATATTCTTGAGCAGTAGGTTGTAGACATATACAGGCACATTATTTCTTATCTATCAGAATGTCTTACATTTAGACTTTTATGAATAATGGACAGCAAAACCTATCAAGTCCGCTTTACTATCTTTTGAAAGAGAAGGAAATGAGTTGCATGTTTTCTAAAGAGAAATTTTGTTACAAACACTTCTCTTATTTTCCAGAGTGTAAGCTTATTTATTTTATATATATATATATAAATTCTATAATACATCATCTGTATATTGTATTGTGTGTTCACTAACACAAGTTAAGTCTCCTTCCTTCACCATTTATCATCCCTTTACCCTCTTCTACCTCCCCAACACTCCTTTCCCTCTTGTAATCACCATACTGCTGTCTGTGTCTATGAGTTTTTGTTTTTTTTTTATTTTTACTTTCCTTAATCCCTTCACCATTTTCATCCGGCCTCCAACCTCCTTTCTCTCTCACAGCTCTCAGCCTGTTCTCCATATTCATGAGTCTGTTTTTATTTAGTTTGTTAATTTATTTTGTTCATTTGACTCCAAATATAAGTGAGATCATATGGTACTTGTCTCTCTCTGATTGGTTTATTTCACTTAGCATAATACATTCCAGGTCCATCCAAAGCAAGATTTCCTTTTTTATGGCTGAGTAGTATTCCATTGTGTAAATGTACCACAGCTCTTTTATCCACTCATCTACTGATGGGCACTGGGGCTGTTTCCAAATCTTAGCTATAGTAAATAACACTGCAATGAACATAGGAGTACATACATTCTTTTGATTTAGTATTTCAGCTTTCTTTAAAAATATTCCAAGAGAGGGGGGAAACCAAGATGGCAGCATAGGTAAACACCGGAGTTTGCTGCCTTGCACAACCACTTCAAAAATACAACTAAAAGACGGAACGGACATCACCCAGAACCACAGGAAGGCTGGCTGAGTGGAAATTCTACAACTAGAAGGAAAGAGAAAAGCATACCGAGACTCAGAGAAGGTGCGGTGCGGAAGTAAAATACTAAGGTACAGAGGCGCACGCGGAGCAGGCTGGCGGCTGAGGGCGCGGTTGTCTTTTTCAATCGGGAGGGACTCTCAGGCTCTGAGCTCCAGTTCCGGGTGAATCTCTGGGGACCTAGACTCATACGGGAGAAGCGGGACTGTCTGGCATCGGTCAGAACTCGAGGGCAGCTTTCTCTCGGAGGTACTTGCAGCACTTGCTGGGACACTGAGAAGCGGGGCCTCTGAAGGCAGGACTGAGAGCAGCCATAACTGCTCGCTC
>NW_005369365.1:910008-932882 GCF_000412655.1 Myotis brandtii | reverse complement strand
AAGGTGGGGAAAAAAGAGGAACAACTGTAATAATCTGAACAATAAAGATTTAATAAAAAGAAAAAAGAAAAAAAAATATTCCAAGAAATGTAATGCTGCCATAAGGCAGTTCAATTTTTAATCTTTTAGGGTAACTCCATACTGTTTTCCACAGTGGTTGCACCAATCTGCATTCCCACTAAGAGTGCACCAGGTTCCCTTTTCTCCACATCCTTGACAACACTTGTTATTTGTTGATTTATTGATGATAGTTGTGAGGTGATATCTCATTGTTGTTTTAATTTGCATTTCTCTGGTGATTAGTGACATTACATATTTGGGGTATTAAGCCCTTATCAGATGTATTGGTGAATATCTTTTTCCATTCAGTGGGTTGTCTTTTCATTTTGTTCATAGTTTCCTTTTCTGTGCAAACACTTTTAAGTTTGATGTAGTCCCATTTGTTTATTTATTTATTTATTTTTGTTTCTCTTTCCTGAGGGATATATCAGGAAAAAAAAAATATGACTACAAAAAATGTTCCAGATTTTACTGCCTATGTTTTCTTCTAGAATTTTTATGGTTTCTAGTCCAACATTTCTTTAATTCACTTTGAGTTTACTCTTGTGTATAGTTTAACAAAGTGGTCTAGTTTCTTTCTTTCTTTCTTTCTTTCTTTCTTTCTTTCTTTCTTTCTTTCTTTCTTTCTTTCTTTCTTCTTTCTTTCTTTCTTTCTTTCTTTCTTTCTTTATTTCTTTCTTCCTTTTTCTTTCTTTCTTTTCACATATCTGTCCAATTATTCTGAACACCATTTATTGAACAGACCATCTTTTCCCCATCATCAAATACTAATTGTCTATGAAACCATGGGTTTATTTCTGGGCTCTCTATTCTGGTCTATTGATCTATATTTCTGTTTTTATGCCAGTACCATGCTGTTTTTATTACTATGGCCTTGTAGTATAGTTTGATGTCAAGTGGTATCATTTCTCCAGCTTGGTTCTTTCTCAAGATTTCTGTGGCTATTAAAGATATTTTTGTGGTTGCATATACACTTTTGGAATATTTGTTCAAGTTCTGTGAAATAATCCCTGGGATTTACATTGAATCTATACATTGTTTGGGGTAATATCGACATTTTTATGTTAATTTTTCCTATCCATGAGCATGATATATACTTCTACTTACTTGTATCTTCTTCAATTTCTTCAGCATCTTATACTTTTCTGAGTATAGGTCTTTTACATCCTTGGTTAAATTTATTCCTAGGTATTTTATTCTTTTTGAAGCAGTTGTGAATGGGATTGTTGTCTTAGTTTCCCCTTCTGATAGTTCATTATTGGTGTATAAAAATGCAACTGATTTTTGGATATTTATTTTGTATCCTTTTACTTTACTAAATTTGTCAGTTCCAGTAGTTTTGTGGTATAATCTTTAAGGTCCTCTTTATACATTATCATGACATCTGAAAATAGTTACAGTTTTCCTTTCTAATCTTATGTTCCATGTTAAATTTACATTGTCCTAGTTTCCCTGTGTCATGGTAGCCAGCTACAATCTTTAAAAAAAAAAAAAAGTAAAACCATAAACCTTATATCTGAAGGTTTCATGGGATAAGTTATGACACTACAAAGCCATGATTGGGAGTCATCATATTCTTCCACTATTATCCATTCCAGTTTGCTCTCACTATCTGTTATACTTCTGCAGGTCTAGGCTGTTTGTCCCGTCAGGTAACCTGGAATCATTTCTGAAGGATCTGAGTTAATGTACATTCCTTGAGTTGTAGTTGGTTCAGATGGCCATTCATACCTACCACCAGGGAGGGAAGCACCAGGATGTGCCCAGTAACTCCTATGAGTTCTAGACATTCTTCTACCTGCCTTCATTATATAGGAACTAGTGCCCCGGTGCACAAAATTCATGCACATTAAAAGGAAATTAATTAGAGGAAATATTTTAACATTGCTATTTGCCCTTTCTCCATAATAGAAGTGTCAGAGATGAAAAAAAAATAGTAAAATGTATATGAAAATCACCCTCCTGTCAGAGTCTGGGGCACGCCGCAGGACCCAGAGTCAAGTCCTCGCCTGCCTACGCATGCCTTGAAATCACACGAGACCCAGACCCGGCTGGCCCCACCCCCATCAAGCCCTGCAGGGCGGGGGGCACAGCCTTAGGTCCCCCATCAAGCCCCACCGGGCAGGGGGCGCAGCCTCAGAGGTCCCCCATCAAGCCCTGCCAGGTGGGGGGTGTGGCCTCAGGTCCCCCAGCCCAGCCTCAGGTCCCCTGGCCCTGGTGCAAGGGTGAGAGGGTGCAAGGGCACAAGGATGTGAGGGCATGATGACCATTTGCATATTAGCTCTTTATTATATAGGATAACCTTATATCTTTATGATAACAAGGCTCAATTTCTCTTGCCAACACAGGAATTTTTTATGACTGTTGGAATACTGACATGAGGAGCCTAAAATGACTATGTGGCTGTTATTGATGTAGGTTTACTGGAATCCTTTTTGTGTCTCCTGAAATAAATCACTTTCCACCACAACTGATTTATATTAATGAGGAATATATTAATTAGGTGACTTTTAGAAAACTCCTAAGGTTGAGGGCTGGTTGCCAGGAGAGTCAACCATGTGATTAGAGTGTTGGAACTTTCAGTTCTACACCCCTGTCTTCCAGGGGAGGGAAGGGGTTGGAGGTTGAATCAATCACCAAAGGCTAATGATTTAATCAAGCGTGGCTTAGTGGTGAAGCTTCCACAAAAACCCGAAAGGGCGACATCTGGGAGCTTCCTAGTTGGTGAACACATGCAAATGAAAACTCCATGCCCTTTCCCCATCCCTTGCCTTTTGCATCTCCTCCATCTGGCTGTTTCTCACTTATATCCTTTTATAATAAATCAGTGATCTAGTAAGTAAAACATTTCTCTGAGTTGTGTGAGCTTCTCTAGCAAATCAATCAAAACCAAAGAGCAGGTTGTGAGAACCTGTGATCTATAGCCAGTCTGTCAGAAATATACATGATAACATGGGCTTGCCATTGGCATCTGTAGTTTCCAGGCAGATAGTGTGAGAACAAAGTTTAATTCTTGGACACTCAGAGCTGGTGTCTGAGAATTTCTTGTTGATTGTGGGGAAAACCCACCCCCACAAACATTGAAAATGATTTCAGATCACCTTTTAATTAGACAGAATTATCCAAAGATAATCAAATACATCTAATAATCAGATCTGGTTATACCCCTTTCCTTATTATGCTCTGTTAAATGGCCTTAGGGTAGGAATGGGAAGTACAATTTTACTATATATTCTTTCTGTTACATTTCAGAGCCCTTCTGTTGGGGGCTCAAGTTCTTTTTCAATAAATGGACTCTAGGTCTGAGAAATTTTCTCATTTCTGGAATGAAAGGAATGGATCATGATTATCCATTGCAACAAGTGACATCTGCCTTCTCCTTCCTTGCTCTTGATTTCTTGTTATTGTTCTTATAAATTTCAGTGGGACCCTTGTTGTTAGCTTATCTATCACACACAAGTCTTTTCAAGTCAAGACCCCCTGGTTGCCATTCTGATTTTGCTACATGTTACAGTAATTATATTAATTCTGACTCTAATAGTTAAATGCTGTCACTTGGCCTTGAAATATCCTAGAATCCTTTTATATCAAAGACACTAAGAAGCTCAACATCAAATCAGCCTCTCCACTCCCAAGCCTGAATTTACAAGGTATAGTCACCATTGAACTTTCTCCACATATAAAATAAGATTGAGATTAAAAAGAGGTATATCAATGTTTATTTTACAAAGACAAGAGTAGAGCACTTGACTGAATGTGGAGAAAGCTCATCTCTGGAATGAGAGGAAGAAATGTTGATTTGGAAGTGATTCTTATCCATGTCTGACATAAGTAAGAGAAAGGTCCTTAACATATTCCTCCCTACTGACACTGTGAAGAAGTTCTTGCTATCTCTCTTCATTTGCTAGCTAAAGAATTACATTTTCCTCTCCAAGTAACATCTAACTGGTAGAATATATGGTGATAAAATTGGTTAGATATGGAGTGTGAAGGCAATTTTAATATTGAATTTATTTAGTCCAGAACAGTTCTTTTTGTACATATAAGGGCAATGTAAGCAAATCAATTCCATCTGATTAAGCTCACTTTACATGGTTAATGTACCATGGAACACTCTTTCTCCTCTGGTGCTTTTCCCAAAGATCACAGGAAGCGCATTTAGATGTTCACTTTGCATGTCACCCGGATGCATACAAAGTCCAATAGATTCAAAAGAAACATTGCATTAAATTATTTCAGCTTCAAGTTCAAAGGCTCATCATGTATGATAAACAAAACCAAAGGAAATGATAAGATGCAGTGTCACATTTTATTTAACATCTAAATCCACTCACAACAAGTTAATATCTAATTCATTGTAGCCTCACTATATACTCATATGGCATAGCTCCTTAGAGAAAGAACAAAAAGCTCAAAGAACCTGGAGGTGACAACTGTAATAGGAAGTTAAAAATGATTAAGAGCAGTGATTCTCAACCTTGGTTATATTTTATAATCACCTGGGGAGCTATCAAAATTCCCAATTCCCTGGCCTTACCCCAAATTAATTAATTCAGAATTTCTGGGGTTAGGACCCAGGCATCAATATTTTTAAAGCTACCCAGGTAATTCCAATGTATAAGCAAATTTGAGATCCTATGACTTAGAGAGTAGTTCTTACACACACTTCAAATCATGTAGAAGGCTAGTGAGAACTCTGATTACTGGGCCCCATGCCCAGAGTTTCTCAATCATTAGGTGAAGAATTTGCATTTCAAAAAAGTTCCAAGGTGCTGTTCTTGCTGCTGATTCAGGGACTACACTTTGAGAACAGCTGCTTTAGAACTCATGAACCTCAGTTAAGTGAATCCTATGAGGTTGCCATTGATATGGTGCTGGAAAGATGAAAAAAGCATACCTCTCAGTAATTCTAATGGGAGAAGGAAACAAAATCCTCTACTACATAGGAGTTCTGTAGGAGACAGATAAACTGATCTAAATAAATAAATGTCCCAGTAATAGAAACCTGAAGTGTTATAGAAGAAAAAACTCAAGAAGCATGAGAACTTAAGTATGGATGTGAGGCTGGAAAGGACAGAGGAATATATTTGTGCTTTAAAATATTTATACCAAATAAGGAAGGGACACAAATCTAAATCTAAATCTTTATTAGTTAGGCAAACTCAGGAACAAATTATTTTACAGGTGGCTTTCATTGCCACATTAATGGAACAAAACGAACTAGAATATATATATTAAGCGACTGTTCAACCATGTGACCATTCGACCAGTAGGTAGCTATGATGTGTACTGACCACCAGGGAGCAGACACTCAATGCACAGGCATGGAAATGGAACAGGTTGATGAATTTCAGAGAGAAGGGAGTAGGGAGAAGGTGGGAAAAGATTAACCAAAGATCTTATATGCATACTAGAGGCCCTTAGCCTAACCTGAGGGGATCAGGCCCAAACTGGTAGTCCAACATTCCCTGAGGGGTCCCGGATTGTGAGAGGGCACAGGCCAGGCTGAGGGATTCATGCACCGGGCTCTAGTCTCTAATAATGATGATAATGATTTTATATTTGAACTAGAGGCCTGGTGCACCAAGTTCGTGCACGGGAGGGCAGGGGGTCCCTTGGCCGGGCCTGCACCTTCTCGCAATCTAGGACCCCTCAGTGGAAATCCACAGGATTCCTAAACCAGCAGTCAGACTCCCCTCTTACAATCCAGGACTGCTGGCCTGCCTGCCTGCCTGATCACCCCTAACCACTTGCCTGCCTGCCTGCCTGCCTGATCACCCTTAACCCCTCTGACTGCCTGCCTGATTGCCCCTACCCACTTGCCTGCCTGCCTGATCGCCCCTAAACGCCTCTGCCTTGGTCCCCGCCACCATGGCTTCATCCAGAATGATGACTGGAAGGTTGTTTAGCTGTCTGGTCTAAGTAATATATTATGCTTTTATTTTTATAAATTGGTCTTGGAATATATTTCATATAGTATATTACTATTTACATTTTTATGTTCTGAAAATTTGAAAATTTTCTTAAAACATAACTAAGGTTCACACAGAGAAGGATCTATTTCAATTTCTACTCCTGCCCTCTGCTGATAACAAGATTGGATAAAATTGCAGTATGGTGCCTATACAGGGTGTCCCAAAAAATGTATACACACTTTAATAGCTGATAGCTCAATTTTGAAAATGAAATGTTTTTCAATAAACACTGCCTTTATAATTATCCAAAGTGGTCTTTTTATTGTGTCCGTAGTTTTGCCTCTTCCAAAATGACATATAGTTGAAATCATATACTAGTACTGTGTAGCCTTTTCAGATTGACTTCTTTCATTTAGTAATATGCATTTAAGGTTCTTTCATGTCTTTCAATGGCTTGAAAGTTCATTTCATTTTTAGTGCTGGATAATCTATTGTCTTTATGTACAACCTTTTATTTATCCATTTATCTAGTTAAGGATATTTTTATTGCTTCCATGTTTTGGCAATTATAAATAACGTTGCTACAAATATTCATGAACAGGTTTTTATGTGGATGTAAGTTTTCAAATTCTCTTGGTAAATACTATGAAGTGCCATTTTTAAGTTTTATGGTACTAATATGTTTAGTTTTGTAAGAAAATGCCAAATTGTCTTTCAAATTGGTTATACCATTTTGCATTCCCACCAGCAATGCATGAGAGTTCCTGTTGCTCCATATTCTTGCCAGCATTTGGTGTTGACAATGTACTGGATTTTGGCCACTATAACAGGTGCATAGTGATATGTCATTATTGTTTTATTTTATTTTTCAATTTCATTTGACATTCAATATTATTTTATATTAGTTTTAGTTGTATAGTATAGTGGTTAGATAATCATAATTTACAAAGCGATTGCCCTGATATTTCAGGTACACACCTGGCACAATACTTATTACAATATTATTGACTATATTCTCTATGTTGTACTTTATGTCTTGTGACTACTTCATAACTACCAATTTGTACTTCTTATTCTTTTCTTTACCTCTTTCACCCAGCTATCCCCCAACCCTCCCCTCTGGCAACCATTGGTTTGTTTTCTGTATCTGTGAATCTTTTTCTGCTTTGTTTTTTCATTTATTTTGTAATTTAAATTTCACATGTAAGTGAAATCTTATAGTATTTACCTAAATCTGTCTGACTTATTTCACTTAGGATATTATCCCCTAGGTTCATACATGCTGTTAGAAATGGTAAGATTTCTTTATTTTAAGGCCTAGTGATATTCCATTGTATATATGTACCACCAATTTTTTGTCCACTTGTCTGTTGATGGGTACTACTTGGTTGCTTCTATACCTGGGCTACTGTAAATAACACTGCAATAGACATAGGAATGCATCTATTCTTTCAAATCAGTGCTTTTGGGTTTCTTCAGATATATACCCAGAAGTGGAATTGCTAAGTCATAAGGTAGTTATATTTTTAATTTTTTTTTGAGGAACCTATATAGTGTTTTCCACAGTGGCTCCACCACCAATTTGCAATCCCATCAACCGTGCAGGAGGGTTCCCTTTTCTCTACATTCTCACCAATATTTGTTGTTTGTTTATTTATTGATGAGAGCCATTCTGACAGGTGTGAGGTGATATCTTGTTTTAATTTGCATTGCTCTGATGATTAGTGACATTGAGTATCTTTTCATATATCTGTCTATTGGTCATCTGTGTGTCCTCTTTGGAGAAGTATCTATTTATGTCATTATTGTTTTAATTTGCATTCCCTGATGAAATATGATGTAGAACATCTTTTCACATGCTGATTTGCAATCTGTTTATCTTCTTTGATAAGGTGTAATTTAAGATCTTTAGCCCATTTTTTTTTATTGAGGTTGTTTGTTTTCTTATTAAGTTTCGTTAAGGTGTAATTTAAGATCTTTAGCCCATTTTTTTTTAATTGAGGTTGTTTGTTTTCTTATTAAGTTTTGTGTTCTTTGTATTTTTTGGATAACAGTCTTTTATCAGATGTGTGTTCTGCAAATTTCTCCCAGGATGTGGCATGTCATCTCATTCTCTTCATGTTGTATTTTCCAAGAAGAATTTTTTATTTATTTTTATTTTTTTATGGATATGCCTTTGGTGTTGTATCTGAAAAGTTATCACCATACCCAAGGCCACCTAGATTTTCTCCTATTTATCTTCTAGGAATTTTATAGTTTCATGTTTTACATGTAGGTCTGTGATCCATTTTGAGTAAATTTTTGTGAAGGGTGCAAGGTTTGTGTCTAGATTTATTTATCTGTTTTTGCATGTTGATGTCCAGTTGTTCCAGCAATACTTGTTATAGAGACTGTCTTTTCTCCATTGTATTACCTCTGCTACTTAGTCAAGGATCAGTTGACTATTTTTAAGGATCTATATCTGTGCTCTATTCTTTCCTATTGCTCTATTTGTGTGTATTTTTCCCTTCAATACCACACTGTCTTGATAACTGTAGCTTTAGAGTATGTCTTGAAGTCAGGTATTGTCAGTCCTCTAACTTTGTTCATCTTCTTTAGCACACCATTGGCTGTTCTGGGACTTTTTCCTCCCCATACAGAATCAGTTTTTCAATATCTACAAAATAACTTGGGACTTGATTGTAAATGACTTAAATCTAAAAATCAAGCTATGGAGAACTGACATCTTTCTATCCATTAGCATGTTATATATATTCATTAATTTATTTATTTTGTTTATCAGAGTCTTATAATTTTTCTTTGCTTTTAGTATTGTTTTTAAAGTTGGGGGTCACTCGGACCTGAAACAAATCCTAAAAGTTACAATGATGGGGGATAAGTTCTGTATTTCTAAATTTGGTTTCTGGGAGGATGTTGATAGTATGAACATAATATATAAGAATATAACAACTAGGGTATGGCTTTTGGAGGAGAGGTAAACAATTTATGGCAATTTCTGAAGTCCTGTGGGACTTGATTGTAAATGACTTAAATCTAAAAATCAAGCTATGGAGAACTGACATCTTTCTATCCATTAGCATGTTATATATATATATTAATTAATTTATTTATTTTGTTTATGAGAGTCTTATAATTTTTCTTTGCTTTTAGTACTGTTTTTAAAGTTGGGGGTCACTCAGACCTGAAACAAATCCTAAAAGTTACAATGATGGGGAATAAGTTATGTATTTCTAAATTTAGTTTCTAGGAGGATGTTGATAGTATGAATATAATATATAAGAATATAACAACTAGGGTATGGATTTTGGAGGAGAGGTAAACAATTTATGGCAATTTCTGAAGTCCTGTGAAGTCTCTGAGGACGCTATGATTTTTAACAAAACAAAAAATATTAATAAGTAAATAAATAAATAAATAAATCTTGCTGATATCATGACAGAGTAAGTTGGAAATACCCGTATTAGAGCTGTGTTCCAGATGCACGAAGTGAATTACAACTCTCTCTACATTAAACAAGTTACTTTAATTTCCTAAAAGACCAGAAAATTAGTACAGTATGAAGGAACCTACCTCCCAGTGAAAATACATTTAATTAGTAGAACTTTAAAAGTTACTTTTCTCATATTAATTATTCAATTTGTATCTTTCTGAACAGTCATTATAACATCTTAACAAGAATGTACAGAAGAAAACAATAAACTGAAAATTCAATGTAGTATAATATGACTAAACTTGAAAATATTATGCAATATAACATTATACTGAGCTAATTCTACTAGAGTTTTTTTCTTGTTACTATAATCCCCTTTAATGCTATATTAAAGTCCTCAGATAATGTAACTTCATTTTAAAATGAAGTCATTTCTGTACAGCGGGGAGTGATCCCTTGAGAAAACATGATCTCAAGTTTTCCTTTCCTTTCCTTTCCTTTCCTTTCTCTTTCTTTCTTCTTTCTTTCTTTCAGCAAAATTATGCCAGGTAAAGTATCTAGATAATGTCTTAAAAATCAGAACTCATCCACAGTGAAGTCTCTGTGTTAAATTGAGAAATAGTGAAAGCATAAAAAAAAATACAGCAGGGTTCCTTTAGATTAGTAAACAGGTTATGCAATGCTGAAATTATTCTGAAGTATGCAATGTATAGATTTCCCATTTCTTTGAATAAGAGAAATCTCTTGAATTTGGTCTTTCTTTCTTTCTTTCTTTCTTTCTTTCTTTCTTTCTTTCTTTCTTTTTTCTTTCTGCAAAATTATGCCAGGTAAAGTATCTAAATAATGTCTTAAAAATCAGAACTCATCCACAGTGAAGTCTCTGTGTTAAATCGAGAAATAGTCAAAGCATAAAAAAAAAATACAGCAGGGTTCTTTCCTTTCCTTTCCTTTCCTTTCCTTTCCTTTCCTTTCCTTTCCTTTCCTTTCCTTTCCTTTCCTTTCCTTTCCTTTCCTTTCCTTTCCTTTCCTTTCCTTTCCTTTCCTTTCCTTTCCTTTCCTTTCCTTTCCTTTCCTTTCCTTTCCTTTCCTTTCCTTTCCTTTCCTTTCCTTTCCTTTCCTTTCCTTTCTCTTTCTTTCTTCTTTCTTTCTTTCAGCAAAATTATGCCAGGTAAAGTATCTAGATAATGTCTTAAAAATCAGAACTCATCCACAGTGAAGTCTCTGTGTTAAATTGAGAAATAGTGAAAGCATAAAAAAAAATACAGCAGGGTTCCTTTAGATTAGTAAACAGGTTATGCAATGCTAAATTATTCTTTCTTTTTTCTTTCTGCAAAATTATGCCAGGTAAAGTATCTAAATAATGTCTTAAAAATCAGAACTCATCCACAGTGAAGTCTCTGTGTTAAATCGAGAAATAGTCAAAGCATAAAAAAAAAATACAGCAGGGTTCCTTTAAAAAATATATTTTATTGATTTTTTACAGAGAGGAAGAGAGAGGGACAGAGAGTTAGAAACATCGATGAGAGAGAAACATCGATCAGCTGCCTCCTGCACACCTCCCGTTGGGGATGTGCTCACAACCCAGGTACATGCCCTTGACTGGAATCGAACCTGGGACCCTTCAGTCCGCAGGCCGACGCTCCATCCGCTGAGCCAAACTGGTCAGGGCAGCAGGGTTCCTTTAGATTAGTAAACAGGTTATGCAATGCTGAAATTATTCTGAAGTATGCAATGTATAGATTTCCCATTTATTTGAAAAAGAGAAATCTCTTGAATTTGGTGGAGAAGGGTTCTTTCTTTTTTTTTCTTTGAATTAAGAAGTTGTCAAATTTAATTTGCCTCTAAAATAATCTGAAATTATTCTGAAGTATGCAATGTATAGATTTCCCATTTCTTTGAATAAGAGAAATCTCTTGAATTTGGTGGAAAAGGGTTCTTTTTTTTTTCTTTGAATTTAGAAGTCAAATTTAATTTGCCTCTAAAATAATCATGTGCCCTAATTTAATTTATGGATGACTCTGAGTAACTGGGAACTCAAATGCTCTTAATTACAAGCCATTTCCTCCTTATCCTATGTAATAAAAGGATTATATGCAATTAACCATCAGAGAGAACAGGAGCGGGAACACTGAGCTGGGAAGGGAACTGGAGGGGCAGAGTCACAGGCAGGCGCTGGACCAAGAGGACGGAGGATGAGCGGGGGAAGCTTTCACATTCTGTAGCGACGAGGCGGCTGAGCAGTGGGAATGAGGCCCTTTCTGCCCCACAAGGCACTGGGGCAAATAGTGCAGTTTACCGAGGCTGCGTAGGTGAGCGCTTTTCTCACGAGTCTTTCATTCGTACTTAGTGGAACCCTTTGTACTGGGGTACACGTGCTCCCCACTGGGCTTCCTGAGTCCAGCTCAGAGATGCTGGTTCACCCTCTCTGCAGACTACCCGGCAGATGGGGAAGTGCTCTGGGGCGCGTGACAGTGTGGGGTGCAGTGGGGACACCTGGGGGTTTGGTGCTTCTCCAACAGCTGCCACCGGCGCCTCCTTGTAGGAGCCCCGCCTTTACCCTCTAGTCCAGACATAACGGTGCTGCCCGTTCCCCGCGGGGCCCCCCCGCCCGGGGGGGGGGGGGGTGCAGCCGTTGAGAGCAGGCAGTGTGAGCAGCCTGGCAGAATGCATGCTTTGTCGCTGCAGCGATGAGTCAAGCATTCCGCCCCTGCTGCAGAGGGCCTCTGGGTAGCAGAGGGCCTTTGGGCAGTGGGTGCATAGCGGCCAGGGTGGGACACTTGCTTCGTCACTGTGGCAACTAGGCAAGCATCCTGCCCCAACTGCAGAGGACCTCTGGGCAGCGCGTGTGGAGTGGCGGGCCGGGGGGGGGGGGGGGCAGCCGTTGAGAGCAGGCAATGTGAGCAGCCTGGCGGAATGCATGCATTGTCGCCACAGCGATGAGGCAAGAATTCCGCCCCCACTGCAGAGGGCCTCTGGGTAGCAGAGGGCCTCTGGGCAGTGGGTGCGTAGCGGCTGGGGTGGGACGCTTGCTTTGTCACTGTGGCAACTAGGCAAGCGTCCTGTCCCAGCTGCAGAGGACCTCTGGGCAGCGTGTGTGGAGTGGCCGGGGTGGGACACTTGCTTTGTTGCCGCGGCAACGAGGCAAGCATCCCGCCCTGGCCGCAGAGAGCCTCTGGACTGCAGAGAGCCTCTGGGCAGCGGGAGTGGAGAGACCAGGCCCCGCAGAGAGCAGAGAACCACAGGGAGTGGGCGTAAGCCCTCAGGGCTCCCAGATTGGAGAGAGCTCCTCTGAGGGCTCCCAGATTGGAGAGGGTGCAGGTCAGGCTGAGGGATCCACCCCCCATGCCCGAATTTCATGCACCAGGCCTCTAGTGTTAAGAAAATATTGAACTATTCTATTTAAAATGCACAACTGTTTGCAAATTACCCTAGTCACTAATAGTCCAGTGCAGTGTATCTCAGGATTGCCCAGTGCTGCTCAGCATTGTTTTCCTAAACATGAAGTGGGGCAGAGAAGCCAGAGTTCTCCAGGCTCATCTACTAGAAAAAGTCAGGAACTACAGTAGCTGTTCCTTCTTTTGGAACTGGAATCAGAGAATGCAGGAAGGCAACATACACAATACATGGCGTATAGTTGTCTCAGAATGTCATCATCACTGAGTCTTTAATAAGTCAGGCAAGCAAAAACATCTGGAAGCTGGGCTCTGGCAAAGAGAACCAGAAGAAGAAGTGTGCACAATGTAAAATATGCAGTTATTTCAAATTGTAGTTATTGCTGGAAACATTCAGAAGTGTGGCTTGTGTGGTTCAGAGTTAGGGGTAGTTTCTCAAGATCTGGAAAGAACAAGACAACAAAGGTGTTAAGAGACAGGTGTTCTTAGGCAGGCTATCAGACAGATACTCTGGAACAGGGACAAGAATGGATTCTTGCTTAAACTTAAATGATTCAAGTTGAAGAATTCTACTCCAAAAATTCCAAAATAAAACTTGAAGTCAGCTTTGGCTGGGACGCACTGAAGGATCCCACTGGGAACTGAATTCTGAGAAATAGAACTAAATCTGAAAACTTAGTGATTATGATAAGGCCTCAAAAACAATAATACAGGAAGAAAGCAGAGAAGGGAGAAGGAAGAGGAGGATGGAGTAGAAGAATAGAATGAGAAAGGGGGAAATATTTTGTGATCCTTCATTCTATACTAGGAACTGTTCTAAGCATTTTACCTGCATTCACTCATTGACTCCTCCCAATTCTATTTTAGTGACTTGGATGGTGGACCCTCAAAAGATATGTTCTTTACCCCTGAACAGTGAACGTTATCTGATTTTGGGGGGAAAAAAGGTCTTTACAGATGTAATTAAGTTAAGGATATTGAGATGAGATCACCCTGGATTGCCCAGTGGGTCCTAAGTCATTTAAGGGAGATACAGAAAAGGCAGAGAGAAGAGGAGGAGAGAGTATAACACTGGAGGTGGAGACTGGAGTGATGCAGCCACAAGCCAAGGCATGCCAACAACTACCAGAAGAGTAAAGTAATGGAATCTCCCCTAGAGCATTTGGAGGAAGTGTACACCTTCTGAGGCCTGGATTTTGGACTTCTTGCCTTGACAACTGTGAACAGTTGAGTTTCTGTAGTTTTAAGTAGAAATTTGTTACAGCAGATGCAGAAAAGTAACACACCCATGAAATAGATTCCACCATTGTCCATATTTTACAGATGAGGAAGCTCAGCCTCAGAAAGTATGAGAGAGATGCTCAAGATTACCTGGTTATCAGGTGGCTGGGCAAGTACTGGAATCCAAGCAATCTAGCTTTAGAGCCAATATCCTCCATCCCTACACTGCATTATCAATTTACAAAACCATGAGAATTATTTCGTACATGATGATATAAAGAGGCTGGAGCTGCTTTCCAGCTTTCATCAAAGGTCAGAAAAGAGTGAAGGTTAAAACTTGCAAGTTATAGTGACTAGCTATGGAAAACTGGGGAGATAGGAGATGAGGAAATGATGTAGCGGGTATAACTGCTCTAATAATTAAAAATCTGTTAAGTGCTCTTATTGGGCTCACATAATCAACAAAGATTTAAAACCATTAAGCATAGTTTTAAAAATATAATACAAAGCCAGGAAATGATCAAAAATATTAATCTAATGGAAAGTTCTTAAATATCATTAACACATGTAGTTTTAGAGATTTATCATCTCTTTTGTAAAAAAACAAAAAAACAAAACAGTTTCCTTAACATTACTAAATTGGCTCAGGAAGGGTTAAAATATCTGTGTTATTAAAATAAAGATTACAAATAAGATGTTTTAGTAGAACTTAAACAGTTGGACCTGAATTTATGGACCACTAAGAGCACAGATCTAAAGATCTGATTCCAAGATTCAGGAGTCAAGAAATGAAGTATAGAGTGAAGTTATAAAATGTACGTGCAACCTAGCTTTCATCAGGAGTTACCTGGTCCCTTGAAAATTTGTTTTCCTCTACTTTATTTGCCAAAATGCTCTATGCCACCTAATTTGCCACTTTATGTCTTTAAATTTTTCATATGAGCTGGGGGAATGGGCAGTGGTTAATGGTAAATATTTAACAACCATCTTTCCACAAAAATACCTTATTTTATAGCACTTGCCAGTGTCTATGCTGTACTTTCATCATGGTCCATTTCAAGCTACCAGAATGCCATCACTAAATCTGGAGAAGGGAAGAGATACACAGTCACACACCATTATGTTGTATTTCTACCATACTGATGGCAGTAGACATAATGAACATCAAGTACTATTAATAGGTAATAGAACGATTAGCAGATGATGTTTTGAGTATTTATTACTTCTGTCTTTAATACAAGTTATTTAGTTATGTTTGTCATTTACTTTTTAATAATGGGTATATTTAACAAGAATCTCTGAAAATTTAATAATTAATTCTCTTGAACCAATGCAACCTGGCTCTGGCACACACTGGGACTAGGATATGTGTTTCTAATCATCTCTGTCTTTGAATTACTATTTCTGCTTGACTTAGATTTTGGATTAGTTCACCATTCCATGCCTATTGTCCCTGTGTAACCTCACTCAAAACTCATTCTGAACACTACTATTTCAAGTTGTTATTCTCTAAAATATGATTGATGGATGCTTTATGATTAATAGTTATTTACAAATATTTGGTCATGATTGGGATTTTTATATTAGAATAACTTATACAACTAAAATTTAATGTTAGAATATTTTCAGTCATAAAAGTTATGTAACTACCCTGAGCCATGTAATTTCTCTCTAATGACCTATCTTTATAGACTTCTCCTTTCTTCTCCTTGATTTGTAGACAACTTCCCTTTTTTCCCCCTCTTGTTTTTTCCTAACTAAAAATCCTGTTAATTTATTGTACAAGGTATATTTGTTAGCACTCTTACCTAGTCACTTTCCAAGACATTCCCCACAAACCTCAACATTGTATATCTGAAGAAATTTATCAAGGTATTGTTTAACGTAAGTGGTTCTCAGTCTAAGAGGAATCATGGAGCTATTTGGTAAAATAATATTGCTGATGCTTGCCACATCAATAAGCAAGAGTAAGAACCACTTCATCATCAGGAACCACGATAAGGTGGGTCCTTAGAGACCTTGTTGGTTACAACAACAGAAAAGATATTCAGAAATAACAGATGCCAGAGAAAATCAGCGGAAGGAAGGCAGAGCAGAAAGTGGTTGAGTTCACACAGGCATCAGGAAGGAGTCCATAGGCCATCCTCAGATGGAGACAAGATTCTCACTCAGGAAAGCACTTGTAATATGCTTCCTGTTTCATCACAAAATACATGCAACTCAGCCTACAGAGATGCAAAAATCAGAGAATAGAAAACTGTATGGCTTTTGAAAAGAGAAATGGTAACCTGTCTCTACATGCTCATTACATGCTTCTAGAGTAGACCAAGCAATGTTATTATCTTCATGTCACCCATACTACTCAGCACAGATTATTTAATAACTCTAGACTTTAATTTACGAATAAAGTGGTTCAATCAAACATTCAGTATACCTGTGGACACCACAAAGGTGCTGCATTGCCCACCTTCAGGCAATGCTATTTACAGTCATTATGAATGACAATTCCAGGCAGGCTGCCATTCTTCATATTAGAAACTTATAAAACCCTAAATTAACAACATGTGTAATCTCTATTGCCTTAACTATAATATATAACTAAGTCTCTGTTACATAAATAATAATATTTCTGATGTCAGAGAGTATAAGAAACATAGAATAATCCTTTACTATATGAAAGTAGCCCATCAATTTCAATTTGTCCCAAATTCTTGTTTTCTTTATTATAATTTCAACACATGTATCTTATGTCATTGAGATAATTCCAATTTTTATATAAAAATAAATTAGTAGTCCTTAAGACATGAATGTATATTTCTGTAATCACAGAGTATTACAGAATATAAGCACATTACCTGACTTCTGTGAAAATAATCCTGTCTTATTGCATTTCATATAAGAGAAGAACACGCTATATTAGACATGGCATAATAGGCATATTAGTTTGAAATCCATTTCAGGTAAAATTTCCATTTTCCAAAGCTTCGTTGGATATCAGAACTGCAACAGTGCAGTCAGACATCAAAATAAAAGTTTGTTTCAGAGGCATACACAGGGAGACTCTATTGGGTCTTTTCTTAGTTGTTTACATAGAGCAGATGTTTAATGCACATTCCTTTTACAAATAATATACTTTTCTTTTGCTTTTTATGCCAAGAGGGGCATATTGTGGACTTATCAACTCTATTTCCTAGGAGTAAAATGTATTAGTACCTGTATGGACCTAATTTTCTCTATTTGCATTTGAATGTAACATCAGAGGTTCTTAATGACATTTAATGGTATCTAAAATGCACTCTTGGTGGTAAGTGTGCTTCTTAAATGTGCCCATTATTTAAATTTGTTCTTATGAAGCATGCTTCCCATATTTGGCTCTAGGTTGTGAGCTTTTTGAAGGTATGAATGCATCCAGTTGTTTTTTGTATATAATCAGATATAAACATTTAATAGATGTTAATAAATATTTGTTGAATGAACAGGATTGCAATAAGTCTACACATGAGCCCAAATGGCAGAGCTATTTAACCTATTTAACAGAAAACTGAAAAATTTGATAGGACTGCAAAGTCAAAGTCAACAGCTGAATGTGAGCAAGTTGGTACAGAGGAAAAGAATAACACAGATTCTCTTCCCACAGGTAGTACTCTGATGCAAAAGAAAAAAAAATGAAAGGGGGGAAGAAATGAAGGAAGAGAGGAAAGGAAAGAAGGAAGGAAGGGAAGTAGGGGAGAAAGAGAAAGGGAGGAAAAGAAAATAAGTATTTATATTTTCTTCCTGCTAAAAGACAAAGTTTGGGGAAAAGTCTAAATGTGAAGACTTATTTATATCTTATTGTGAGAACACATATAAATATAACTTTATATGTAGAAATAATATAAGACAAATTCTTACGTTTGTCCTCTGCTTAATGGCCAGAAATTTATGAACACATTAATTCAATAAAATTTTTATTTAATCTTATAACATGCCATCTCTTTAGAAATATGATGCTATTAGTTTTTTGCTCAGACACAATGCCCGTAGTTTAGGTGGCAAAAAATTGAATGTCACTTATAGAATTAAGTCTATATGAATTGTCATGCATTGTTGAAACATGGATAGTTAAGCAAAAGATTTTTAAATTCCCAAATTTCTTGCCCACCTTAAATATAAGCAAACATGTTTTATATCTTTAACTAGAGGCCTGTGGGATTGGGCTGAAACCGGCTCACCGACATCCCCCGAGGGGTCCCAGATTGAGAGAGGGTGAAGGCCAGGCCGAGGGACCCCACAGATGCGCTATCGCACTGACAAGGCAGGGAGGGATACAGGAGGTTGGCCAGCCAGGGAGGGACCACGGGAGGGCTCCAGGGCTTGTCCAGCCTGTCTCGCTCAGTCCCAATCAGCTGGACCCCATCAGCAAGCTAACCTATCAGTTGGAGCATCTGCCCCCTGGTGGTTAGTGCACGTCATAGCAAGTGGTTGAGCGGCCTTAGCATATCATTAGCATATTATGCTTTGATTGGTTTAACAGCCGACTGGTCAACCGACACTTAGCATATTAGGCTTTTATTATATAGGATTATATAGTACTGGTTTTTTAATTGCAATTATTGATCATGGGGTAGATTCAGTAATTTTTCTTCTTAATTTTAAAAATAAAAAATATAAAATAGCTCTTGAGACTTCATCTTAAATTAAATGTCACTTTCATCCATATTATGTAGTCCATGCATGTCAAACTCATGGCCCGCGTGCCACATGCCACGTTTATTTGGCCCATGTTAGCCTTTGAGTTTGACATGCTTGATGTAATCCATTCAATACCCATATATTCAAGTTTAAATTTGGGAAGGGAGCTTAGCATGAGAGGTACAGAGATGAGAGATGTGGTTCCTGACTTGGATTAACCTACAGTCTAATGAGGAAAATGAAGTAACAAAAATAAAAATCACAGCCTAAAGAAATTAGGGAACATTTCCTGGGAAGAGAACTTGATTTTTCAGCTGCAGGAAGTGTAATTAGCCAACTTCTTCTGGCTGCAATATCTTTTTAATTTTTATTGTATTTATTGGGGTGACATTGGCTAATACATTTTATAGGTTTCAAGTGTACAGTTCTGTAACACATCATCTGTATATTGTATTGTGTGTTCACCACCAAATCAAGTTTTTTCCCCATCACCATTTATCCCCATTTACCAGTACTCTCTTCTACCTGCCTCCACCCCACTTTCCCTCTGGTAATCACCAAACTGTCACCTGTGAGGTTTTGTTTTTTTTTCCTTTATGGTCTGTTATAGTGTTTGAATTGAGAGCACACTTATCCCGAATAGCCCCAACCAGAGACTGACAAGGCTATAGCAATAGGCTTTGGTCATTTCTGCCCAATATGGGATTCTTCTGATAGTCAGTCTCCAGTGCTGCGTCCCCTGCTGGGTTGACTTAGATTTTGTAAGTATGAGATAATACTTCACTATGGTTTTTATTTGCATTACCCTGATAATTAATGATATTATGTTCATTTTATGTATCTGCTGGCCATCTGTATGTCTTCTTTGGGAAAATATCTATTCAGATCTTTTGACCATTTTTTAATTAGATGGGTTTATTTTTTCTATCAAGTTGTTTGAAGTTTTTTTAAAAATATGTTTTGGATATTAACCCCTTACTAAATATGTGATCTTCAAACATTTTCTTCTATTCACTAGGTTGCCTTTTTATTTTATTGATGTTTCCTTTGATGTATAGAAGCTTTTTAGTTTTATGTTGTCATACTTGATGATTTTTGCCTTTGTTGGCTTTGCTTTTGGTGTCAAAACCAAAACAAACCAAAAAAATCACCAAGACCAATGTCAAAGAACTTATTGCCTATATTTTCATCTAGATGCTTTTTTTTAAAAAAAATGTTTTTATTTATTTTAGAGAGAGAGGAAAGGAGAGGGAGAGAGGGAGAGAAACATTAATCAGTTGTCTTACTCTGGGCATGTGCCCTGACCAGGAATCAAACCAGCAACCTTTTGGTGCACTGGACAATGCTCAGCCAACTGAGCCACACCAGCCAGGGCTCTTATTAGGAGTTTTATGGTTCAGGTCTTACATTTAACTCTCAAATCCATTTTGAGATAATTTCTGTATATGGAAAAAGATAGTGGTCTTGTTTCATTTCTTTGCATGTGACTCCAGTTTTTCCAACACCATCATTTAAGAAACTGTTCTTTCCCTATTGTATATTGTTGCTACTTTTTCATATATTAATTGACTATGTATGCATGGGTTTATTTCTTGGTTCTCTGTTCTGTTCCATTGGTCTATGTGTCTGTTTTTATGTCAATAGTATACTGTTTTGAATACTGAAGCTTTGCAATATAGTTTGAAATCAGGGTGCTTGATGCCTCCAGCTTTGTTCTTCTTTCTCATGATTGCTTTGGCTATTTAGGGATTTTTTTGGTTCCATAAAAGTTTTTAAATTTGTTCTATTTAGGTATAAAATTCTATTGAAATTTTGATAGCAATTACATTAAATCTATAGATTGCTTTGAGTAGTATTACATTTAAATAATATTAATTCTCCCAACCCATTATTACAGAATATATTTTTCAATTTCTTTAAATGTCTTGTAGTTTCAGTGTAAAAATCTTCTACTCCTTTGTTAATTTATTACCAGATATTTTATTGTCTGATTCAATTGTAAATGGAATTGTTTTCTTAATTTCTCTCTTTAGTTATTTGTTATTAGTGTATAGAAATGCAACTAATCTTATATATGAATTTTTGTATTCTACAACTTTCCTGAATTATCTGTTCTAAAGTGTTTTGATAAAGTCTTTCAAATGTTCTATATGTATATGTCACCTGCCAATAGAGACCATTTTGCTTTTTCGTTTCTAATTTGAACACTTTTTTTTTTTTTGCCTAACTGCTCTAACGAAGACGGCCAAGGCTATGTGGTGAAAGTGGACAGGCATCCTTGACTTGTGACTGGTATTAGAGGAAAACCTTTCAGCTTTCATCATTGCATATGATGTTAGCTCTGTGGGCTTGTTATATAGGGCCTTTGTTATATTCAGGTATGTTCCATATTTATCCTCTATACCCTCTTTGTTGATATTTTTATTATAGATTGATGTTATAAGATCATATTTTCTAAACCCTTTTTTAGAACACATGACATGATAACAATTTTGTTGTAACAAAATTGTTATCATGTCATGTGTTCTAAGTCTATAGACAGTCTAGAAAAGGCAGTGAGTATGACAATATGTTGGGGTTTTGTGATATTTTAATTTTTAATAGAAAAATTAAGTAGGATATTTGAATTGAAGCCTATCCCTAAAGTAAATGATTGTCTTAAGTATGGGAACTATTCACTAACAACAACGCTATAATACTAAATTGTTTTATCTGAATAAATGTAGAGCCCAGGTAAAAAACATAGACGTAAAATTCATATCATTGGAAGCCAGTGAATAATATATAAAAACACTAGTGGCAGAAAATAAAGGCTTTCATGTTGTTCAAATAGCATACATATTCCCTTCAAGTTAGCCCCATGTTTACTCATATGCCAAACCTGGATGACTTTTTAGTGTATATATAATTTAAATATAATTTAGCATTTATAACCTCTGCATCACTTTATTTCAGAGAGTAGGAACATGAATAGTTCAAATGCAAAATTATTATATATTTTGAATGAAATATTATATCTATTTAGAAATCAGTCTGTGTTATAGATTGTTTCCCTCTGACATCTGGAGGCATCAAGTTCATTCTTATATGTAATTTCATGTCAGTACAGGCTGCTTAATTTGCAACTTAGTTGAACTAGTATCATTGCAAAGCAATTCTACTGTGATGGTTTTAACAACTATAATAATATTTCATATACAGTTGGCTCATAGAAATGATAACTATAGTAACTGGCTGAAATTTCCATCCAGTGCTAAAATTCTTTGGCAATTGGCCATTCAGATTCCATTTAAATTCAATGATGGAGACCTCACTACCTGATGAGGTGGTGCATTTTATGGTTTGACAGCTCCAGATTTTAGGCAATGCTATAGCATTTAAATATTCACAAAGTTCAGCATATTTCTAGGCAGTTAACTTATGGCAGAAATAAAGTGATTGATAAGAATAAAATAATAATAGTTTATATTAATGCCCTTTACACATAGTATGAATTTTACAATAGAACATAAGCTGTATAAACAAAGGTTACACTGTGTGTCTCATTAGGAAAGACAAAGCACCCAAGAATTAAAACTAACATAAAGTGCCTTTTCTACCCTAGTACAAGGATCCATGCTTAAATCTCAAAAGTTCACACAGACTGAAACTGAAGGGATGGAAAATATCTTTCAGGTAAATGGAAATGAAAAAAAAGCTGGGATTTCAATACTTATATCTGACAAAATAGACCTCAAAGTGAAGGCCATAACAAGAGATAAGGAAGGCCACTTCATAATACTAAAGGGATCGATACAACAAGAGGATATAACCCTGATAAACATATATGCACCCAATGCAGGAGCACCAAAATACATAAAAAAAACCTCCTAGAATATATCAAGGGAGAGATCAACAACAATGCAATCATAGTAGGGAACTTTAATACCCCACTGACATCACTGGATAAATCCTTTAGACAAAAATATCAGCAAAGAGACACCAATCCTAAATGATTCACTAGATTACATGGACTTAATTAACATCTTCAGAACATTTCACCCCAAAGCCATGGAATATACGTTCTTCTCAAGTGCACATGACACATTTTCAAAGATAGACCACATATTGGGTCACGAGCAAAATCTCCCCAAATTCAAGAAGATTGAAATCATAACAAGCATCTTCTCAGACCACAATGGCATA
>NW_005369365.1:908128-909060 GCF_000412655.1 Myotis brandtii | reverse complement strand
TCCTGGGGATGCAAGAATGGTACAATATCCGCAAATCAATAAACATGATATGTCACATAAACAAATTGAGAGATAAAAATCACATAGTCATATCAATTGATGCAGAAAAAGCATTTGACAAAATCCAACACCCTTTCTTGATAAAAATCCTCAGCAAAATGGGAATAGAGGGATCATACCTCAACATAATAAAAACCTTATACAACAAACCTACAACCAACATCATACTCAGTGGGCAAAAACTAAAATCATTTCACCTAAAAACAGGAATGAGACAGGTGATTCCCACTTTAACCACTCCTGTTTGACATAGTTGTGGAAGTGCTAGCCATAGCAATTAGACAAGAAGAAGAAATAAAAGATATCCAAATTGGAAAAGAAGACATAAAACTGTCATTATTCACAGATGACATGATACTATACACAGAAAACCCTAAAGACTCCATCAAAAAATTATTAGACTTAATAAATGAATTTGGCAATGTATCAGGATACAAAACTAACGCCAAGAAATCTATGGCATTTCTGTACACCAATAGTGAACTTACAAAAATAGAGACTAAAAAAACAATGCCATTTACCATCGCACCAAAAAAATTAAGATACCTAGAAATAAACTTGACTAAGGAGGTAAAAGACCTATACTTGGAAAACTACAGGACACTGAAAAAAGAGATAGAGGAAGACATAAACAGATGGAAGAACATACCGTGTCCATTGATTGGTAGAATCAACATCATTAAAATGTCCATACTACCCAAGCAATCTATAGATTCAATGCACTCCCCTTTAAAACACCAATGGCATTTTTCACAGACCTAGAAAGAACTCTCCAAAAATTCATCTGGAATAAAAAAAGATCCCAAATAGCTGCAGCAATCCTGAGAAAGAAGAACAAAGTAGGTGGGATCTCAATACCAGATATCAAGCTG
>NW_005369365.1:903635-908094 GCF_000412655.1 Myotis brandtii | reverse complement strand
TTGGGAAAAATGGAAAAAAAAAAAAAAAAAAAAAAAAAAAAAAAAGAAAAGAAAAGAAAGAAACTAGACCACCAAATTATGCCATACTCAAAATGGATAAAGGACTTAAACGTAAGATGGGAAAACATAAAAATACTAGAGGAATCCACAGGCATATGCCAAAGCAATTTCATAAAACTGTCATTATTCGCAGATGACATGATATCGTACATAGAAAACCCAAAGAACTATGTCAAACAGGAATGGTGAAAGCGGGCATCTCTGTCTCGTTCCTATTCTTAGGTGAAATGGTTTTAGTTTTTGCCCATTGAGTATGATGTTGGCTGTAGGTTTGTCATATAAGGCTTTTATTATGTTAAGGTATGATCCCTGTATTCCCATTTTGCTGATGGTTTTTCATCAAGAAAGGGTGTGGGATTTTGACATATGCTGAAGCAATTTCTTCACTTTACAGCTCCTAGGGCAATGGAAACTAAAGAGAAAATAAACAAATGGGACTACATAAAAATAAAAAGCTTTTGCACAGCAAAAGAAATCATCAACAAAATAGCAAGAAAGTCCACTGCTTGGGAGAACATATTTGTCAATGTTATCACTGATAAGGGTTTAAACTCCAACATTTACAGGGAACTCATACAACTTAACAAAAGGAAGATAAAGAACCCAATCAAAAAATGGGCAATGGACTTAAATAGATACTTTTCAAAAGAGGACATACAGAAGGCCGAAAGACATATAAAAACATGCTCAAATTCACTAATCATCTGAGAGATGCAAATCAATACGACAATGCAGTACCATCTCACACCTGTCAGAATGGCTATCATCAACAAATCAACAAGTGACAAGTGCTGGCAAGGATGTGGAGAAAAAGGAACCCTCCTGCACTGCTGGTGAGAATACAGCCATTGTGGAGAACAGTATGGAGTTTCCTAAAAAAAATAAAAATGGAACTCCCATTGGACCCAGTGATCCCACTTCTAGGAATATATCCCAAGAAACTAGAAACACCAATCATAAAGGATATATGCACTCCTATGTTCATAGCAGCACAATTTATCATAGCTAAGATTTGGAATCAGCCTAAATGCCCATCAGTAGATGAGTGGATTAAAAAACTGTGGTACATCTACACATTGGAATACTACGCTGCGGTAAAAAAGAAAGAATTTTTACCATTTGCAACAGCATGGATGGAACTGGAGAGAATTATGCTAAGTAAAATAAGCCAGTCAGAGAAATATAAATATCACATGATTTCACTCACTTATGGAATTTAAAGACAAACATAAACTGATGAACAAAAACAGATCCAGAGACAGAGAAACATCGCTCAGACCGTCAAACCTCAGAGGGAAGGTAGGGGCAGGATGGGGATAAGGGTGAGAGATCAAGCAAAGGACTTGTATGCATGCATATAGCCTAACCAATGGACACAGACACCAGGGGTTGAGGTCATGAGTGGAGGGGGTGGGGGCAATTGGGTGATAACAACACATATATAATACCTTAATCAATAAAGAAAAAATAAATCTCAAAAGTTCTAGCAATTAGCTATTTATGTTCTTGACCCTAAACACTCAACTGCTGTTTTCCACCCCACACCCTTGTCCCTAGTTTGGTAGTATGACCTCTTTTGGATTGTTCTTATTTAAGGATTCAAATATACCATCTTGACATTATAATGATTCCTGATTTTGATTGATAGAACTCTTGGTTCTGCATGAGAGACTCAAGGCTCTCTGCTAACCACCTTTGTAGGTAGCCTATTAATGAGAAAAACTATATGAAAATATTTAGCAAGGATAATGAGGGCAAAAAAAATAGAAGGATAGAAACATTAAATCAACTGACGAACTACATGAACCAGAACTAAAGATGAGTGATGATAGAGAGCCGAATCTCAGTGTTTACATTTAAAATTACCACTTTTCTCCTTAGGTGAGCCAACTTTGGATTGAAATTATGTAGTAGAAGAAAGTGGCATATCTGGACAATGATGCGTGCTTGTCATGTTAATTGGATATCCTTAATATTTCTTATCTGGAATTTCAGTCTCAGAAATAAAGTTCAAGCACATAGCCATTGCATGATGTTCCACTGAGGCATGGGTGGCCCTGAAGTAGATGGGTGTCTCAGGAGATCATTATCTGGCTGGAAGTACTTTAAGAAGAATGTCTGTGGCAGAGATCTGAGGAGCTCACAAAATTCAGAGCAGAGTGTTTGGATCTGTAATTCAAAAACTTTTGACAAATTCTTCAAGGTGTGGAGGGAAGAATTACAAAGATTCCATTTCCCAGCTTCCCCTGTTCCCCTGCAGAGTTTCCATTGATTTCAAGGACGTGCCAAGCTTGCATCAACTCTGTGGGGCATGGACCCAGGTGAGAAATGGACCAAAGACAGGAAAAAAGAAAGGCTGAGCTAGGGAAAAGAAAAGTTCTGTGGATAAATTTTAGTACAAAAGAGTGCCCCTTTTTTTCTGACCCACCTGAGTGCTAATGCAACAGATATAAGCATCCATCATACATTTATAAAGCATGTTTATAATATAAACCAGATCATATATAAGGTATAGCTATGCATGATTATATAGCATATACAGAATAAAGAAAATGCCTATGTTCTCTTTTTTTCTCAGAAAAATTTAAGATGAAGGAAACTGGGCTAGGAGCAGTAAGGTTATTAAAGAATGCCACAATAAATCCTTGTGTTTTTTCTTACCAATTAACCACTGTTGCCTATTTTTTCATCAGTGAGTTCATAATGAGAGATACCACATTATTCAAATTGATTTAGAGCCTGAGTAATAAAAGCTTAAAGAGTGAGAGGTTAGCTGGGGAAAATGCATTTTTATATGAAGGCTTTGTAGAATAGGTATATCTGTAAGTCTTGAATTGTAGCATTTATTTGTGTGCATTTTGTGGCATGGGAATTTATTTTTTAAATTTTATTCAGGTAACAATTTATCCCAAATTATTTATGAAATGACTTTCTTTTCTCAGTAATGCAGAGTGGTATCTCTCTCATGTTCAGTTTCCATATATGCTTGGGTCCTTTTCTGGCTCTTCACTGAGTGTCATTTGTCTACTTTCTACTCTTATGCTAATGACAAACTATTCTAATTGTTATAACTTCAAAATAAATATTGAAATATTGTGGTGACCCAAACAGACACACGTCTCTTCTTTAAAACTGATTGGTATTTGTTTTGTCAAGTAAATTTAAGATCACATGGCCAAATTCCACTAAAACGTTATAGGGAGTTTACCTTAAAGTACATTTAGATTATATAATAATTTGAGTTCATATCTAGTAAGTACTATTTAGTTTTCATACTGATTAACATATAATCAGAAGAGAATTTCCATAGATTCCAAAGAGCACATCTACTTGGCTACCAATGTTGGCATCACCACACTCTAAATGTTGCTGTAGATGAACTATTCTTGTTCTCATCTGAAACCAGTACTACCCATTTTGTACTCTTTTGCCTTATCAAGCACATCTCTCCAGCAATTCTATTCTCTTTTTTTTTACATCTCTCCAGAATTTTTCCCATTAATATACAAATATGATGCTATTTCTCCATCTTAAAAAAATACCTCCTCTTGGCCTCGTTTCTCCCTTCAGTTCCCTATTTGCGTATGACACAAAATTATTCATGAGCATTGTTTTGAATAACTCTAATTCCTCTCCTTATAATCACCCTAAAACTCCTTTAAATGAAATTTTCTCACCATTCCATTAAAACTGTTCTTGTCAGTATGGTCACATTCAGTTGAGGTTCTATTTTTCTAGGAAATTTTCAAATATATTAGCATATAATAATTTGTTATAGAATTATATAATCTTTTAAATGTTGCGAACATATGTAGAGTGATTTTGTCTATTATTTCCACCATGTTCCTTCTGTTTTTTTTTCCTTTCTTTTCAAAGAATGAATATTTTTCTATATTGACGATTTAAAATCAATTTATACTCTTACCTTTAACATTTTTCTTTGTTGTTTTACTTTCTTTGGATTCATTTTGCTAATCTTTTTTTTCTACAGATTCAAACTTAATTTTGTCATTTTAAATATTTTTTTCTAATGAAAATATTTCTTTTTCTAAAAATTTCACATGGGGTAATTTATTACCATTAGTTTCAAAATATTTTCTAATTTTCAATATTTTTTTCTGTCACTTATGAGCTACTTTGACATGTACTGTATCTCTAATTTTCAAACATAAAATTATCTATTATCCTTTAAATTTTTACTTTATTGCCTGGAGGTCAGATAATATGCTCTATCTTGTTAAATTCCTTTGAAATGTGTTATAATCTATACAAATAAAAGCCTAGGTCAGTGGTCGGCAAACTGCAGCTCGCGAGCCTCATGCGGCTCTTTGGCCCCTTGAGTGTGGCTCTTCCACAAAATACCACATGCAGGCACGCACGTACAGTGTGATTGAAACTT
>NW_005369365.1:875031-903593 GCF_000412655.1 Myotis brandtii | reverse complement strand
GTATTTTGTGGAAGAGCCACACTCAAGGGGCCAAAGAGCCACATGTGGCTCACAAGCCACGGTTTGCCGAGCCGCAGTTTGCCGACCACTGGCCTAGGTGGTCCTTGTGTGTGACGTCATCACAATATGGCCACCACAAGATGGCCACCATAAAGATGGCCACCACAAATGGCTGCCACAAGATGGCCACACACACAGCAGAGGTGGGGCTGGGTGGCCATTCCGTGTGGTGAGGCCTGGGGGTCCTGCGGTTCTGCACAGCATGGAGGAGGCAGGTCCTGACAGAGGAAGCAAGTCACAGCAGGGGAGGGCAGTTGAGGGTGACTGGGATGGCAGGGGAGCAGTTAGGTGTCAATCAGGCCAGCAGGGGAGCGGTTAGGGGGCGATCAGGCTGGCAGACAGAAGCAGTTAGGGGAAATCAGGCAGGCAGGCAGGCGAGCAGTTAGGAGCCAGCGGTCCCGGATTGTGAGAGGGATGTCCAACTGCCAGGGATGTCCGACTGGCAGAGGTGCAGACTGGGCCTAGGGGACCCTCCCCAACCCCTTGCACAAATTCCATGCACCAGGCCACTAGTTTGCTTTATAATCTAGCATATGATCAAATTCTGTACATCTTTTATGTGAACTTCAAATGAATGTATATTGTGCAGTATTAGAGTGCAGAACTTTATGTAAGTCACTAGACAAAGTTTGATAATTATGATGTTCAAATATTCTACATTCTTCATTATTTTTTGCTTAATTATTCTGTCAATTACTAAGATAATTTTGTTAGAATCTCCATTTGTGAGATTCCATGTAACAAATAAGAAAAAGGTAAATGAAAGAAATACTGTGGGATTGATTGGAAATGTATTGAATTTATAGATTAATTTGGGAAGAATTTCAAATATTGAGTCTGCCAATCTACAAACATGGTACTCAAGGTAATTATTTAGATTTTTTTTAAAAAAACAACATTCATTTAAATCTCCACCAAATGCTAACTTGACCTTGATGTGACTGATGCTGGTTGTGCAGAGGAGTGCTAGGAGGAGGGCAGAACAGAAAGGCAGGAGAGTGTTACTTTTCTAAACTGTGGTTCCCTAAGCTCTCAATATTTAGACCCTAAGCCTCATCTAAGAGGACAGTGAGGGGTGAGATTCTTTTCTTAATAGTTATTTACTTGGCCATTATAGAGTCTTCTCTCTTTTTTTTTTTCCAACTTTCATTTCTGATTTTTATTGAATTTATTGGGATGACATTGGTTAATAAAATTATGTAGGTTTCAGATATACAGTTCTATAATTGAACTCAGTAACTGCAATTTTAGTCAAAAGTCTTTGCACATATTTTAGGTTTATTTTATGTTTATTTAAGCTATCAAAGTTTTAATCTTTAAAAAATTATTATTTTTGTTTTTCTGATATGTAAAAATATAATTAATCTTTGTATATAAGCCTTGTATCCAAAAACCTTGGTAATTTTAATTATTAATCTTAATATTTCATTTGTAGATCTTTGTGTTTTTAACATATACAATTTTATAATGTGCAAAAATATTATATTCTCCTTTTCCCCATCCTTACAATTTTATTTCTCTTTACTTAGAGAAGAGATTAGAATGTAATGATAAATAAATCTGGTGAGAAAGGCTATCTTTGTCTCATTCCCAACCACAGGAAAGTCTCTACAATATTTCACTATTTTTTATTTTCTTTATTGAATAAAGTATTACATATGTGTCCTTCCCCCTCCCTCCCCCCCGCCTCCCCACTCCCTTGCTCATGCTCTCACCCCACAGGAGTCTGTGTTCATTGGTTATGCTTATATGCATGCATACAAGTCCTTTGGTTGATCTCTCCCCCTTACCCCCACCCTCCCCTACCTTCCCTTTGAGGTTTGACAGTCTGATGGATGCTTCTCATAATTACATGCTTGCTGTAGGATTTTTCTATATTCTCTCCATCATATTAAGGTACTCTGCTCCTATTAGTGGTTTGCTAAGAGGTTTTTGGCCTAAATTAATGTAGTGTTCTATCAAAGGCTTTTTCTTCATATATTGGAATGATCATATGATTTTTTTTCTCTTTGTTTTCCTTCTTGTCTATGTGGTGAATTACATTATCTGTTTTCAAATGTTAAACAACTAACTGCAAATTCCTGACATAAACTCAACTTGATTAAGATGTAGCTCCATTGCATATTGCTAGAATATATATTTTAATATTTTTATTAGGATTTTTGTATCTACACTCAAGAGGTGATGGCTTGTGATAGTGCTTTCTTATAATGTCATTTTCAAGTTTTGGATTTTTTTTAATTCTCACCTGAGGATTTTTTTTTTCATTGATTTTTTTAAAGAGAGTGGAGGGGACAGGGGAAAGGGAGAAAGAGAGAAGCATTGATGTGAGACACATCGATTGATTACCTCCCACACACACCCTGACCAGGCTGGGGATACTTATTTTTCTTTCTTTTTTTAAAAAAAATATATTTTATTGATTTTTTACAGAGAGGAAGGGAGAGGAATAGAGAGTTAGAAACATCGATGAGAGAGAAACATCGATCAGCTGCCTCCTGCACCCCTCCCCCCCACTGGGGATGTGCCCGCAACCAAGGTACATGCCCTTGACCGGAATCAAACCCGGGACCCTTCAGTCCGCAGGCCGATGCTCTATCCACTGAGCCAAACCAGTGCTGGCTTTATTTTTCAACTACAGTAACTAAAATACAGGTTGCTATTGGGAAAAGGATAAAAACTAGACAAATGGAACAGAACAGAGAGTTCACAGGCAGACGAACATTTGATTTATGGCAAAGTTGATAGTGCAATGTGGTGGAGAAAGAATTACCTAATAAGTATGTGGGTGAATAGGGCATCTGTGTGGAAAAAAATATTATGAGCCCTACCTTCTATCATATACAAAATATCAGTTCCAGATGCACTATACACCTAAATGTGAAAGGTAAAATATATATCAAAATTCTAGAGAATATGGGACAATCTATTCTTGATCCTGAGGTAGGCAAAAATTTATTAAACAGGATATATAAAGCATCAACTATAAAGGAAAACTTTGATAAATTGGAATCTATTAAAATTAAGAGCTTCTATTCAAAAAGACAACAATAAGAGAGTAAATAGCAAACTACAGAGTGAGTAGTCAATCCTCATTTTTCCTAGATTTCACACTTGTGAATTTGCTTAATACCATTTTTCACTTGCAACCCCAAAATCAATACCCCCAGTGCTTTCGTGGTCATATACAGACATGTGCAGAGTGGCAACATTTTGAGCCACTCAAAGTGCACATTCCCAGCTGAGGCCAAACAAAGCGACTCTACCTTCTTGTTTCAGCTCTCATAATGTAATGAAGTGTCCTTTTCCCAGGATATTTAGTTCATATTTTTTGCATTTTGAGGGGGTTTTTGTTTTTTATTTTGTTGTTTCAAATGTCCCTGAAGCAGAGTGTCAAATTGCTGCTTACTGATCAAAGTTCAAGAATGCTGTTCTGTGCATTACTTATAAAATGCATGTTAGACAAGCTTCATAGACATGAGTTATAGTACTGTTGGCCTTGAGTTTAATGTTTCATTCTGTTTTTTAATCCTCACTGGATGATATTGAGAGAGAAAGATAGAGAGAAGAACATTGGTGTAAGACAGAAACATTGATTGTGTGCCTCCTGTACGTGCCCGACAAGGAATCAAACCTGCCACATTTTGTGTACAGGATAATGCTCCAACTAACTGAGCCACCCTGCCAGGGTGGCCAAGAGTTTAATGATAATAAATCAACAATATATATCAAAAGAAATGTCTTTACACAGGAAACACATAGAATAATGTGATATATCAATCAGTTGACAAAAAATGTTGTGACCAGAGGCTTGTAGGAACCTAACCCTGTATTTCCTATAGGAGCAGTGGTTCATTATTCACTAACTCAGTCTTCATGATGACTTTATAGAACATAATTATTGCAAATAACAATAATTCACTGTATTCTTAATACACAGGTTTTATAAAAACTCATTTTCCTAATATGTAACAAAGTCTTATAAAACAATAAGAAAATAACAGGCATCCCAATATAAACATAGGCAAAACACTGAACAGGGATTTCATGGAAATGAATACCCAAGTGATGAATATCCTTATGGAAGGGTGGACTCGAAAGTATATGCCTTATCTATTCCCTGTCCCTCAGTTTCACTCAGAAAAATGATAATCTACAATTCGGATAATATAACGTTATTTTAAAATAATGATTTGAGCTTGGTGGGTTTTTAATGCAAACATATTGTGCTATCTTTACAGTAGTATGTTCTATGAACAATGGGGGAGCCATGCCTATGGGTCTTCACTCATGGGTTTCCCCGCATTCCTCTGCTTACTGCAGTTCTAACCCTAATTCACTGCCCAGCTAAAGTCTCAACTGATATGATGAAAGACTAACCATGTGACTATAATTATTCAGTCAGTCAAATATCACTTGAGTTCTATAATCTATTTGCCGAGCTTAGAAAGTGTCTGAAGTAATGTTTGCTGAAATTCATATAATAATTAAATGTATAGAGTTTTAATTCACGGTTTTAGTATTTTTCTAAGAAAACTAGAGGCTCAGTGCATGAAAATTCATGCACTGGAGGGGGAGGTCCCTCAACCAGGCCTGCCCCCTCTCACAGTCCGGAAGCTCTCAGGGGCGGAGGCGACCTGGAAATCAGGGGGAGGAGACACCTCTGCTGCTGTCACTGCCAGCAGTGCAAGCCTCGGCCAGCCCTGGTTACCTGAGCCTCAGGCGGCCCTGGGCAGCTGAGCAGCCAACATCCAAGGCTTGCCTGTGCCTTGGGTCAGCCCTGGGCAGCTGGGGTGCTAAGGGCAGGTCCAGCCACACTGAGCATCTGCTGCTCCTCTGACAGGGCTGAAAGGACTGGGAGACTCCGGTGGGGCTGAGGGGACTGGGCGCTGCCATCTTGTGGCTATGGTCACCGCCATCTTTGTGACGGCATGATGGTCAAATTGCATATTCTCTCTTTATAAGATAGGGTAATGGGAATTATAAAATTCAATTCTTGTACAAAAGCATAAATAAATAAAAGATTTTATCAAATTCTACCCAGACAGGTTTGTCAGGGCCTCTTTTTAAAAATAGATCTTTGTTGATTTCAGAGAGGAAAGAAAAGGGAGAGGGGGAGGGGGAGAAGGAAGGGGAGGAGGAGGGGGAGAGGGACAAAGAGAGGGAGATAATCATGAGAGGAATGATTGATTGACTGCCTCCTGCACCACCCCTACTGGGGATCAAGCCTGCAACCCTGGTATGTGCCCTGACCTGGCATCAAATTGTGACTTCCTGGTTCATCTGTTGACCACTCAACCACTGAGCCTCTCTGGCTGAGTTGTCAGGGCTTCTTTGAAACTGCTATTTGCTTTGCCATCGCTGGGTCTTCGCTCATGGATTTCCCCACATTCCTCTGCTTACTGCAGTACCAATCCTAATTCACTGCCCAGCTATAAATGTTGCTACTCTTTGCACTTTTCTGGTGTATCTAGGAGTAATTTCTTCTGCTTCTTAGCTTCCATTGTACATTTCAGACATTTAGCCCTTTCCTTTCAGTTTGGCAAAATATACATAATTATTTATGTGTAATCCCCGTAGTTCCAATCTCACAGAGACTTAAAACTTGAGAAGTATTCAATAAGTACATAACAATTTAAAGAAAAATTACTTGTCTATAAAATAAGTTCTAATCATAGTTTTCTAGGGAATGAAAAATCTCCAAAAGAATATAGGGAATAAATAGAGCAAAAACAAAGAAAAATCTCAACAACAAAAGAAAATAAGCAGTGCAAAGTTGACAAAAGCAGTTAAGGATAATGTGTGATCAGGTAAAATAAGTTCCTTTTCATTGTACCTTTTCCCCCTATATCCATCTCTTCCTAGTTTTCCTGTTACTGGATTTCCTTGCTCGGCTTCCACCTTTCACTCTGCCTTTGATTTCTGAGTTCCTTTTTCCCCACCCACCTGGCTTAGGCTCATGCCAGTAAGAGCTAAGACTGACTGTGGCCATAGCCAGGCCTCTGGATATCTGTGCTTTCATCATTTGCACTTTCCCTACCCCACACACTATGAAGTTTAGTGCCATGTGAGCTATGAGAGCACCTGACCAGTGTGACATGAGACAAAAAAACAAAACAAAAAACATTTCCTGCCTACCTTTAATGAAGCAGCATTTCCTACCCCCTCCCCAAATTTTGATAGACAGTTGAATGAAAAACAATTTCACATACCACTGATGAAACTTTCTAATGTAAGGAAGTCAGTCGATTGTTTACCAGTAAGAACAGTGTCTCTGAAAAACCATTAATCACTCAGAGCAATTTGAATCAAATTTCTTATATTTATCACAGTAGAGTAATACTTTAATTTTCTGCACACATAAATGAACATATTATTGGAAGTTTTAAGTTTTAAATTGGATGGGTCACTGGTCAGCTGGAATAGAGAGAATAAATAAATAACACAGCACCTCACAGAGTGCCCAAGGCAAAAGCTGATTAACGTTAGTGGATGATGATGTTTAAAGCAATATTTTCTTTCTCCTTGCTTTTGAGAGAATGCACCATCCTAATGCTCTGGAGACAGCTGTTTTTTCTCATGGCAACAGCTGGAGCTATGGTACCCTGTGGGCAGCATCAGATCACTTCATGGACCATGTATTTCCCAGGAGAGACTAGTTAAAGTCTCACTGCAAACAAAGGACACATCAAAGGAAATGACACAACAGGGCAAATAATCTAATGGAGCCATTCAACTTGTTTTAAGCCCAACCTCGGGAAAAATCCCGCCTTGCCTAAATTCTATCACACTGTTAATATACACATCTGATTAAAGACCCATCCCCATCAGTGCCATAATCACAACCATCATCGAAGACCTGGAATGAATAGCTACAGAGCCAGGGCCAGGTGCTGGGCTCAGGGGATACACAGAAGATGAGACACACACCCAGCCTTCTTCCAAGGAGCTCCAGATCCACACTTCTGATCGCCTGCTGGGCAGTTGCCTCAGATGATCCTACAAGTACAAATGTGCAAAAATTTAACTTAAAACGTCTAAAACAAACTTTTTCTTTAAATTTCCATACAGCTTTCGCAGGGTTCCACCTTCCAGAACTCCGCGGAGTCTCCGCTTCTCTGCTTTCTATTCCATTCCTTTCCTTGTTAATGGCACCAGCATTCACCAAGGTAACCAAGGTACAAATGTAGGCATGATTAGATGCTTGCCCCACACCCCTCATTCACCAACTTCTTTAGGTTATGTCACCTAAGTAGTTTTTTTATAACCAATTGCCACCTCCTTAGTCATTTCTTATTCAATTTACTGCAAATGTACCATGTGTTAACACATTCAGGCTGCTTTAACCAAAAGCAGGCTTAAATAACAAACATTTATCTCTCACAATTCTGGAGGCTTGGTAGTCCAAGATCAACCCCCCAGCAGATGCTGTGTTTGGTGAAGACCCACTTCCTGGTTCATAGACATCATTTTGCTGTGTCCTTCAATGGCAGAAAGGGTAAGAGAGCTCTTGGATACAATTTATAAAGTCATAATCCCATTCGGGAGGGCTCCACCCTCAAGACCTAATTACCTCCTAATACCATCATCTGGGAATCTAAGATTCAGGAGGGGGAGAGGGACAAAGAGAGGGAGATAATCATGAGAGGAATGATTGATTGACTGCCTCCTGCACCACCCCTACTGGGGATCAAGCCTGCAACCCTGGTATGTGCCCTGACCTGGCATCAAATTGTGACTTCCTGGTTCATCTGTTGACCACTCAACCACTGAGCCTCTCTGGCTGAGTTGTCAGGGCTTCTTTGAAACTGCTATTTGCTTTGCCATCGCTGGGTCTTCGCTCATGGATTTCCCCACATTCCTCTGCTTACTGCAGTACCAATCCTAATTCACTGCCCAGCTATAAATGTTGCTACTCTTTGCACTTTTCTGGTGTATCTAGGAGTAATTTCTTCTGCTTCTTAGCTTCCATTGTACATTTCAGACATTTAGCCCTTTCCTTTCAGTTTGGCAAAATATACATAATTATTTATGTGTAATCCCCGTAGTTCCAATCTCACAGAGACTTAAAACTTGAGAAGTATTCAATAAGTACATAACAATTTAAAGAAAAATTACTTGTCTATAAAATAAGTTCTAATCATAGTTTTTTAGGGAATGAAAAATCTCCAAAAGAATATAGGGAATAAATAGAGCAAAAACAAAGAAAAATCTCAACAACAAAAGAAAATAAGCAGTGCAAAGTTGACAAAAGCAGTTAAGGATAATGTGTGATCAGGTAAAATAAGTTCCTTTTCATTGTACCTTTTCCCCCTATATCCATCTCTTCCTAGTTTTCCTGTTACTGGATTTCCTTGCTCGGCTTCCACCTTTCACTCTGCCTTTGATTTCTGAGTTCCTTTTTCCCCACCCACCTGGCTTAGGCTCATGCCAGTAAGAGCTAAGACTGACTGTGGCCATAGCCAGGCCTCTGGATATCTGTGCTTTCATCATTTGCACTTTCCCTACCCCACACACTATGAAGTTTAGTGCCATGTGAGCTATGAGAGCACCTGACCAGTGTGACATGAGACAAAAAAACAAAACAAAAAACATTTCCTGCCTACCTTTAATGAAGCAGCATTTCCTACCCCCTCCCCAAATTTTGATAGACAGTTGAATGAAAAACAATTTCACATACCACTGATGAAACTTTCTAATGTAAGGAAGTCAGTCGATTGTTTACCAGTAAGAACAGTGTCTCTGAAAAACCATTAATCACTCAGAGCAATTTGAATCAAATTTCTTATATTTATCACAGTAGAGTAATACTTTAATTTTCTGCACACATAAATGAACATATTATTGGAAGTTTTAAGTTTTAAATTGGATGGGTCACTGGTCAGCTGGAATAGAGAGAATAAATAAATAACACAGCACCTCACAGAGTGCCCGAGGCAAAAGCTGATTAACGTTAGTGGATGATGATGTTTAAAGCAATATTTTCTTTCTCCTTGCTTTTGAGAGAATGCACCATCCTAATGCTCTGGAGACAGCTGTTTTTTCTCATGGCAACAGCTGGAGCTATGGTACCCTGTGGGCAGCATCAGATCACTTCATGGACCATGTATTTCCCAGGAGAGACTAGTTAAAGTCTCACTGCAAACAAAGGACACATCAAAGGAAATGACACAACAGGGCAAATAATCTAATGGAGCCATTCAACTTGTTTTAAGCCCAACCTCGGGAAAAATCCCGCCTTGCCTAAATTCTATCACACTGTTAATATACACATCTGATTAAAGACCCATCCCCATCAGTGCCATAATCACAACCATCATCGAAGACCTGGAATGAATAGCTACAGAGCCAGGGCCAGGTGCTGGGCTCAGGGGATACACAGAAGATGAGACACACACCCAGCCTTCTTCCAAGGAGCTCCAGATCCACACTTCTGATCGCCTGCTGGGCAGTTGCCTCAGATGATCCTACAAGTACAAATGTGCAAAAATTTAACTTAAAACGTCTAAAACAAACTTTTTCTTTAAATTTCCATACAGCTTTTCTGCTTTCTATTCCATTCCTTTCCTTGTTAATGGCACCAGCATTCACCAAGGTAACCAAGGTACAAATGTAGGCATGATTAGATGCTTGCCCCACACCCCTCATTCACCAACTTCTTTAGGTTATGTCACCTAAGTAGTTTTTTTATAACCAATTGCCACCTCCTTAGTCATTTCTTATTCAATTTACTGCAAATGTACCATGTGTTAACACATTCAGGCTGCTTTAACCAAAAGCAGGCTTAAATAACAAACATTTATCTCTCACAATTCTGGAGGCTTGGTAGTCCAAGATCAACCCCCCAGCAGATGCTGTGTTTGGTGAAGACCCACTTCCTGGTTCATAGACATCATTTTGCTGTGTCCTTCAATGGCAGAAAGGATAAGAGAGCTCTTGGGTACAATTTATAAAGTCATAATCCCATTCGGGAGGGCTCCACCCTCAAGACCTAATTACCTCCTAATACCACCATCTTGGAATCTATGGTTCCAACATATGAATTTGGGGGAGGACACAAACATTCATTCCACAGCATTCACCTTCATTCTCATCCTCCTGCAATCCATTTTTTTATGCTGCACCAAAAATTAATACTTTCCATTGCTCACTTGCACAAACCATTGCATAACTTCCTTTGGCCTTAGGATAAAAATCCAAGCTCTTTAGCATAATAGACAAAACCCTTAATCATCTGAGTCCAAGACTTACCTCCTACTGATCGCCACCATTTTAAATTGTATGCTCTACTGGTACTGAACTACTTTCATTCTCCAAATGGGTCAGATATTACATGTTTCAGTCTTTTTCACATGCTTGCCTTCTGCCTGAAATACAATTATCCTTTCCTTTTCCCTACTCTTGACTAAGAAACATTAACATATCCCTAGCTTATCACAGATGTCACATGTCCAAGGACCATTTCCTACACCTCTTCCTTCAGCCAGCCCTTCTACCTGTTTCTTTGGCCTTACTTCAGTGGTTGTTCTTATTCTACTCAGCTTGGAAAGAATGCCAGCCTCCTCATCTATATATTAAACTGTTTACTAGAATCCAGGAACCATGTCTTAGATATTTATCCCTGGCACCTCGCACAGTCCCTGACGTGTAATAGGTACAGAATAAATATTTTAAACTGAGTGGAATTGAATTGATCTGAATTACAATCTTATGGCTAAGGGAGTGCATGCAAATAAAAGATTCAAATGCAGAGTGCCAAACAAGGGCTCATAGCTGCTCAAAAGAGTGAGTGGGCCAGGGGGAGTGGATGAGATAGGACATTTGATAGTATCAGTGATAGTATCATGGGCTCTTACGTTCATTCCTTTTGGCCTCCACAGAGTTACTATAAATGTAGAAGTGAATGATGACAAAATGCAGAGATAGTAGCAGCAGGCCCCTCTTCTGGTATGTAATGTGTTCCTTAAAGGACTTGGAAAGTCAGGCAACAGAGGTGTCTGTGTGTGCTTCTGTTGGGGACAGAAGGGGTAATTTTATTCCCACAAAGGTAGGAAACTAGATCTTCTCACGTTTATTTTTCTTCTGTTGTGACAACCACTGCTTCATCCCCCATCATGGAACATAGTTTTACAGGTATAAACAAATAATTACTATCCCAATCTGAAGTACATTCCTGTGGGTCACTTTGCCAATATCCAGCATTAATCTAAGGACAGTACGTGGAAACTCATCTTGCATTATCTGCCCATGAGGGTGGACCAGAGAAACTTCTGTCAGATCCAAGAGTCAGCCTGTAAAACAGATGGCCACTTTTGTCCATAGAGCATTAAGACACACCTTTATGGCAGTTTTGGAAAAACATTTTGTCCCTTCTTCCAGCCTTCACATTTTCAATAATGATGAGTTCCAATTGTGAACATCCTATTGCAAAATAAAGAATTTTAATTGTCAAAACAAAAAAAAATTGAATATTTACATTTCTGGTTTATTTACTTATTCTTTTTAAATATTTTTATTGATTTAAGAGAAGAAGAGAGAGAGAGCTAGAAACATCAATGATGAGATGCAACCACATACTGGGGACCGAGCCCACAACCTAAGCAAGTGTCCTGACTGGGAATGGAACCCTGACCTGGTTCATAGGGTGATTCTCAACCGTTGAGCTACATCTGACCTCCTGGTTCATAGGTCGATGCTCAACCGTTGAGCTACACCGGGCAGACTATTTACTTATTCTTTAACCAGAAAGCTAAATACTGGATAGCCTCATGCAAAATTTGACACCTGTCAATCTATAGTGTTAGTTTGTTCAGGCACCACTTCTCTTTAAACCCAGGCAACCCTTCATCTAAGTAAAAATGTCACAGATGTCAACCAGAGTAGGAGAGTGCTCTAGCTATCCCAGAAAACTAGGGATTCTGAGTATCTTGCACAGACTCCCTGCCCTTCCTGCCCCTGATGGCTTCTAATCTTCGAACCTGTCTCAAGGGAGCTCACCAGTTCCTAGATAGAATATAAGTGGCAACTGTCTTTCTTGGTCATAATTAATTGTTGGCTGGGTCCATAATGGCTGAATCTCCTACATGCTCTTGAATAAACAAATGAATGGCTGCCTGAGTGAAGGGCCCCAACTCTTTCTTCCCTTATCACAGGGCTGTGACTGGAAGAGGAGGTAGGAAGATGTGAACCTTTTGTGAGGAGAGGAAGTTGCTTCTCACCAAAAGAAAACTGCTATAGAACACAACTTGTGATTAAGCCAGCTCCAGACTTATGGGTTTAATTTAGAGGCTATCACCTTTCAGAACTTGCCCATGTCCTCACTTTGTCTCCCGCACCCCTCAGAGCCAGGACTCAGCTTGGTTTAAACAAAACAAACAAACAAATAAACAAACACAACACAATACAACATTGCCCTCTTGACTGAAGCTCAGCTTTCCTCCCATAAAAAACTTCTCTTGCACAGAGCTCCATTAGAAGGCCTGAAATGTTCATTCTTCCATGAGCCCTAATAACTAAATCCTGCAAAAGAAAGGTAGTATAAGTGTGTCAGTACCTATTGTATGAAGTGGGAAGTTGTGGAAAGTTGAAAGTGTGACAGCCACAGGCACTGTGCATACAGTTTTGTTGAGAAAATTTCCTCTAATTTGAAAAAAACATGTCGTGTCAGCCTTCCTGGGCATGGAAAGCCATTTCCTTTTCTGCCAGGAAATTCAGTCTTGCAGTTCTGACCTGAGGAGATGGTGTTATTTCTTTACTGAAGCTAGAACCTGCTTAGTGATTATTTGTTCATTGGAGGCCTTGCAAGATGATAGATATAGGAAAGAGTCACCGTCCTATGCCCAAATACAACCCACTGTCCTAGTCTTGTTTATACTACATACAAAGCATATTCAATGGAAGGACACAGACTTTTTTAGTCAACAGTTAAGTAGGGTCAAATATCTGTCTTTCTCAGAAGGTCAGAGGGAGGGGAGGAGAGGCCTGGGTCTAGGTGGGTAAAGAGGGGGGGCATCTGTAATAGTGTAATAAATGAATACATTAATTAATACATTTTATAAGATAAAGAAAAAAATGAAAAATATCAGGAATGCACACACAAAATGGATTATTTACCCTGTCATCAGGAAGCAAACCACTATCTTATTAAGCAAATGGTGCTTTCACAAAGTGTCCGATGAAGAGGTTCCTCCTTGAGGAACTGAGGACATGGGTTGTATTTTCTCCAAGTTAAAAAAGAAGTCCTTCAAGGTTGCATGGTGCTTTCACAAAGTGTCCGATGAAGAGGTTCCTCATCTTTAAAGAATCTCCTTGAGGAACTGAGGACATGGGTTGTATTATCTCCAAGTTAAAAAAGAAGTCCTTCAAGGTTGAACATTTTTCATTGCAAATGTAACATTGAACTCATGGTTGTGAAAGTGGACCCTAGCGTCATGGTGACTAACATAATTTTATCACAGAATCTGAACAAAATCTAGACTCAGAAATATTCCATGAAATTCTAAAGCTGTTCTAATACCAGATGGCTCACCTTCGCCTTTTATTTCCAGTTATTTATTGTTAAAATATTTTGCAAATTACTTTCATTAGTGACCAAATGAATAAACAAGTAAATGAAAAATTAGATTAGTGTTTTAAAACCGATGCCCTAACACATTTATTCATCGATTTAATAGATGTTCACTGAATATATTTCATGTTCAAACTCTATATCAGGGTTATGGCAGTGTGTTGAAGGGTTCAGGAGGAAGCAAAGGGAATAAGATAACAGTCCTGCTTGCTAGGTTCTTGCACCATAGTAGAGGGAATTTGAGTGGAATACAAAGAATTAAGTATGAGGCAGAATGTCAGATGTACTATGAGAAATGCACCCAAAATGCCAGGGTGGGGTTAGAGAATGGGTCATTCATATCCAGTTAGTGAGATTAAAGAAGACAATGCAGAATATCACATTTGAATTAGATATCACAATGTTACCTGGGATATGATGAAAAAATGTAGATCATAGAATAGTATGAAAAAGGATGTCAAATCAGAAAAGTGCAGGGTAATTCCATAGACCCTCAGAGAGTTTACATACCTACCTTATAAAATTCAGTGTGTAATTCCTCCGTAGAGAGGATCCCCAGCTTTCATCAAAATCACGAAGGACATATTTGGTTTTATTTGAACATTAAGATTATACAGTGTCATCTACATAAAATTCATGTTTTGCTCTTTGGTGAAACAACAACAGCAAAGTTCACATGAGTTCATGTTTATGAACCCTTTAGGGCAGATCTTAGAATAGCAAGATATTTGAGTTATTTAATGGGCAACACACATGTTACGCTATGAACAGTTAAGGTATAAAATCAACAATAGCCAAAAAGAAAACATTTGCAACCCCTTCATTTTGAAATCAAGAAAATGGGACTTTGAGAGGTGATGGGTGATCAAAATCACTGGGCTTATTACTAGATAGAAGTAAGGCTAATTTTTATAGAACCCTTCTTAAAAATATGTGAAGAATAGATTTGTATTTACTAGGCAGTCTGAAGTAATTAAACTGTTTTTGGACAATGAGTGTGTATAAATATGTCTGGCAGAACTCTTAGTTTTATTGGAGAAGGAAGAACCTAGACTCAAGAAGGCCAATTGAAAATATATTGCAATGGCTCAAATAGAACTAAATATGATCTAAATCAGAATGATGGCAGAGCAAATGAAAAAGAGGTAGTAGATTCAAAACACTTAATGCTGGTGAACTCTGCAACATTTAGAATGGAATAGATATGGAATGGCAAAGAAGAGGCAGATGCCCCAGATGACTTAGAGATTTCACTCTTGTAAACTGAGAGAAAATATTTTTAAATTTTTTCAATTATAGTTTATATTCAATATTATTTTATATTACTGTCAGGGTATAGCATAGTGGTTAAACAGTCATATACTTTACAAAGTATTCCTCCGATATTTCCAGTACTCTTGAAGTATGTAACACGTGGGAGAGTCAATTTCAGGAGGAAGTGAAATTTAGTTTGGGTATGCACGGCTTGATTAACAAAATGAATTTGCCAACTTTGTAACACAATTTATGGCTCTACAGTTAGTTTTCAATAGAGAAATGGCACCAGTCCAATAAAGAAATGGCAACAGCCCAGTTTCATGATCAGAACTGACATCCATTTATTGGTCTCATACTGACTTCCTACTAGGGTAACAGCATCATGTGAAAATAATAGAATGCAGTTAACTGAGTATGTCTTGTGGTCATTATATGGCATAGTAGATGTAGAAAAAATCAGAAGAAATTTTATATTGCATATAGTTTATGAGTATTTATTATTATAGCTACATCAATCTGTACAACTTATAAAAATCATGATACTGACTCATTACATATTTAATAAGCTCCTCTGATATACCAATGACTGTAATAGGTGTTTTTAATGGAGAGTGCAAAAAATAGTAAGACATAATTCTGAACTTTAAGTGACAGGTAGTTTAGTTAGAATTGTCAGAAATAAATACAATCACTTATTTCATATTGATGCCATATTGTTTAAATCTAAAGTGCTGGAAGCCTTGTAAAATACGCATATTCCTTTTGCTCTTCCCTTTAAAAGAATTTCATTTTATTAGAATTTGAAGCCTGGTGAGGATCAGCTGAAAAGGCAAAAACAAACCTGGTCTCTATATGATACAAAGGAACACATGCGTTCTTGTTCCTTCAGCTTTGCGCTTCTCCATGAAGTTGATGGTGGCCTTTGGCTGTAAGAGTAAAATAATCCAGTTTCAGCCTACAGGTATGTGTTCTGAGTTCCAACAGTGATCCAATATGGACTGTCTTAGTATCTGATTATTCTTAGTTCAATGTCTGGGCAAACACATGAGACTTGACACTTCACTCCTCCTTAAACTCTCTAATTTCTGTTCTATATGAGAGGTGTACTTCTTCAATATTCTTGAATTTCTACTTTAAGCATCTCTCTGTTCACTCAACTTTTTTTTTAACTTTCCTATTCTATTGACTATAAAAGTTTTGCTTTTCTTTCAGTTACACTTTCTTAAGGTCAGAGTGAAACTAAGAGACTAAGAATTAAACAGTAAAATCAGGGTGGTCGCTATTATCTGACTCTCCTCCCACCATGCCTCTTGTCCTACTGAAAGCTACAGGTTTCTCTGAAGAGATTCCAGCATTTGTTTGAAACCCTAGCTCTGGACCAACAGCTGGCATATGTCATAATTACTTTAGAGTTGAACTATTCTGAAAGCATTGAAACATAATGAGATTTGCCTGAAAAATTATTATTAGCACATCTTAAAGACCTAGATCAAGTTTTGCCTGTTCTTATGCAAAAGTGTTAAATATGTTAATGGTGTGGCTTGCGACAAGAATACTCTTCCTGCAAGTGTGAATGGCACAGAAATCAATTTGTGGAAGTAAGAACATCTGAACTGTAAATACCAGTATATGTGGTGCTGTTGTCAGCAAGTGGAGTTGTTTAAGGAGCAGTAACAACCTCTCTCTGATGGTTGGACTGACAATAAAGGGGCATGTCTCAGGGGACTAAATGAGCTTCAAAGGATAATCATACCTGAAACTATGCATCTTAACCCCTTTATTTCAACACCCCATTTTACTGAGGTTTCCAGCAGTTAAGGCTTTCCTTCATAGGAGCAGATGGCCTCCTGGGAAGTAGCTTTGCCTATCTGAAGGCAGCGGACTATAATTACTAAAAAGTTAGTGATCTGGAGTGAGATGATCTTATCTTGAATTAAACTTCACTTGTCACTTACTAGTTGCTTGACCTTCAGCATTATTTAAACCAAGATGTCCTCATCTGTATAATGAGGGTAACAATCAGCTTTGCTTTAGAAGGTTTTATGACAATTAGATACATTTAAATTTCTTAGCAAAGTGCCTGGCTCTTAACAAACACTCAATATTGTTGCTAATGTTATTATCATTAATTGTTATTATTCATCCTAAATTTCTTATAGAGTATTAAGCCATCTATCCATGAAACATCTCCCCTAGTGACTCATTTCAGTAACCCCTCTGACATATTGATGTATCTTCCTTCTTCAAGACTTTGCTTCTGTGTGTTGATCTAAGTCTTGTGCCACTCCACTCATACATACTTTAATCCTGCTACCATGATTGTGTAACATGAAATTTGTGGCAACTGATTGACTCACCCTCTTTTTCTATTTCTGATATTTGGTTATGTCTAACTCAGAGTTGTATCTTTTCTAGCATCACCTTCTTAAAAAGAATCAATGTGTGTATGTGCTTTACCCTGCCAACAGGAATGATTGCATTCTATGTCACCCTCATACTTTATTAATTTGAAACCAACTAAGGAAATGAAATTAGACTTTTAGAAGTATAATTGGAAAAGGAAATCTTCCACAAAGACAGTACTTTGAAACATAATTAACTTTTCAGTTTAAGGACATAATTTGCTATTTAGACTTACAGAAGGAAAAGAAAAACATTTTAATGATTCCTACTTTTTAAAAAAAGAAAAGGGGATTTGCTAAAGTCAATGTATAGGTCCATAAAGGTGAATCATTATCCCTAAAGTTGGATCATGGAAGTAACAGTTTGTTAATCTGTTTTTAATATGGATTCCTCCCTAAGAAATATATAGTCTAGCAAGAGAAATCATGTGTATGTAAACATAACATAAGGCAGAAAATTGGTTATAGAAGATGTTTAAGATAAAGTGTTAAGGCAGCTCTGAGGATAAAAAACAAATTTCCCAATATAAAATCAGAATAGGCTTAGAAATTGAGCTGGGTCTTGAAGAATTAGGTTATGTGATTATGTCTTGCATATTTGTTGAATACATTACACAAGTGTAGTGTATACAGTCAGTGAGTCTGTCTGTGGTTAACTGTCAAGCTCCCTCTCATCCTATCATGCAATTTCTATTTTATCTTTCTACACTAAATATTCCTAAATCAACTAATGGTATCCTGAATATTTGGTTGTCTTATTTTTCTATATAATAAAAGCCAGCAATTGTTTTCTCTAAAGAGCCAGATAATAAATATTTTAGCCTTGGCAGCTACTCAGTTCTGATGTAGTGTAAAAGAAGCCATAAACAACATGTAAGTGATGTGCATGGTTGTTTTCAAACAAAACTATGTTTACAAAAACAGGTGCAAAGCCAGATTTGGCCTATGGAGGTGGGTGGAAGGTGGTAGTTTACTAATCTCTGGTCTGAAACATAGGCTTACTGATCAGTCCAAATAAAATATTTCTGTTATCTGATATTCATGAAAATGATACTATAACAAATAGGGAATCAGCATTCCTACTAGCCCAAATACCTAGCTGTCAATAACAGTAAAGGTCCTGGCATTTTACTCTAATTGCAAGTGCATACTTTAGCCCAGTGGTCGGCAAACCGCGGCTCGTGAGCCACATGTGGCTCTTTGGCCCCTTGAGTGTGGCTCTTGCACAAAATACCACGTGCGGGTGCGCACGTACAGTGCAATTGAAACTTCATGGCCCATGTGCAGAAGTCGGTTTTCAGCCTGGGCGAGTCTATTTTGAAGAAGTGGCATTAGAAGAAGTGGGGGGTGTCGGTCAGTCGGGCGACAGGAGATGCGGCGCAGGTGGACCTCGGGATACGCAGCGCGGGGGACGTACATTGTTTTGAGGTACATTCCCTGAGGTTGACCACTTCCAACTCTCCCATCCACACTCGTCTATCTGAAACAAGTATACAAGACGAGTGTGGATGGGAGAGTTGGAAGGGGTAATAAAATTGCCCACATTCTTTACCTCCTTTGTTTCTCTTTTCTGCCCTTTTTAGCAATTCACACCATTGCACATCTGTTTAATGTGGAGTGGTGTGTGAATGCCCGAGTCAACAATTCTGATCCTTACTCAATAGCACTGTCTGACATTGGAGATAAGCCTGGTGAAACTTACCTCAATTTTGCTCGAGAGAGAATCAAGGTAAGCCTCTTTATTTCCTGATTCTGATGTTCCCTAGACCCGTGGTCGGCAAACTGCGGCTCGTGAGCCACATGCGGCTCTTTGGCCCCTTTAGTGTGGCTCTTCCTAAGCCTTAGGAGTACCCTAATTAAGTTAATAACAATGTACCTACCTATATAGTTTAAGTTTAAAAAATTTGGCTCTCAAAAGAAATTTCAATCGTTGTACTGTTGATATTTGGCTCTGTTGACTAATGAGTTTGCCGACCACTGCTTTAGCCTGACACATTTTTAAGGATATTGGTGTAAGACACAAGATTTCTGGGTCAGAAACAAAGGAAAATTTATTACTAACAGTCATTGCAGAGTTAGAGCATCAGTATTTCTTGTTCCACTTCCCCTCATCTTAATTCTCACATGGCATCACAAAAAGAGCTAGGTAATAACTGTACACAAGGAAAAGAAAACCAGAGTTTAGAGAACACGAATCTTTTATAATGAGCAGTAAGCCTGCCTGACATTTTCCCCAGTGAGATACATTAACTTTATTACACTAAACAGTAACTATGTCTGCCCTTTGCTCTGGAGAGAGACACCATCCCTATTTTTCAAATATGTTTATCATACATGCATTCTTGAATAGATAATGCAGAACAAAAGCTGATAGCACCTCTATCTGTGAGACATGCAACTGCCAAAGAGTCATGGAGAATTGTCTGCTATCCCAGCATCCCAAATTATCCCCATGCTTTTGCAGGTCTTGAATCCTTTGATAGAAATGCAGGGTTAAATGAAACACACTTCAATTTAAATGTCCCAGAACTTACCAAAACAAGTATGGAAAAATGTAGAAAATGGGCAGAAGCACGCTGGACCTTTTTAATTTAAGACCCAAGCTAATCAAGAACAATGATGGTCATCAGCTCTTTTTCTATCCCATCCCTGGAACTATATTTCTTCAAATGGTATTACATTAAGGAGATCCAAGATGATGGCAGAGTAAATGGAATCTACACAACCCCCCCCTCAAGACCAAACTGGAATTATAACTAAATTATGGAAAAATAATTCTAAATAACCAATTGAAGATTAGTTGAAGAGAAGAATTATAACAAAGGACTTACAGAAGAAAGATGATGGCAGAGTAAATGGAATCTACACAACCCCCCCTCAAGACCAAACGAATTATAACTAAATTATAGAAAAATAATTCTAAATAACCAATTGAAGATTAGTTGGAGAGAAGAATTATAACAAAGGACTTACAGAAGAAGCCATATGGAGACTGGTAGGAAATGCAGAAGTTCAAGAGAGCTGTCCAAGCTCTCATAGATGGAACTGGAGGTTTGGAAGGATATCTCAGCTGTTGGGTGTTCCCCGTGAGCAGTGTTCCCCTGAAGCAGTGTTTGCTTCAAGGAGAAGGAGAAGGAGAAAAAGAACAGAGGAACATAGTTAAAAAAAATAAAATGGCAATAAATACAAACCTATCAATAATCACTTTACATGTAAGTGGCTTAAATGCTCCAATCAAAAGACAGAGGGTTGCTGAATGGATATAAAACAAGATCCACAGATATACTGTCTTCAAGAGACCCAAGTCAGAATGAAAGACACACATAAACTAAAAGTAAAGGGATGGAAAAATAAACTTCATGCAAATGGGAAAAAAAGCTGTGTTAGCAATACTTATATGTGACAAAATAGACTTTATAACCTAGGCTATAGTAAGAGACAAAAAAGAGGAAACTACAACGGCAAAGAAAGCAATCCAACAACAGTATATAATCCTTATAAACATGTATGCACCCAACATAGGAGCACCTAAATAGGTCATGCAAATCTTGATGGACATAAAGTGAGAGACTGACTGTATTGCAGTCATTGTGGAGATTTTAATATCCCATTTATGTCAATGGGTAGGTCTTCCAGGAAGAAAATCATAAAGGAGACAGTGGCCTTAAATGACACAAGAGATCAAATGGATTTATTTGATATCTTCAGATCATTGCGCTCCAAAGAAGCAGAATATGTATTCTTTTCAAGTACACATGGAATGTTTTCTAAGTTGGACCACATAGTCAAACATAAATACGTCTCAGTAAATTTCAGAAGATTGAAATCATACCAAGCATCTTCTCTTAACATAATTCTATGAAAGTAGAAATAAATCACAAGAAGAAAGCTGAAAACACAGCAAAATATTGAGGCTATATAATAAGTTACTAAACAATGAATGGGTTAGCAATGAGATCAAACAAGAAATCACAACTACCAGAAAACAAAGGAAAGTGAACATACAACAACCCCAAATCTGTGGGACACAGAAAAAGCACTCGTAAGACAGAAATTTATAGCATTAGAGGCCTATATCAAGAAATAAGGTAAAGCTCAAGTATCCAATCTAATTTTGCACTTAAAGGAACTTAAAACAGAACAACAAACAAAGCTCAAAGTGAGTAGAAGGAAAGAAATAATAAACATCAGAACAGAAATAAACAAAATAGAGTATTAAAAAAAATGCTAAAGTTAAATGAAACCAAGAGCTGGTTCTTTGAAAAGATAAACAAGATCGACAAAACTTTAACCTCATCAAAGGTGTGTGTGTGTGTGTGTGTGTGTGTGTGTGTGTGTGTGTGTGAGAGAGAGAGAGAGAGAGAGAGAAAGAGAGAGAGAGAGAGAGAGAAGAGAGGATCTTCCCTATTCAGAAACCTTAGCTGATTGTAGCACCGTCCCATGCACCAAAAAGGTATGGGTTCACATCCCTGTCAGAGCACATACCTACCTTGCAGGTTAGATCCCCATTCAGGGCATGAATGGGAGGCAACCAATCAATGTTTCTCACTCACATCAATATTTCTTTCTCTCTCTCACTCATCCCCTTTCTCTCTCTCTAAAATTACTAAACATATCCTTGGGTGAGGATTTTTAAAAAAAGAGGATTCAAATAAATAAAATCAGAAATGAAAGAGAAGTAACAAATGATACTAAAAAAAATACAAAGGATTGTAACAAAATATTATGAACAACTATATGCCAACAAATTGAATAACCTGGATTCAATTGGATAAATTCCTAGAAACATACAATCTCCCAAAACTGAATCAGGAAGAATAAGAAAATCTGAATAGACAGATTACAACTTGTGAAATTGAAACAGTAATAAAATAAAACTCCCATCAAACAAAAGCCCTGGCCCACATGGCTTCACAGATGAATTTTACCAAATTTTCAAAGAACTAATACCTATATTCTTAAACTATTCCAACAAATTCAAGAGGAATGAAGACTCCCATGCTCACTTGATGACACTAACATCATCCTATTTCCAAAACCAGATAAAGAGTCTACTATTTGCATGCCACTTATTTAACAAAGAAAGAAAATTATAGGTCAATATCCCTGATGAATATAGATGCTAAAATCCTCAATAAAATATTAGCAAACCAAATCCAGTAATAACTTAAAAAGATCATACACAATGATCAAGTGGGAATTCTTTCAGGGAGGTAAGGTTTGTGCAATATCCACACATCAATAAATGTGATGCACCATGTAAACAAAATGAAGGATAAAAACTACATGATCATATCAATAGATGCAGAAAAAGCATTTGATAAAATCCAGCACCCATTTATGATAAAAACTCTCAGAAAAGTGGGAATAGAGGAAATATACCCCAATGTAATGAAGGCCATATATGACAAAAACCACAGCCATCACCATACTTGATGGGCAAAAACTATAAGCATTCCCCTTAAGACTGGTACCAAGACAGGGATATCTGCTTTCACCACTATTATTGAACACTAGAGGCCCGGCACATGAAATTGTGCACAGGTACGGTCCCTAGGCCTAGCCTGTGATCAGGGCCATCTTGCCACCACCCTGGTTCCCTATTTGCCATCTGGTGATAGGAGCCTGCAGGCAGGGGAGGGGGAGGGACCAAGAGGTTGGCCATTCTGCCCACTTGGCACTCCCGCCCCCCACCCCAACCCTGGTTCTCCGTTCCCATCTGACAATGGGAGCCCGATGGCTGGGGGAGGGACCAAGAGGTCGGCCATTGCTGCCCGCTTGCCAGCCCCCTCCTGGCCACGGGTTGCCCTCTGTGTGTGGGCGAATGGTAGGGTGGGGGCCTTGGCCTGGCGCCACCCATATCCCCCGCCACCCACCCCGGTTTCCATTTGCCATTGGCAATAGGAGCCTGCGGTCCAGGGAAAGGGACCAAAAGGTGGTCAGTGCACCTCATAGTGACTGGTCAAGTGGTCATTCTGGTTGTTCTGCTACTATGGTCACTGGGCTTTTATTATATAGGATAGGATAGCACTGGAAATACTAGCCACAGCAATCAGACAAGAAGAAGTTTGCAGGTAACATGATACTGTACAGATAGAACCCTAAAGATTCTATCAAAAACTACTCTGATTGGTAAATGAATTAAGCTAAGCTACAGGATACAAAATAAATATCCAGAAATCAGTTGCATTGTTTAAAAAATAATAATGAACTATCAGAAAGTAAAACAAAAAAAGTAATCCCATTTACAATTGCTTCAAAAAGGATAAAATACATAAGAATAAACTTACCAAGGATGTAAAAGGCCTGTACTGAGAAAATTATAATACACTGAAGAAAGAAATTGAAGAAGATACAAATAAGTGGGAACATATCTGTGTTCATGGATAGGAAGAATTAACATCATTAAAATGTCCATACTACCCAAAGCAATCTATAGATTCAATGCAATTCCTATCAAGATTCCAATGGCATATTTCACAGAACTAGATCAAATACCCCAAAAATGTATATGGAAATACAAAAGACCCCAAATAGCAATAGCAGTTTTGAGAAAAAAGAGCAAGTTTGGAGGAATCATGCAACCTAATAAACTGTACTACACGGCCACAGTAATTTAAACAGCATGGTACTGGCATAAAAACAGACAGATCAATGGAACAGAATAGACACCAGAAACAAGCCCATGCCTTTATAGTCAATTAATATTTGGTAAAAGAGGCAAAAAAATTCAATGGGGTAAATACAGTCTATTTAATAAATAGTGTTGGGAAAATTGGACAGATATATGCAAAAATATGAAACTAGACTACTTTCTTACACCACACATAAGAATAAACTCAAATGGATTATAAACTTAAATGTTAGACTCAAAACCATAAAAATTCTAGAAGAAAGTATAGGCAGTAAAATCTCAAACATTTCTCATAGCAATATTTTTTTCTGATATATCTACTTGGGCAAGGGGAAAAAAAAAGAAAAACCTCAAATGGGACTACATCAAACTAAAAAGTTTTTGCATAGCAAAGGAAACCATCAACAGAATGAAAAGACAACCCATTGAATGGGAGTACATATTTGCCAATACATCTGATAAGGGCTTAATATAAAAAATGTATAAAGAACTAATAAAACTCAACACCAAAAAACAAACAATCCAATTAAAAAAATGGGCAAAGGACCTGAGTAGTAACTTATCCAAGAGGACATATGGATGGCCAATAGACATATGAAAAGATGCTCAACATCACTAATCATCAGAGAAATACAAATTAAAACCACTATGAGATATCACCTCACACCTGTCAAAATGGTTATCATCAATAAATCATCAAACAACAAGTGTTGGTGAGGATGTGGAGAAAAGGGAACCCTAGTGCACTGTGGTGGGAATGCTGATTGGTGCAGCTACTGTGGGAAGTAGTACAGAGTTTCCTCAAAAAATTAAAAGTGGATCTGCCTTATGACCCAGCAATTCCATTTCTGGGAATATATCCAAAGAATTCCAAAACACTAGTTCAAAAGAATATATGCACTGCTATGTTCATTGCAGCATCATTTACAATAGCCAACATTGGGAAGCAGCCCAAGTGCCTTTCGGTCGGTGAGTGGATAAAAAAGCTGTGGTATATTTACACAATGGAATACTACTCATCAGTAAAAAGGAGAAAATTTTACCCTTTGTGACAGTATAGATCAAGGGTCCTCAAACTTTTTAAACAGGGGGCCAGTTCACTGTCCCTCAGACCATTGGAGGGCCGGACTATAGTTTAAAAAAAAAAACTATGAACAAATTCCTATGCACACTGCACATATCTTATTTTGAAGTAAAAAAACAAAACAGGAACAAATACAATATTTGTATTTGCATGTGGCCCGCGGGCCGTAGTTTGAGGACCCCTGGTATAGATGGACCTGAAGAGTATTATGCTAAGTGAATAAGCTAATCAGAGAAAGACAAGTACTGCATGACTTCACTCATATGTGGAATCTAATGAACAAACTTAACTAAGAAGCAAAATTGAGACAGACTCAAAAATAGAGAGCACGCTGACAATTGGGGGCAGGGGTGGGGTGGAGGGATTGAGCAAAAAAGAAAAAAAGAGAGAAATAACTCATGGACATGGACAACAGTGTGGTGACTGCTGGGGAAGGGAGGTGGGGTCAGTTGGAAGAGGGTGTAGGGGGGATTAGTGGTGATTTCAAAAAATAAAATAAAAAATAAGGAATAGATATCTGCACAAAAAGAGATTACATTAAAATCAAACTATTTAAATGCCACTTATTTAACTACTAGAGGCCTGGTGCACAAAAATTTGTGCACTCGGGTGGGGGGGGGGGCCTTCAGCCTGGCCTGTGCCCTCTCGCAGTCTGGGAGCCCTGCACCTGATCACCCTGCGGAGGGAGGCCCTGCCCACTGCCGCCAGCCGGGTAGCCTGGGCCTCCCTCTTTGGGGTGACTGTGGAGCCCCCCAGTGGTGGTCTGGGCCTCCCTCTGCGGGGCAATCATGGGGCAATGGCGGGGTCCCCCGACCAATCACATCGCACCCTCCTTGGCGGTGGTAGTCAGTACTGGGTTGCCGCAGCGCCCATGGCAGTGGCAGTCAGTGCTGGGTTGCTACGGCACCCGCAACCCAGGAGGGATGGAGAGGTCAGCAGTTCAGCCCACTTGCCAGTCCCCACCCACCTGAGCCTGCTGCGCACACAGCCTGGTGTTTGGTTGTCCATTCAGTTGTTCTGGACGTTACAGACCCTGGCTCTTTATATATTAGGATTTTAAGAAGATGGTTCTGATGTTCTGTGGAGAATGGGTCATAAAACACAAGGGTAGAAGCCAGACCTGTTGGGTGCCTGGTGCTGGAGTCCATGGGTGTTAGGACAGACAGAGGATTTTTCCTCAAGATCTCTAAGTCACCAGATGGAGGAGTTGAGCAGAGACAAAGTGGAGAAAGCATATACCTCAAGCTGCTTATCTTACACCTCCAGAGAACAGTTTATATTAGCCAAGGGCACCCTGAGCCAGGGCCACCATGTAAATGCTTGAATAAACACTCCCATTTCCAAGCAACTGAGAAGGTCAAGGCAGTTTCTTTGTTCAATTTTTATGTAATTTTCCATTCCATTCAGGTGGAAAGAAGAGGCATTCAAACATCACTGCTCAATTCTTCAGCTTTGTGATAGAGAAGTAGGACATGATGCCCCCCCAAACCAAAATTTATATTCTTCATATTGATATGTGTTCTTGGTTAATTCAAGGTTTCATGACAAAGAATGGTTGCTTCAGATTATAAAAATATAGGCCAAAGACACTGTACAAATAGTTTAAAAAAAAAAACTATGAACAAATTCCTATGCACACTGCACATATCTTATTTTGAAGTAAAAAAACAAAACGGGAACAAATACAATATTTGTATTTGCATGTGGTCCTCGTAGTTTGAGGACCCCTGGTATAGATGGACCTGAAGAGTATTATGCTAAGTGAATAAGCTAATCAGAGAAAGACAAGTACTGCATGACTTCACTCATATGTGGAATCTAATGAACAAACTTAACTAAGAAGCAAAATTGAGACAGACTCAAAAATAGAGAGCACGCTGACAATTGGGGGCAGGGGTGGGGTGGAGGGATTGAGCAAAAAAGAAAAAAAGAGAGAAATAACTCATGGACATGGACAACAATGTGGTGACTGCTGGGGAAGGGAGGTGGGGTCAGTTGGAAGAGGGTGTAGGGGGGATTAGTGGTGATTTCAAAAAATAAAATAAAAAATAAGGAATAGATATCTGCACAAAAAGAGATTACATTAAAATCAAACTATTTAAATGCCACTTATTTAACTACTAGAGGCCTGGTGCACAAAAATTTGTGCACTCGGGTGGGGGGGGGGTCCTTCAGCCTGGCCTGTGCCCATTTGCAGTCCAGGACCCCTTGGGGGATGTCCACCTGTTAACTTAGACCCACTCCCCAGGGGATCAGGCCTAAGCTTGCAGTCAAACATCCTTCTGGCAGCCAGGGACCCCTCAGGGGATGTCCGACTAAAGGCTTAGGTCCCCAAGGGATCAGGTCTAAACCGTTAGTTGGACATTCTTAGTGCTGCCATGGAGGTGGGAGAGGCTCCTGCCACCACCTCTGTGCTGGCCAGCCATGAGCCAGCTTCTCATATGGAAGTGCACTGACCACCAGGGGGCAGCTCCTGCATTGAGCGTCTGCCCCCTGGTGGCCAGTGCGCATCATAGCAACTGGCCATTCTGCCATTCAGTCAATGTGCATATTAGCCTTTTATTATTACTAGAGGCGCGGTGCACAACAATTTGTGCACTCGGGGAAGGGGGGGGTCCCTCAGGCCGGCCTGTGCCCTCTCGCAGTCTGGGACCCCTCGGGGGATGTCCGGCTTGTTTCATTCCCGCATCCCTCAGCCGCCCGGCCGGCTTGTTTGTTCCCGCCTCCCTCAGGGCCCAGGCCAGCTTGTTCGTTCTGCCTCCCTCAGCCGCCCGGCCAGCTTGTTTGTTCCCGCCTCCCTCAGCTGCCCGGCCAGCTTATTTGTTCCGCCTCCCTCAGCCCCCGGCCCAGGTTGTTTGTTCCCGCCTCCCTCAGCCCCCAGCCCAGGTTGTTTGTTCCCGCCTCCCTCAGCCCCCAGCCCAGGTTGTTCGTTCCCGCCTCCCTCAGCCCCTGGCACAGGTTGATTGTTCCTGCCTCCCTCAGCCCCTGGCCCAGGTTGATCGTTCCCGCCTCCCTCAGCCCCTGGCCCAGGTTGTTTGTTCCCGCCTCCCTCAGCCACCCGGCCGGCTTGTTTTGCTCCCACCTCCACTGCCCAGCTTGTTTTCGGCCGCCTGGCTTGCTACACTCCCAGCCGATATATGCAAATTAACCGCCATCTTGGCTGGCAGTTAATTTGCATGTCTTGCTGATTAGCCCATGGGAAGGGTAGCGAAGTTACAGTTAATTACCATGTTTCTCTATTATTAGATAGGATTATATAGGATGTCCCTATTTCCCCCCTTTTACCCCCTCTACCCGCTCTTGCCCCCCACTTCTCTCTGGCCATCATCATACTGTTGTCTGTGTCCATGGGTTGTGTATATATTTTCTTTGGCTAATCCCTTCTTTAAATTCACTTCTTTAAATTTTTATTTTCAGATAAGTGCTTATAACTGCACTATTATATATTTTCTATTATATCATTTAGAATTAAGATATTTTTTAATTGAACCCTTGTAAATTTTAGCACAATTTAATAAATTATGCTAGAAGCAATTAGGAGATTTTTCATGTAATGCA
>NW_005369365.1:866642-873272 GCF_000412655.1 Myotis brandtii | reverse complement strand
GATCAGTCCTTGCAAAAGGCGCTATGCACCATCAGGACACATACCCCATACACATGGATAAGCAGAATGCATAAACATGAGAGCAGCCTGGTCCATGACAAGCAGAATGCTAATGACTGGGAACTGAGAGAAAGGGGCCTTGTGCTACTCTGCTCCCTTCCAAGAACACATTTGTGTCTACTTTAAACAGTTCACGGAATATGAGGAGAAATGTGCATGTGTTCAAAGGGCAAAATGATATAGGTGTGTGTGTTTTCACTTCTAAAGACTATCCTCCTTACCCCATTGACTCTTTGGGAAACATATACATAGTTACTGTGAAACTTCAGCCATTTTTAGCTTGAACTAAAGACAACTGATTCATTTGACAGATATTGAATCATGTCCTTCCTGTGTATAGGAATTCTTCAAGTATGTCCCTGCTTATAGGTATGGACATCAAGATTCCCACAAAATGCTATTGATGTGTCGCTGTCATGCATCATGGAAATGCTAGAGAGGATTTGGTGGTGAGAAAATACAACTGTGGCAGGCACCAGGTTTTAAGTTTTACTTTCACCATGCTTGCACTTTGTTCTGCTTTTAGAAGCAGCATGATGTCAATCACATTTAAATCAGATGAAAACCTGAATTTTCATATTAATTAAAGTTCAATGGATTCTTTATAAAGAATACATGAAAAGATTAGTAGTGATGGAGACAGAGGCAAGTCACGTGGGGTGGATTTTCTGCAGATTAACTGTGGCTGAGTTGAACTTCCTCCTGGGTTTTTTGGACTGATTCCAAATTTAGAAAGAGATTGACAAACAATGTTACTTTATTCTGCCTGTGTTTTGTTTTTTTTTTTGTTTTTTGTTTTTGTTTTTGTTTTGGGTTTTTATTCTCTTGTGAAGAGGAGCACAAACTAAGGGAGAAGAAATGCTTTCAATGAGTAATGATGTAGACAAGTTCCTGTGTGTGTGTGTGTGTGTGTGTGTGTGTGTGTGTGTGTGTGTACTATGGTTCTCCCATGAAATAACAAATATTTGAGGGGGGAAAAAAGCTGCTCTGTGTGCATGTATCTCTAGCAGCATAAGACAAGAAACATTAAAGTCTACCCCCCCAAAATTTCCTATTTCAGCTATTAACAGGTGCCTGTGACTGTGCCTGAGGATTCCGTTAAAGCAGAACCTGCCCAAGTTCCTATATCATCACCAGGTAATCAGCTAAATCCATCTGAGTTTAATTATTAACTTTCTAACTCATAAATCAAAATTGTTAAAACTGTATTTGGCAGAGGGATAGATAAAAAACAAATCAATACTATGTAGGTGTGTATAGTCTTACTAAAATCTAAATTTGAACTCAAATTATGTCTCCAATGGACTGCCTGTTACCAATTCTATAGATTTATAGAATCTGTCACTCTGAGTGGGTGAGTTAGCTTTTGTTCTTTTTCTGGCCTCCTTGGGTTCTGCCTGTCCCCATCCTGTCAGCTGTCTTCTTCCCATATGGTCTCCAGAAAGATCCTGACTATAGAATGTACAGAGATTCTCTGTGCCCTTATGAGCATCAGATTTCTAATGCCTAGGGCTTTCCACTTTCACAATCACTGCTGCTACAGTTACGGCTAGTTATTACTATTAATGTGCCTACTTTATCTACCTGTCTCTTTGTATTTGGACTGCTCATTACAATACAATGGTCTCTAGTTAGGAAAACCTAAGTTATGCTTTTAATCTTTCACACTTTGCTTTTGGTGCACCAATCAATCAGTGATGGCCCCTGTTTCCCCACATTGAATTAATTCCTCTTGTGATCCTGTTTAAATCTCCTTTCTCAAGGCTTTGCTAGCTGTTTGATCAGTTGGCATAATCAAAGTGGAGTTTAAGATATTCAGTCCTTAGGACACAATATATTTCTTGACAGTGATTCTCCAATTATAGAGCAAGAACTGGTAATAGTACATAAAAATAAACCAGGTATGACGGAATTTACAAAGTCATTAGTGAGGCATTAACAAAAATCACATAAATATAAAATTGTGTTAACATTTTTAAAAAGGAATATCAAAAGCTTAGGTTTTTATCATGGTAGAACTGAGATTTTTTGATGTGGTGATTGGTTAAAATAAGACCTGTAAATGTTATGAACTATAGCTCTGGTCACTGAGCAATGTGATTCCACTAGACGCATCTGCCTTCCTTACCATCATATCCTCACATTGTAATTGTACCTCTATTGCTATATAACACAAAAAACATTGTACCCTGTCCTTGTGTTTTTGATAAGAATGAATTGAATGGTTTCCAAGGACAGTGCCTCTCTGAAATGCTTCTCCCCAGAAAACCATTGAAATTTATCACTGCTGTTGGTTGCTATTTTTTTAAATGCCCCAAACATCAAGGCAATGGAACAATGAGTAACATGTCCATGTAAATATACTTTTGAAGAGCTGACATAATAACAAAAATTGTCTTTTAAATATTTTACTATTTTATGCTTCTATCTATATAATGAAAGTCTAAATGACCATTACAGTGGAATGACCAGAACGACTGGTCACCATGATGCTCACTGACCACTAGGGGGCAGACGCTCAATGCAGGAGCTTCCCCCTGATGGTCAATGCACTCCCACAGGGGGAGCGCCGCTCAGCCAGAAGCCAGGCTCATGGTTGGTGAGCACAGTGGCGGTGGCAGGAGCCTCTCTCACCTCTGCGGTAGCGCTAAAGAGCAGCTAGCCAAGCAGTAAGAAGCAGCGAGCAGGCAGGCGATAAGGAGCAAGGGGTCCCATACTGAGAGAAGGTGCAGGCCAGGCTGAGGGCCCCCATTGCACAAATTTCATGCACCAGGCCTCTAGTATTATAATAACACTAGAGGCCTGGTGCACAAAATTCATGCACTGGGGGGTGTCCCTCAGCCCAGCCTGCAGCCTTCCAATCTGGGACCCCTCAGGGGATGTCCGACTGCTGGTTTAGGATATTGGCAGTCGGATATCCCTCTCATACTCTGGGACTGCTGGCTCGTAACCACTTCTGCCTGCCAGCCTGATCACCCACTAACTGCTCCCCTGCTGGCCTAATTAACACCCAACTGCTCCCCTGCCAACCCGATCGCCCCCAATTGTCCTCCGCTGCCGGTCTGATCACATCCCCAACTGCCCTCCCCTGCTGGCCTGATGACTCCCAAATGCCCTCCCCTGCCAGCCTGTTCACCCCCAACTGCCCTCCCCTGCCAGCCTGATTTCGCCCCCAATTGCCCTCCCCTGAAGGCCCGATCCCACCCCCAACTGCCCTCCTCTGCCAGCCAATTTGGTTCTGATTGGTCGATTTCCATGCCAGTAAGCATCAAAATCTCTGCCTCCTATGCAGCCATTGGCTCCTCACACTTCACCCAGATTTGGTTCTGATTGGTCAGTTTCTATGCCAGTCAGCGTCACTGGGCTTACCAACAAGGCCTGATCAGAAAGGTGGGGCTGATCAGCAGCCCTGGTGGAGGCCTGGAGAGAAATGGAGGCACGGCTTCTGGCCAGACCTGGAGAGAAAGAGAGAGGCAAGTGCTGATCAACAGATGCCACAGAGGCTATGGATCAGACCCTGCTTCTCTCTTCAGGCCTCTCTCCGGGCCTGATCTGTAGCCCCCTCAGCAGTCAGTGCTGGATCACCACACCTACTGCCATAGCTGTCAGTGCTGGGTCACCACGGCAACCCAGCACTGACTACAGGACTGACTTCTGGTTTGTTGAGCCTCTGGTTATGACGGACCCAGGGTTTTTATATATTAGGATATCATTGAATTGCCATAAGCAAATAAGACAACTGCTGGTTGGGTTTAAAGAAGCATGGTATTATCTACAGAACTCTAAATCATTGGAGTAGACAGGGACTTTTAAAAAACTAAAAAAAAAATGATCTAATGCTGTATAAGTTAAAAAAGAAGAAACAAAGACAGGAAAAGAGCAATAAAATAGGAAGTGAGCTTGGTAGGCTATATGAAGTAGAAATGAGCAGCATTAAACTTTCAATCATGCAATTTGGTTGCAATTTTTTAAAGTCCAGTAAATAATTTATCTGATATAAAATCTGGTACACTAAATAATTAGAAAAAATAAAGTTTCATGATATTTCCTCAGTGGTATTTATTACTTGAGAAATAATATAAAAACTCATTTTGTTCTCCCTCTCGATTTCATCTAACTTGTTTAGCACTTCGTGAAACAGACAAGTAAATAATCCTAACTGAGACAGATGATAAATTCTGTAGAGATAAAATGTTTTTTTCAAATACTAAAGGTCAAAAAATGTATTTATAGCATAAGAGTAAATCTAACTCAAAGGAAAATAATTTTGAGTGGTAACTATGTGCCTGTCACTATTCTCAACTGGTATACCCTTAGTCAGCAAAATTAGAGTTAACTCTCTAAAAAATAGTAAAATCAAAATATGTGAAGAATGGATATTTATAGTGAATGTTTGAGCCTTTAAAAATCATGATGGTTTGGCTATAGCTGGTTTGGCTAGTGGATAGAAAGTCAGTCCACGAACTGAAGGGTCATGGGTTTGATTTTGAACAAGGGCACATACCTGGGTTGCAGGCTCAATCCCTGAGGTTGAGGGTCAGGTGCATGAGGGAGGCAACCAATTGATGTGTCTCTCTCACATCAATGTATATCTCTTTCTCTGTCTCTCCCCCTCCCTTCCACTCTCTCTAAAAATCAATGGAAAAATATCCTCGGGTGAGGATTAACAAAAAAATTCATGATGGTTTGTTTGTGCTGACTTATATAATAAGAAATAAAACATTGGTTTTCAAAATTGTTTTTTAATACTCAATGATAAATTTGAATAAAACCAGCCACCATGAATCTTCTGTACTCACTCTGAATCATCACAAACAGGGCACTTATGCCTTCCTTGACTTTAATAGTAAAAGACATGAGGGAAATGTTTTATTTGATAATAATTGAAAACCTTGGTATTGAGCAAATTTATTTCCTACCATTATACTTTTTTATGGATTGAGTGCAATACATTTTCTAATCCATCATTCAAAGGCTATGTTCATTAATCAATTTGGAATGTACTTTTCTTTCTAGCATTGCTTTTTTTGTAAGAAAAAAGAGAGAATAGAAAAATCTTTAAAATTACATATGTATTTTCTGATTATTTAACCAAATGAAAGTATGGTTTTATATTTTTGTTTCTTTGAGAGAGGGAGAAAAGCTAACTATTTCTATCTTGTCTCTTTCATCCTATAGACTGAATGTTTGTGTCCCTTCAAAATTTACAGGTTGAAACTTAACCTCCAATATGATGGTATTAGGAGGTTGGGCATTTGGGAGGCTATTAGGTCATCAGTATGGAATCCTCATGGTGGGATTAGTGCCCTTATAAAAGAGATACTACAGAGCCCCTGGGCCCTTTCCACAAGGTGAGGACATAATGTATACAGTATTCTATGAACCTGGAAGCAGGCTCCCATCAGATAGGAATCTGCCAGAGCCTTAATCTTGAATTTTCAGCCTCCATAACTGTGAGAAATAAATTTCTGTTGTTTATAAGCCAGCCAGTCTATGATATTCTCTTTAGTAGCCTCAATGGACTAAGATAGTGTCTTATGTAATATACTAGAGGCCCGGCGCATGAATTCGTGCATGGGTGGGGTCCCTAGGCCTGGCCAGCAATCAGGTCAATCAAGTCCGGGCCAATCAGGGCCTGCCGGCCAGGGGAAGGGACAAGGCACAGGAGTTTGGCCGCCAGCACTGAGAAGGAAGCCGGTCCTTGGCCCCCCTGGGAAAGGGGTCGGGTCCACTGCCACCCACTCCCAGTTCCCTGTCCCAGTGTGGTGCTCAAAGGCCCCAGTGGGATTGGAAGAGGAGGCAAAGGTTTCCAAACCGGGCACAGAAGGAATGGGCTCAGCATGTTGACACCAGCGCCATACCACCTCACGGTTTCCTGCCTCCTCTCCTCCTTCCCTCATCTTCACACCGCAACCATAGCAGGCGGGTGGCAGGCCAACAGGGGCTTGCTGTCTGGGGGGAGGAACAGGGTTTGGGAGGTTGGCCGTTGGCCCCAAGGAAAGAGCCGGCCCTCAACACCACTGGGAAAGAGGCCGCGTCTACCACCACCCACTCCTGGTTACCCATCCCAGCCTGGGGCTGAAGGCCCCAGTGGGGTAGGAAGAGGAGGCAATAGTTACCAGGATGGGGGCTGACACCACCGGCTGGCTGGCCATGGGAGATTGGATGTGGGAGCACACTGACCACCAGGGGCAGCTCCTGCATTGAGCGTCTGCCCCCTGGTGGTCAGTGTGCATCATAGCAACTGGTCAACCGGTCATTCTGGTCTCTTGTTTGTAATGGTTGCTTAGGAATTTTGTATATATATATATTAATGGCCTGGTGCACAAAATTTGTGCATGGGAGGGAGGGTGTCCCTCAGCCCAGCCTGTACCCTCTCCAATCTGGGACCCCTCGGGGGATGTCCAACTGCCAGTTTAGCAGGCTGGCAGGGGGCCAGTTGGGGCCCGATCATGCCTAAACCAGCAGTGGGACATCTCTCTCACAATCCGGGACTGCTGGCTCCTAACCGCTCACCTGCCTGCCTGCCTGATCGCCCCTAACCACTCTGCCTGCCAGCCTGATCACCCC
>NW_005369365.1:865814-866611 GCF_000412655.1 Myotis brandtii | reverse complement strand
TCCACCCTGCTCCCCCCCCTCCTCCCCCCCCCCTCGCTGGCCTGCTTGCCCCCAACTGCCCCCTCTCCCAGCCTGATCGCCCCTAACTGCCTCTGTCTCGGCCCCACCATCATGGCTTTGTCCAGAAAGATGTCCGGAAGGTCTCCTGGTCTTTTATTAGTACAGATAGATATGTAGTAATAGAAGGTCAAAACAAATAATAAATAGAATATTAACAAAGTATGTTTTTAAAAGAATACCAAGTATTTAGTTAATTTTTAGCAATTCTCTACAGGAAATTGGAAGATTGGAGCCTCTGGGTTAAGCCTTCTTTAGTGTCACAGCTTTAAGGACTCCATTTCTTTGCAGCCTCTGCTCTCAGAGTGGAGGATAAGCATAATAAGACTTGTGCTCATATGCAAATCACTCATTCAAGGAAAGTATTTTGGAAAGGAGAAAAACTTTTCTTCCATTTACGCTGAAGGAGTAATGCTCTTGCATATCAATAATGGAATGAACCCTGATTATTTTTTCATTTTGATTTGCCTGAAATATATTTTTCTATCCCTTCACTTTTAGTCTCTGTGAGTCTCTTGTTCTGACGTGGGTCTCTTGTAGACTGCATACATATGGGTCATGTTTCTTATCCATTCAGCCACTCAGTTCCTTTTGATTGAAGCACTTAGTCCATTTACATTTAAAGTTATTATTGATAGGTATTTGTTTGTAGTCATTTTTATTTTTTGTGCCTGTGTTCTTTCTTCCCTTTTTATTTCTTCTTTTTACACCAGTCCCTTTAGCATTTCTTGCATTGCTGG
>NW_005369365.1:864170-865688 GCF_000412655.1 Myotis brandtii | reverse complement strand
TAACTTTCTGTCTCTCTCTTGCAGCCTTTAAGATTCTCTCTTTGTCATTAACATATGCCATTTTAATTATGATGTGTCTTGGTGTGGGTCTTTTGGGTTCACCTTCTTTGGGACTCTCCTTGCTTGTGTACTTTTTTTCTTCCCCAAATCAGGGAATTTTTCTGACATTATATCTTCAAATATGTTTTCTAAACCTTGCTCCTCTTCTTGTCATTCCAACGCCCCTATGATGCATATGTTGCTTTGTTTCATGTTGTCCCAAAGCTCCCTCAGGCTCTCCTCCTGTCTTTTGATTTTTTTCCCACAATTGCAGTTCAGATTGGGTGAGTTTTGCTTCCCTGTTTTCTAATTCGCTAATTTGGTCCTCCACTTCCCTAGTCTACTGTCGAAAGATTCCATAGTGGTTTTTATTGTAGCTATATCACTCTTTATGTCCTCCTGATTCTTACATACATTGCTGATTTTCTCATCCATCTGGTTTATGAACAGTATGACCCTAATTCTGAATTCTTTTTCTGACATATTGCATGCCTCCATTTTATTTAGTTCATTTTCTGGCGAGTCCTCCTTTTCTTTGTCTCCCCATTTTGCTATCTTTCTGGCCCTGGACTACCTGCTTTGTGTCCAAGGGGTCAAGGCCCCTCACAGTCCAATGGTCCTGGATGTGATAGCCCTGGGGGTTATGTCAAAAATTCATCTGGAATAAAAAAAGCCCCTGAATAGCCACAGCAATCTTGAGAAAGAAGAACAAAGTTGGAGTGATCACAATACCAGATATTAAGCTATACTACAAAGGCACTGTTCTCAAAACTGCTTGGTACTTGCATAAGAACAGACATATAGACCAATGGAACAGAACAGAGAACCCATAAATTGACCCAAGCCATTATGTTCAATTAATATTGACAAAGTAGGCAAGAGCATATAATTGAGTCAAGACAGTCTCATCAATAAATGGTGTTGGGAAAAGTGGACAGACACATGCAAAAAAATGAAACCAGACCACCAATTTACACCATACACAAAACTAAACTCAAAATGGATAAAGGACTTAAATGTAAGATGGGAAATCATAAATATCTTAGAAGAAGCCATGGGTAGCAAAATAGCAGACATTTGTCATAGCAATATCTTTACTAATACAGCTACTAGGGCACTGGAAACTAAGAAGAAAATAAACAAATGGGACTACATCAAAATAAAAAGCTTCTGCACAGCAAAAGAAAACATCAACAAAACAACAAGAAAGCCCATTGCATGGGAAAACATATGTTATCTCCGATAAGTGTTTAATCTCTAAAATTTATAGGAAACTCATACAACTTAACAAAAGGAACATAACAATCCAATAAAAAAAAATAGGCAAAGGACCTAAATAGACACTTTTTGAAAGTGGAAATACAGAAGGCCAAGAGACATATTAAAACATCCTCAAAGTCACTAATAATCTGAGGGATACAAATCAAAACGACAATGAAGTATCATTTCACACCTGTCAGAATGGCTATCATCAACAAA
>NW_005369365.1:862938-863646 GCF_000412655.1 Myotis brandtii | reverse complement strand
TAATGAACAACATAAACTGATGAACAAAAATAGAACCAGAGTCATAGAAGCATCAGACTGTCCAACCTATGAGGGAAGGCGGGGGTGAAGGGGTAAGAGATCAACCAAAGGACTTGTATGCATCCTTATAAGCATAACCAATGGGCACAGACTCAGGGGGGTGAGGGCATGTGCTGGAGGATGTGGGCAGCCAGGAAGAAGTCAATGGTGGGGGGAGGAGACTTATGTAATACTTTAAACAATAAAGCATTTATATAAAAAATTAAAAAAGAATGGAATGAACCAATTAATTTATGAAAACTTTTGTGGAGACCAAAGATAATTTCTATTCTAATTGAGGACACTAGTGAATAATAATAGCAGTTGTTTCTTTACTGTCTACTTTGTATCTACTGTTTTGTGCCCTTATCTTTAATTCTGCAATCATTTTCCAGCCAAATTTTAATGAGCAAAATAAGATTTAAAGAGGTTAATGATGCAGACAAAGACAGAGAATTAGTAATTTTTAAAGCTAGACCTCAACAGAACTGGGTTTTTCTGTTATACAAATGAGAACTATAAAAGAGCCTTTATAAATACACTAGAAGCCCAGGTGAAATCTCATGGCCCTGCCCACCCATGTGGCCTCATTGTGCTCACAGCCCCGCCCACCCGTGCACGCCCCACCCACCCACCTGCCACCCTGGTCCTTGCAGTGCCCTGCCCATC
>NW_005369365.1:852515-862777 GCF_000412655.1 Myotis brandtii | reverse complement strand
ATTAATATTTAGTTTGTAAGTGATAGGACTTGCTTATACAAAAAGGGAGAGAGTTTATTTTTAAAATAGTCCAATATATTGTGGAATTAAAAAAGAGAAATAGAGTTGGGTTCAGGAAAAACCAGAAGCATAAATGATATCAAAAATCTCTCTTCATTTTAATGTTTTTGCTCCTTTTTAATTTTTCCTCTCTCCCTTCCTCTCTCTCTCTCTCTCTCTCTCTCTTTCTCTCTCTCTCTCTCTCTCTCTCATTGATGACATAACTACCTTTCATTTCTAATCCAGATTACAATATTCAGAATGATCTGTAATGTCAAAGCTGTTTTTCTTACAGACATCATCTGAGCCCTAAATTCACCTGCCCCCTAAAGGGGTTAGCTTGAATGGATTCTAAATCTACCTGCCTCCTGGAAGGGCTAAGCTGGAGCCAGCATGAGTCATATACCTTCTTCTGAACCAATTAGCTATACCAGTGAGCATAGGGTTATATATACAAAAGAGATCACAATGGCACTAATGTGAATAATGGTTGTAAATCCCAAAATAGAGGTATAAATCTCTAGGTGTAAAAGCTTATAAATGTCACAATTCTATACATTTAAATTACTTCTACATTGTCAGTTGTGAATAGTAGTCTCATTAACTTATCCATCTGCTCTTCAAGACCTTAAGACATATAGGCCAGTCCTACTTGACTCACCACAAATCAACGATCAGTTTAAGATGTTTTCAGAGTTTGGACTCATGAAGCATTTCCACTGTATTTGGCATGAGTTATTGAGTACACTGATAGAAGCTGCCAAAATGTGCAGAGTGTCTTTGGCAGAAGAAAAAAAACAGATGGTCCCATCAAATGGATCACGTACATGGGCATTAAATTAGATTTGAAGAGAAAAGAGTGATATCTACCTAGGGAATATGTTTTAAAGGGTTAAGTAGCTCTGTTATCATAAGCTCAATCATAAACCTTCAAGAGACTGGTTATGAATTTGAGCATATAGGCTGGATTCCAGATATTGAGAAAATGACAGGAGAGAATGTTTCATGATTAGAAACACTACAACAGAGCTGCTGGGGGCTACGAAGTGGATGACATATCACACTGGAAAAGGGCGTCAGACATGAGCAAGCAATTTTATAGGCTTCCATCAAATGCTTTAGAGACTTTATACTATAAAGCAGTGGTTCTCAACCTTCCTAATGCCACGACCCTTTAATACAGTTCCTCGTGTTGTGGTGACCCCCAACCATAAAATTATTTTCGTTGCTACTTCACAACTTTAATTTTGCTACTGTTATGAATCGTAATGTAAATATCTGATATGCAGGATGTATTTAGGCAACCCACAGGTTGAGAACCGCTGCTTTATAGCATAAAGAGAACTTGTAGATCCTTCAGTCTGAACCCTTCATTTTGCAGTGAGGAAACTGATGTCAAAAGGGGCAAGTATTCAGTGGCAGTTCTCTTAATGACAAGGATTGTGCTCTTCTTTCTAGTATTAAACAGGAAGTTGGAGTTAATAATCAAAAAGGAAAATAATCTGCTGGGTAAGTCTACCTTCATATGAATTCATCCAGCACTGCTTTGCCTAATAACCATTTTGCTTCTCGCATGCCCTCGTGGTTTAGTCATTCAAGTCATAAATGCAGGAGTACTGTTCTAATTTTGGGACAGGACTAAGTCCAAAATCCAAGTTAATGGTTTAAAGAAGTGGATAAAAACTCATGTGTGAGAAGACACTTAATAAAGAAACACAGTGACCTGAGCATTAAAGGACAGAGCTTCCCAATTACTGTGGCCCAGTGGTTGAGTGTCTACCTATGGGCCAGGAGGTCACAGTTCAACTCCTGGTAGGGGCACATACCTGGGTTTTGGGCTTCATCCCCGGTAGGAGGGAATGTGGAAGGCAGACGATTGATAATTCTCTCTGATCATTAATGTTTTTATCCCTCTCTTCCTCCCTCTTCCTCTCTGAAATCAATCTATATGTGAAAGCTTAAGTGACCATTCTACTGTTTGACCATTCAACCATTCGACTAGCAGCTATGACGTGCGCTGACCACCAGGGGGCAAAAGCTCAATGCACAGGCATGGAAACATGGAACAGACTGATGAATCTCAGAGGGAAGGGGAGAGGGGAAGGGAAGGAAGAGATTAACCAAGATCTTATATACATACTAGAGGCCTGGTGCAGGGATTTGTGCACTGGTGGGGTCCCAGGGCCTGGCCTGTGGAAATTGTGCCAAAACTGGCCCAGTGTAGGGTCCCTCGGCCTGGCCTGTGGGGATCGGGCCAAAACTGGCAGTCCAACATCCCCTGAAGGATCCTGGATTGTGAGAGGGTGCAAACCAGGTCAAGGACCCCACCGTTACACAAATATCATGCACTGGACCTCTAGTATATAATAAAGGACAGGACTAACACAAGCCTCCTACTATTAATTGATATATCAGATGGGTCAGAGTTGATTGTTGACATCCATACTTCTCCTCCACAGCACAGAGTCACCCTGAAGAGTAACTGTCCATTCAGGGACTGCATTTCCCAGCTGTCCTTACATTATGACCAGAATGAGAACAGAAGTGATGCATGTACTACCTCTAGCCAAGAGGGTTAAGAAGCAGTATGCTCTTTCTTCCTGTCTATTGGCTGGAATCCGAGACCTCTAGAGCCCTGAAATATGATGGAGCTACAAGTGGGAAGGAGCGTAGGTCCCTATATGACAGCATGGAGGACAGTTTTCCAGAATCCAAGAAGATCCATATTCCATTGTTACTTTTGCAAGAAATAAACCTCAGCATGACTACAATCCTGAACGTTTGGGGTTGTTAAAGCAGATAAAATTACTGCAATTGATAAAATAGACTATTTCCTTATGTGTATGCCATGTTGGATATGTCTGACAATGCATGATAATAGGTCATGTATTTGAATAAAGTAGGCCTATTAGAAATGTATAATGTGGTGGAATTACAGACCTGAGCATCTTGTTAGTTTTCCAGCATTTCTTTAGAGCTTCAGAGCTGATCTGTCTTTGTATATCAGAAAATAAAGCTTTACACTACAATGACAGAATTTGATGTCATTGCTTGAGTCAAAGAATATTATTAGAGTGAGATTTCCAAAGAACTATTAGGGATTACATAAACTTGAAGAATTTTTAACATGCTTCTCTGAGTCTTCCCCTTTGTTAGGGTCAAAATAGCCTCATTTGTTTGTGACCAAAAAAAAAAAAAAATCTAAAAAAAGATGACCAAGGCACTTAAGTATCCCAACAAGTAGAACACAGCCTCAAATGGTATTAAGATAGTAAAAGGCATACAGAATATCATATCAAGACAGCACCCTGGCAGTCATATTGCCTTCATTTTACATAGGAGAAAACTGGCTTTACTTTGTAATGTCACTCAGCTAACAAATGACTGAAAAATTTTGAAACCCCTGACATTTAGCTGAAAATGAGAGTTTTCTACTATGAAACACTATATCTAGTTTGAATTTATCACAAATTCTTATTTTTCTTTAGTTATCTCTTCTCTCCTTTATGTCTCAGACTGGTTTCTTTCACTGACTTATGTACATGGGGGACTTATGCATACCTAATACAGATCTTTTCTAAGTACGTAAGCTTTATATAACAACTAGAGGCCTGGTGCACAAAATTCGTGCACTTGGTGGGTGTCCTTCAGCCCGGCCTGAGCCTCTCACAGGCTGGGAGCCCTTGAGGGATGTCCAACTGATGACTTAGGCCCGCTCCCTGCCATCAGTTGGACATCCTTAGTGCTGCCACAGAGTCGGAAGAGGCTCTTGCCACTGCTATTGTACTCACCAGCCGTAAGCCAAACTTTTGGCTCAGTAGCACTCCCCCTGTGGGAACGCACTGACCACCAGGGGGCAGCTCCTGTGTTGAGTGTCTGCCCCCTGGTGGTCAGTGCATGTCATAGCAACTGGTTGTTCCATCGTTTGGTCAATTTGCATATTAGCCTTTTATTACATAGGACTAGAGGCCCGGTGCATGACATTCATGCACTGGGGGGTTGGCAGGGTTCCCTCAGCTCAGTCTGCCCCCTCTCACAGTCCGGGACCCTTTCGGGGATGTCTGCCTGCCGGCTTAGGACAGCTCAACATCTTTGAGGGGTCCTTAGCACTGACACAGAGGCAGGAGAGGCTTCCGCCACTACTACTGCACTCTCCAGCTGTGAGCCCAGCTTCTGGCTGAGTGGCACTCCCCCTGTGGGATCCCACTGACCACCAGAGGGCGGGTCCTACAATGAGCCTGTACCAACTTGTATTCAGTGGGCGTCATAGCAACTGGTTGTTACACCATTTGGTCGATTTGCATAGGGTTTTATTATATAGGATGTTTACTTCTTAGATTTTTCAAAGCTGTTATAGAGAAGTATACTTTTCCTTGCCACCAAATATTCCTTTGAATAATGTAAAAGTATAACTTTAGTATGTCCATATTAAACCAGGAAAAACTTTAATGGTACACAAGAATGTTGGAGGAACTTCTCCAAGTTCCTTCTAATATCCATTCTATGAGAGATGGGATGACTTGCACAAAAACTTCTCCAAACTGGCACTGATACCTGAAATTCTTGATTTTGTGTCTTGTACTTAGTTTCTTAAGTTAGAAGGAACAGTAGCTATGTCATCCATATCATCCAGTATTTTGTTGTTGTTGTTGTTAAATAGAGTGTGTTTGAAAATTGACATTGTCACCTTTTGCATAATGAAGGCACATGATGAGTTTTGGAGAAAAAAAATATTCAGTTTTGTTTTACTTCTAAAGTGAAAGATATCATGTTCTTAACACGATCTCAAGTAGAAGTAAGGAAAGTAAGAGTTATGCTTAAGTTATAAAGTGAGAAGGTGCATGAATTCCTGAGCTTTAGCAATGACTTAGCTGTTGCCAAGAGCCTGGAAGCCACTACACTGAAATATTGTAAACAAACAAGAGGAAAATAGACATGTGATGGATCCATGAATGTAGGAGCAATCTAAACCTACCAAAAGGAGAGACACTCAACAACTAGATAGACAGTGTTTGTGGATGGACATCAAGCAGGCCCTATTCTTGACCATCTCCTATCCTTGTATAATTAGCTCATAAGTGGAGTATTAATGACCGAAATGGAGGCTATGCATGAGCCCACTGATTCTTTTTTAATCAAATTTATTGAGGTGACATCTATATATATATAAAAGCCTAAGTAACTGAATGACTGAACGACCAGTCACTATGATGCGCACTGACCACCAGGGGGCAGACGCTCAACGCAGGAGCTGTCCCCTGGTGGTCAGTGTGCTCCCACAGTGGGAGCACCACTCAGCTGACCAAGGGGCATCAGATGCAGTGCTCACGGCTGGTGAGTGCTGCTCTGGCAGTGCAAGCCTCTCCTGATCAGGACTGATGGTGCGAGCCCATGGCAGGCACAGCAGGGCCATGATGAGCGGGAGCCACAGGCAGGAGCGGCAGGCGGTGTTGGACTGCGGTTTTGGCCTGATTCCCGCTGGCCAGTGGGGATGGGGCCAAAACTGGCAGTCCGACATACCCCGAGGGGTCCTGGATTGTGAGAGGGTGCAAGCTGAGGGACCCCACCAGTGCACGAATTCGTGCACTGGGCCTCTAGTTGATTAATAAAATTATATAAGTTTCAGGTGTACAATTCTATAGTGCATCATCTATACATTGTATTGTATGTTCACCACCGCAAGTAAAGTCATCTTCCATCACCATTTATCCCCCTTTACCCTCTTCTACCTGCCCCCCACCCTCTTTCCTTCTGGTAATTACCATACTGTTGTCTGTGTCTATGGTTTTTTTTATTTGCTTAATCCCTTCAAGTTTTCACCCAGCCCACTGATTCTTTTTCACCAAGACTCTTTCTCACAAATGCTTGACTATCTTTGCTGTTCTGAAATACCCAATCCTGTCAGCAGCAAAACCCAAATCTCAGCTCTCAATATGGTACCCTCATGCAAAAAGGGCAGCCAATCATAGAATAAAATCTATTACATTAGACACCTCCTATCCCAGGACTGATAATCAGCATATTGATTTTCCTTATGTACTCTCAGTGTAAGGAAACTGAGTTATATAACACTGAGCTTTCCAATTCATGAACATTTATCTATTTATTTATTTAGATTTTTTCATCAGCTCTCAATAAAATCTCATTTGGCTTTATTCTTGTCATGCACAAAATTAGACTTATTTCTTTTTCCAGATTCATTTACAAATATCCTATTGTTGATCATAATTAATAAATAGATTGATTTTCATTTTCTTCACACACAATCATGTCTTCTGTAATAAGAGAATTTCTCATTCTTACACCTCTGCATCTACTTTATTTTCAATTTATAGGGTCTAGGGCACCCAATACAAAGCTCAAACAATATGGTGATATTAGATATTTCTTAGGGACTTTTTAAAAATGTTTTTACCATTAAGAAAGGCTTTGGGGTGGGAGGAGAGGTCAATGGGAAAAGGGGGACATATGTAATACTTTCAACAACAAAGGTTAAAAAATTGAATGATATTTTTAGGCCATCCTTTATTAAATAGACATGCCCTAGTTTTCTAAGAATATAAATAAGAACTTGTGTTAAAATTAGTTTAGTTTTACATTTATTAAGTTGATCATATAGATATCTTTAAGTCTATTAATAGGATGATTACATTATATATGCATATATACACATATGTAAACTTGGTCTGTTTCATACAATATGGGATTATATTGTTTTAAGATGTTTTGGATATGTGTTCACAATTGAGACTGGATTCAGAAATTTTCTGGTCTCATGTAATAAGTTGAAGAGTATTTTCACTTTCTACCATTTTAGAAGAAGTAGAATAAAGTGAAATGATCTTTCCTTCAAAATTTTGTAGAATTCACTGTGAAAATTGACACTAGTCTCTATGGATGGATGGATCTATTTTCACACTCTCTGTTTTGTTCCACTGATCACTTTCTCTATCCTTGGGCAAATACCACACTGTCTACTGCTTAATAATAGGTTTTTACACCTTGTAAAACAACACTATGCAAATATACATATTTGATCCTTAATTAGAAATTTTTAAAATTTTTGTTAAGAATCATTTGAGCTGTGTGACCTTTATGGGAAGTTTCATAAGATTATATATTTTAATCCTCACCAGAGCATATGTTTATTGATTTTGAGAGAGAGAGAGAGAGAGAGAGAGAGAGAAAGAGAGAGAGAGAGAGAGAGAGAGACTGATGTGAAAGAGAAACACTGATGGGTTGCCTCGTGTTTGAGGCCCAACTAGGAATTGAACCCACAATCTAGGTGTGTACCCTGACTGAGAATGGAACCTGCAACCCTTTGGTGTATGCGTTGACACTCCAGCTAACTAGGCCACCTGGCCAAGGCTGATGAGATTATCTTTAATACTAATTTTATTGCTGTGGTTATAATAAAACTATGATTCCTATTTATTCTTGAGCATTCTGCAATAACTTATTTTTTTCTAAGATTTGGTCCAAGTTTTCCAAGTTAATGGCGCCAAATTGTTCATGATATTATCTAATTATATTTTCAATCTCCTGTTTCTAATTATGTCCCCTTTTGTTGCTAATATTGTTCATTTAACAAGCAGTTTGTCAGTTTCATTATCCTTTTGAAGAAACAATTATTAAGTTTTTGAACAGCTGGTATCTATCTTTATGTTCTACCAGTATGTTATTGTTTCTAATCTTTGGTTTATTTATTGCCCTTTTATATTTCTTTTTACTTTAATTATCCCCAAATATAAACATTCATGATTCTCAACTTCCCTCAGTTTACTATTATTACTGCATTCCGCATGTATTGGTTTATAATTTTAATTTATTTCATTATACTTTTATTTTATTAAATTCTAATCCTATATAATAAGAGCCCTAATATGCTAAGTGTCCAGTTGTCCAGTCGGTCTTTCAACTAATCAAAGTGTAATATGCTAATGATATGCTAAGGAAGCTCAACCACTCACTATATGTAAACTGACCACCAGGGGGCAGACAGTTGACCAGTCAAACAGTCCCTATGACGTGCACAGACAACCAGGGGGCAGATGCTCCAACTGGTAGGTTAGCTTGCTGCTGGGGTTTGGCCGATCGAGACTGAGCAAGACAGGCCGGACATGCCATGGAGCCCTCCCACATTACCTCCCCTGCTGGCCAACCTCTTGTGTCCCTCCCTGGCCCCAATCATGCACTGGTGGGGGTCCCTCGGCCTGGCCTGCTCCCTCTTGCAATCCAGGACCCTTCAGGGGCTGTCGGAGAGCCAGTTTCAGCCCAATCCCATAGGTCAGGCTGAGGGACCCCACTGGTGCACAAATGCATGCACTGGGCCTCCAGTTATTTATAAATTTTATTGTGATTTTTAAATTAAAATATGAGTTACTTAGTGTATATTTAATTTGAAATTATAAAAACATGAAAATTATCACATAATCTTACAATAACAAGATATTTCAATCTGATAAAGAAAAACGGAACAAAACTGGTAGAATTTAATAGTTCAAACCGCTACATTTCTTAATAAAAATGTAAACTTGCCTATAAGGACACTTAAGTTTGAAAACTTGAAATAATATTCACAAAATATAAAGTTCAATATCTTTAATATATGAAAGCTCTTACTAGTTAATGAGAACATGAGTATCAAAACAGAAAGTTAGGAAAAACATGAAAACAAACTCCCAACAAGATATATAAATGACTAATATCAATGAAAAAAGGTCTTTAAATAATCTAGAAAACAAATTGAATAAAAATATATGTAATTGTAATTTATCTATCAAATTAATAAAGCCTTTAAAAATAAAAATTCTCATATATCAATATTTTATTGTAAATTAGTTTATAATTTTCTTGGAAGGAAATTTAGCCTATTTGGTTTTGACATGTAATATATGTCAAAACCGTGAGAATTGTGTATATCTTTTGCCTTATAAATTTAACTAAGGCAAAAATAATAATAATGAGAGAAGATATTACTGGGAAGCATGTCCATTTTACCATATTTTTAATTATATTTTTATTAATTTTAGAGAGGAAGGGAGAGGGAGAGAGAGATAGAAACATCAATAATGAAAGAGAATCATTGATTGGCTGCCTTCTGCACGTCCCCCACTGGGAATTGAACCCACACCTGGGCATGTGCCCTTGACTAGAATCGAACTTGGGATCCTTTAGTCCACAGGCCAATGCTCTATCCACTGAGCAAACCAGCTAGGGCCATTTTGCCATATTTTTAAACAATATGGTAATTTATGCATCACATTAATATTAAAAATATTAAAATAGTGGATAATATAAATTCACCCAAGCTAGGGCTCAAGGTCATGTCTAAATGACCTCATCGACATTTATTCACTGTTAGCATGGACTGGACCTCAATAATAATTCCATTCACAGTGGGGCCTTGACTTACGAGTGTCCGGACTAATGAGTTTTTCCAGATACGAGCTTTGAGTTCCAAGCTAAAATTCGGGTTACAAACCAGCTTCAGATACCCCACTGCTAGTTGGTGCAGCGAACGTCACAGTGAACGCCACAACATCAGCCCAGCATCACGTGTCTCACTCGTTCACTTTAAGATACGAGCTCCGTCACGGAACGAATTAAACTCGTAAGTCAAGGCCCTACTGTATTTGTGTATTATATGTTTGGGCCTACTTTAAAATGCATGGAAGTTTGCAAATTATAACTTCTTGGTGAATAGTATGTTTTATTATTATCTAGTGATCCTCTCTATCCTCAATATATTTTGTCTTAAAGTACATTTTTATATGAATATACCCATTTATCTTTATTTTACTTTCTGTTTTCTCTATGTATCTTTTTCTATCTTTTTCTTTTCAGCTTTTTCATTTTATATGATACCGTGTAAAGCTATAGCTTTTGAAATTTCATTGAAAAATCTTTTTTTAATAACTTTAGCCCATCCACATCTACACTAATAAAAGAGAAACATGGTAATTAGTGTATGACCGCTACCCTTCCCATTCGCTAATCAGCCTTATGCAATGCAAATTAACTGTCAGCCAAGATGGCGGCCGGCAGCCATGCACTGAAGCGAACAGGGAGGCTTGCTTGCTCCAGTGACAGAGGACTCCAATGTTCCCCACCTGACTTGCCGGCCTCTCAGCTGCAACTCTAAGCAACTATGTACTATGTTGCAAATATAGAAGCTAAACAAAACCCCAGAAACCGGCTTTCAGTCAGCCTGGCTTCAGCCA
>NW_005369365.1:839252-851461 GCF_000412655.1 Myotis brandtii | reverse complement strand
GTGACAGGGGGCAGTGCCCCAACCCCCCAATTGGCCCTACCCTGAGCATGACTGAGGGTGGCATCGCAACCTCCCAATCCGCCCTGCTCTGAGCCTGACCAGGGGCTGCACGGGGAGCAGGCCTAAGCCAGCAGGTCGTTATCTCCTGAGGGGTCCCAGACTGTGAGAGGGCACAGGCCGGGCTGGGGGACCCCCCTTCACCCCCCGAGTGCACAAATTTTTGTGCACCGGGCCTCTAGTTTATTATAATTATTATTTTGGAATTCCTTCCATTGCAATCTTTTAAACTTCTTTTTCTCACTTTTTTTGGGATGAACAAGATATTATTCTAATAATGGACTTTGTAGCCTCATCCTGAATCTGCTACTTAGTAGCTTTAAGAAATTACATGTCACACTCACTTGATCTATAAAATGAGGATAGTGGTAAAGCCATAAAGTTGTGTTGAAGGATTCAGTGAATTATTATGTGTAAAGTGATTAGACTGTGCCTGGGTTGTACAATTACAATTCTTTCTCTTTTATAACTTTTTCATTTTGTTTGTTTGCCTATTTTATTTTCCATATTTCCCTCTACTGATTTAAAATTTAAGCTCCCTATATCAATTTTTTAGTGACTGCCTCTAAAATTTTCCATAGATATTTAACTTAATAAATGTAAAAAACAAATAAAGCCTTTCTAGTTTGTTTATTTTTACTGCTAACTAGTATTTCATTGTATGAATCACCAAAATTTGATTATACATAATCTATTAAACATATTTTTATTTCTAGTTTTTGGTTATTGTGAATAAGTCAATTACTAACATCAAGTATAATTGTTTTGAGGATATATATTTTTATTTATCTTAGTAAAATTTCTGAGTGTGGAATTGCAGAGCAATTGGGTAGGCACATATTTATGTCATAAAATATTTCAGACTGTACATTGTTTCCTGTAATGTCTATGTCGGGCTTTGTTATTACAGTCATGATAGCTTCATAAAATTAACTGAGGAGTGTCCTGTCCTCCCCCATTTTGAAAACACTTGTGTAAAAATGAACATTATTCATTTGATAGGGTTCAGTAAGTGTATCTCAGTCTGGATATTTTTTTTTTTTGCAGAAAGATATAGTATTATAATTATGTTAATATTTTTAATAATAAAGACTTGCTGGTTTCTATTTCTCCCAGTGTCTGGTTAATATAATTTTTTCAAAGCCTTTGTAAGTTTTTATCTGATTTCTTACTGACATTAGTTTTAGATATTTTCTTATTCTTACAAGGTCTATAAAATGTGTTATGATACTGCTAATTTTTTTCTATAGTTTTTTATCTTTTGAAATGCAATAAGTCTTGTTTATAGCCCAGGATTCAGTATATCAGTGACTGTTTCATGTACCCTTAAAAAAAAGTTTTTTAAAACGTATCCTTCAGTTACTGGGTGTAATGTTCTGAGGTCCGATCTTCTATATCCTTATTGATTTCTTGTCTGCTTGTTCAAACCATTTCTGAGAGAAGAGTCAAAATCTCTAATTCCAGCTTTAAATTTGGTCTATTTCTCTCTGTAGTTCTATGAGCTTTGCTTCATATTTTTTGACATTGATTTGTATTTTGGCACATACACATTTAGGATTGTATGTTTTCCTGTTGAGTTTAGCTTTTTATCAGTATAACATATCCCCTTCTATCTCTGCCAATACTTCTTATCTGGAAATATACTTAGTTTGCAATACATTTAGCACTTTCTATGCTTTCATAAATTGCATTATTTTCATATGCTTAATGTTTCCATAGTACTAGAATATACCTTAGTTATTCTGTTACTTTAAACCTAGTTGTATCTTATTTTAAAGCAAATCTCATAGATTGCATTTTGTTGCTTCTTACTTTTTAGTCTAATAATCTTTATTCTTTAATCAGAGTGTTTGATTCATTTACATTTAATGTAGTTATTGATATATTTTGGATTAATTCTACCATCTTTCTACTTGTTTAATCTCTGTCCTATCCATTGTTGCTCAGTTGTTTCTATCTTATGCCTTCTTTTGGGTTAAATAAATATACATATTTATATTTTTGCCTGTTATAATTTCTAAGGAATATGCAAGGATGCTGGTTAGTATGGGTAATTAGTTATAATAAGTCGGGTTAATGTCTTTTTTTAAAAGAATGTTGAATTTTGTTAAAACACAAAATTATTTTTTTGGCATCATTACTCAATTTTGTTGTAGCTTACTTTTAGGCTTTGTTAAGAAATATTACAGTAACTTTGGGGCATCATAGTTACCCCTAAGGTATAACCATGCTGGTATTATCAGCTGAATTCTGAAGGTGTTAACAAGGTCCTCCCATTATAATTGGGTCAGAGTACCAGCATTTCCTAGAACTGTGCAATCTCTCGTTTCCACTCTCAAACTTTCAGCAGCCACTCTGCTAGGCAATGCAGAATTTCACCCTCACCTTAAGCAAGCAACTCATGAGTTTCTCTCTTCATTGCCTCCTCCTCCTGGCAACCTGTCCTGCAAATTTCAGCTGCTTCAGTAGCTTGAACTGTGTTCTCAGCCTTCTCATGCCTGCGAGACCCTGATGCTCTGCTTTAGCTCTACTTTTTTGCATTTTGGAGTCTCTCCCTAGGCAGAAAGTTTAGGTGACTGTGGCGACCACCACATGTGTTTCCCTTCTCTCTGGGATAACAGTCCTGAGTTGCCTATAGTTTAATGTTTGAAAAGTTTTTTCAGACATTCTACTCAGTTTCATAACTGTTCGTGGCAAGAAAGTTACTACAACAGTTAGTTTTGGAATCATGGATGGAAGTTGAAGCCTCCTTTAAAAATATTTTCTCTTTAAAAAATATTTTCTTTTTGTCTTCATTTTGTATCGTTGTAAATTTTTAAATTCATTTTATTTGGGTGCTTCCTGAAGCTGTGGTTTTATATTTTTCATCATTAAATAGCTGGGAAATGTTCATATATTATTCCTTCAAATATTGCCCTTCATTGATTCTCTCTATTCTTACCTCCTGGGACTCTTATAGTATAGATGTTAAAATTTCCTTTTCTCATCCAATATTTCAGCTGATTTAAGTTGCTTGTCAGGTCAGCAATACCAATACTTTTTCATTCCTGAGGGATCTGGAGCTTTTGTTGTCTTGCTCTTGTCTTGCTGTGGTTGCTGTGATTGCCTGCTTACTCTATTGTGGGCATGAAAGTGCATGCTTATGAGACTTGATCCTGTAAACCAACAGTATAGTCCTCGGTGTATAGTGTTTAAAAACTAAAAGAAGTATGTAGCAGAGAACATGTGCTTTTTTATCACAGCAAAATAACAGAAATGTGGAACAGATAATAGATGGTATTGAAACCAAAAGCAAATAGACAAAAATCTAGAAACAACCCAAATACTTTTCAATGGGAGATTAGACAAACGATTATGTTGTATGAACAATGAAATATTCTACATGAGTGACTATTCATTATCTAGAGCTATAATATCTGCATGCTTATTGGAAAGTTAATACTAAGTGAAACAACAAATTTCAGAAGGCCCAATACAGCTTGATATCATTTATATAAAGCTCAAAAATAAGCAGAAATAACATTATATTTTGGGAAGGATAGGTTGGAGGTGTTCACAGCACAACAACCCTCCCATTGAGAAGAATGTGAAGAGTCAGATATGTTACACACGTTAAACATTTAAATATGCCATAGAGCTGTAGAAGCAATAAGGACTAAAGAGAGTCAAATTCTAAAGAGGAGACCGTCTTTCAGGAGTGGAATGAGGAGCTGGGCTAGCTGTGGAGTCCATTTTCAATCCTGGGCATGTGTCAGGTACTAAGAAACTGAACTGGACCCAGACAGAGCACTACCCTAGGAAGAGGAAAATATGCAGAGATTTTATTGTGAATGATGTTCTAATATTTTCTTATACTACTCTATAGTTTTGAATATATTCATTTAAAGGTTTATTACATAGTACTCTTTCTAAATAAATTTTGATAGTTTTAAAACTATTAGTCTTGATAATTTTACTTCGTCTATGAACATACTCACTTTGTTTTCCCCTTAATTCACTTAAATGTGAAAAAAATTTTAAATATTCTAAATTCATTTGAGTAAAGTTGTCCATTCCTTTGTTCCCTTTGAATGTGACAATTCTATTTCCATTTCCCTAATTTCTTCTTTACTTATTTTCTTTTTTCTATTAAGGATGTCACTTCTTCTTGGAAGCCACCTCTAATCCCTCAAGTCTTAGTTGGAACTATACTTTCTTTGTCTTCCTATATTGTGCTATACTTTCCCCATTATTACACTCACTATCACAATTGTCTGTTAACTTTTCTTCATGCCATTAGCCTGTGAGCAAATATTGAGCCTTGTTCTCAGTTGTATTTTTAGTGACTAAGAAGGTGACTGGCACAAATTGTGTGCTTAATATTTGTTTAATTGATTTGTTAATTGCTTACTATGTTTTCTTTGTTTGTGTTAGGGCTGAGGTAAAGCATTTGCTTATTCATTTTTCCGCATAAAATGGTAATCACTTGCACCTTGAAGTAAGGTTTGGCCCATGCATGACCAAAATCAGGCCCAGTGAATATAAAATATAAATGTTTGTGTCCAGAAACTTGTTTAATACAACATTCTGGAACCTCTCCATGAGAATCTATGAGAGAAGTGCCTCTCTAATTTCCCACCTCAAAGATCTGTATTTCTGCTAAACAACTGGTTTGTTCTCATCTTAGGAAGAGTATGACACAGGAAGCTGTGTTTTCTGCTTCACCTTTTTTGGGGAAGCTTAAATCCAATTGCAGAGTACCTCCACCAAAGGTATACAACATATAGTATCATTGTGTTTATTAATTTAATTGCTGTTTTTCTTTTGCATTTGTACCCTTATTTTTCCCTCTTCTCCATATCTTTAAATTGTATTTTACATTGTCGAAACATTGTATGTTTCCCTCAAAACTACCTTAAATCCCTTTTAACCATGCAAGGTAAATTATCATCAGGGTAGTATAGTATTATTGAAGAAATTCCCAGCACTTCCACCTATTTTAAATGCTGCTAGCAGATTTGTCTTTCAGCAATACTTATATAATGATGTCTTGATTCTGCTTAATATACTTCAGTGACTTCCCCTTGCTTCTGAGACACTAGCTTCTTAAGAAGTTGCACTTGGATCTTCATGGCATCATTTCTCCATGCACTTTTGACATTTGATAATTTAAGCACATCATGTCATTTGACAGAACAATTTGGAAAATAAAATATACAAATAAATTTTTATGACAATATACTGGTTTATCTTTCCACCAAAATTATAAAGTAAAACATTTTCCTTTCACAATAGTGAGCTTGGGCATAGCTATTCTTGTTTGTTTATTTTGTTTGTTTTTCCTCCATGCACTTTTGACATTTGATAATTTAAGCACATCATGTCATTTGACAGAACAATTTGGAAAATAAAATATACAAATAAATTTTTATGACAATATACTGGTTTATCTTTCCACCAAAATTATAAAGTAAAACATTTTCCTTTCACAATAGTGAGCTTCGGCATAGCTATTCTTGTTTGTTTATTTTGTTTGTTTGTTTTTAAACAATGATATATATTGAACTGTATTTGGCAAGAAGTGGAAATTCTAGAAACTTTATCTGATGGTGCACAAAACTGGGAGCAAGAGAGAGCCTGAAGATATAACCATCAATTATTCAACTGATCATTTTACCATGCTACTCCTTATATATGTAAGTTGAGTCCTGGAAAACGGTACCTGCAATCCCCAAGTTTGAAGCCCTTTAAATGAAAGAAAAGTGTTAAATTATTTCAGAAAAAAAATAATATTTTCAGGATTCAAGTCTAATCTTTTCTACTGTGTCACCCCCTTTGTTTTTCTTCCTACATCTAAAACAGAAACTATGTCAATTCTGGTAATTACAGAAAATCATGGCTTGGGAAAAATAACTCTGTCCTTCTCACTAGTGGCTTGATAAGAAATTATGAGTTTTGTAATAAATTGCTATATCCCTACATCAAAGTGACAAATTCATTTAATTCTGCCTGACTAACAGAATCAGAAAATAAATGTGAAAGAGCATTTTGCAGAGCAACTGTTGGATGGGAGGATTCAACTTCCTTATAAGTCAGTTATAAATATCTTAACTTGAGAAAAATCATAAGCTACAATAGGTCTGAAACAAGGATAGAATAATCCCAGTTCAGATCAGTATGAAATTACATAGCACCATATGATCTCACTTATATGATCTCACTTATATGTGGAATCTAATGAATAAAATAAACTGATGAACAAAATAGAAACAGAGCAATGGATGCATGGAACAGACTGACAGCTGTCAGAGGGAAGAGGTGTGTGTGTGTGTGTGTTTGTGTGTGTGTGTAGGGGGGCTGAATAAAAGAAGGTGACGAGATTAGCCAAAGGACATAACCCATAGGCAACAGTGTGGTGATGGCCAGAGGGAAGGGAGGGTGGAGGCTGGAAGGAGGTGGGCAAAGGGGATGGGGGAATGGGGACTTCTGTAATAGTGTCAACAATAGAAATAAAGTTTAAAAAAGAAAAAGTATAGTGCACCATTTGAAACATTATACATTTACACTTGTGTGATTTCTAAGATATTTATTTAAATATAAGATACATTAAAGTGCACTTCATGTATATATATTTGCTTAGCCAACAAACATTTTCTCAGACTATTAGGTGTGCCATAAAATTGTCTCCTTTGAAATGATACACATATATAGTACCTGCCAAATTGAATGCCATATGTTGGTAAGAGATACTTATAAATGCGTTTACATACATTTGTTATCTTCTCTGCCATATCAAAGTTTTCTCTACATGAGACAGAAAGGTTTCTAACATAAAGCTTAAAATTCAATTGTATAGCCGAAACCAGTTTGGCTCAGTGGATGGAGCGTCGGCCTGAGGACTGAAGGGTCCCAGGTTCGATTCCGGTCAAGGGCATGTACCTTGGTTGCGGGCACATCCCCAGTGGGGGATGTGCAGGAGGCAGCTGATCGATGTTTCTCTCTCATCGATGTTTCTAATTCTCTATCTCTCTCCCTTCCTCTCTGTAAAAAATCAATAAGATATATTTTTTTAAAAAAAATCAATTGTATATATTCCAAATAGATTAAAAGTAGGGACCTTGAAGTCTAGTTTTTTTGTATCCCTTATTTACCTACTTAAAACCTAAACTCAACTACATTGCCAGATAGGACTGCAGAAAGATGGTAAATAAGTTCTAATTAAATTAAAGTGTGTGTTTTTAACTCCAAGAAATGTTGCCCTTTTTTCACCCATGCTATCTGGCAATTGACACCACCACTACAATGAAATTGCTTTGCCAATAGCCTTCAACTTCCTATTTCTGTTTCTTTTTTTTTACATATATTTTTGTTTAATATTTATTTATTGTTGAAAGTATTACATATGTACCCTCATTTTCTCCATTGACCCCCTCCAGCCTGCCGCCACTACCCCCCACCCCTCACCCCCTACCTCAGGCTTTCAGCACCCTATTGTCTGTGTCTATGGGTTATGTATATATGCATACAAGGTCCCCTCTGAGATTCCGCACTTTGTTCCATGCTTACATGTCTCTGGATCCACTCCGTTCATTAGCTTATTTTGTTACTGAGATTCTACATGTGAGTGAGATCATGCAATACTTGTCTTTCTCTGACTGACTTATTTCACGTAGCATAATACTCTCCAGGTCCCTCCATGCTGTCTCAAAGTGTAAGATATTTTCCTTTTGTACTGCTGCATAGTATTCTATGGTATAAATGTACCACAGCTTTTTTATCCACTCATTTCCTGATGGGCACTTAGGTTAGTTCCAGATCTTAGCTATTGTAAATTGTGCTTCTATGAACATAGGGGTTCATACATTCTTGTTGATTGGTGCTTTGGGTTTCTTAGGATATATTCCTTGAAGTTGGATCACTGTGTCAAATGGCAGTTCCATATTTAACTTTTTGAGGAAACTCCATACTGTTTTCCAAAATGGTTTCACAATTCTGCACACTCACCAGCAATTTATGAGACCTTCACTTGCTGCACAGCATTGCCAATATTGGGTTTGTGTATATTCTTGTGATTTGTTGATGGTAGCCATTCTGACAGGTGTGAGGTGATACCTCATTGATGTTTTAATTTGCATCTCTCTGATGATCAGTGACTTTGAGGATTTTTTTTTTCATATGTCTCTTGGCCATCTGTATGACCTCTTTCTAGAAGTGTCTATTTAGGTCCTTTACCCATTTTTTAATTGTATTGTTTGTATTCTTTTTATTAAGTTGTATGAATTCCTTATATATATTTTGGATATTAACCCTTTATCAGATATATCATTGCCAAATATGTTCTTCCATACAGTGGGCTCTCTTATCATTTTGTTGATGGTTTCTTTTGCTGTGCAGAAGTTTTTTTTTATTTTTTATTTTGATGTAGTCCCATTTATTTATTTTCTCCTTAGTTTCTTTTAGTAGATGTATCTGTAAACATATTGCTATGAGAGATGTCTGCCAATGGTTTCTTCTAGGATATTTTTTTTGGTTTCACAACTTATATTTAAGTCTTTTATCTATTTTGAGTTTATTCTTGCATATGGTGTAAGTTAGTAGTCTAGTTTCATTTTTTTTGCATGTATCTGTCCAATTTTCTCAACACCATTTATTGAAGAGACTGTCTTGACTCCATTGTATGCTCTTGTATCCTTTGTCAAATATTAATTGAGTGTAATGGCTTGGGTCGATTTCTGGGTTCCCTGTTCTGTTCTATTGATCTATAGGCCTGTTCTTGTGCCAGCACCAGGCTGTCTTCATTACAGTGGCTTTGTATTATAGCCTGAAATCTGGTATAGTGATTCCTCTAAATCTGGTATAGTGATTTGTTTTTCTTTCTCAAAATTGCTGCAGTTACAACTTAAAGAAATAGAAAGAGAACAACAAGAATATACCAGAGTCAGTAGAAGGAAAGAAATAGTAAAGATTAGAGCAGAAATAAATAATAAAGAGACTAAAAAAAATACAAAAAGTCAAAGCAACCGAGAACTATTCTTTGAAAAGACAAACAAAATTGATAAACCGTTAACCAGACTCATCAAGAAACAAAGAGAGAGGACCCAAATAAATAAATAAAATCAGAAACAAAAGTGGAGAAGTAACCACTGACACCACAGAAATACAAAGGATTGTAAGAAAATACTATGAACAGCTATTTGCCAACAAGCTGGGCAGTGTGGATGTAATGAAAAAATTCCTAGAAAAATACAACCTCCCAAAACTGAATCAGGAGGAATCAGAAAACCTGAATAGGCCAATAACAACTGATAAAATAGGAGCAGTAATCAAAAAACTCCGAGCAAGCAAAAGCCCAAGTCCCGATGGCTTGCCAGGGGAGTATTACCAAACATTCAAAGAAGAACTAACACATATACTCCTCAAACTACTTCAGAAAATTGAAGAGGAAGGAACACTTCCAAACTCTTTTTATGAAGTCAGCATTATCCTAATTCCAAAACCAGATAAAGACACTACAAAAAAAGAGAATTGCAGGCCAATATCCCTGATGAACAAAGGTGCTAAAATCCTCAACAACATATTAGCAAATCGCATCCAGCAATATATTAAAAATATCATACACATGACCAAGTGGGATTTATTCCAGGGATGAAAGGATGGTACAATATTCGCAAACAAATAAATGTGATGCATCACATAAACAAATTGAAAGACAAAAATCACATAATCATATCAATTGATGCAGAAAAGCATTGGACAAAATCCAACACCCATTTTTGATAAAAACTCTCAGCAAAGTGGGAATAGAGGGAGCATGTCTCAACATGATAAAGGCCATATATGACAAACCTACAGCCAAAATCATATTCAATGGGCAAAAACAAAAACTATTTCCCCTAAGACAGGAACAAGACAGGGATGTCTGCTTTCACCACTCTTATTCAACATAGCACTGGAAGTCCTAGCCACAGTGATCAGACAAGAAGAATAAATAAAAGGCATCCAAAGTAAAGGAGGAAGTAAAACTGTCATTATTCACAGATGACATATTGACATAGAAAACACTAAAGACTCCACCAAAAATCTACTAAATTTAATAAATTAATTTGGCAATGTAGCAGGATACAAAATCAACACCCAAAAAGCAATGGCTTTTTTATATACCAATAATGATTCTCAGAAAGAGAAACTAAACAAACAATTCCATTTACCATTACAAAAAAAATTAAGATACATAGGAATAAACTTAACCACGGAGGTAAAAGACCTGTACTCAGAAAACTACAGGATGTTGAAAAAAGAGATAGAAGAAGATATATACTAGTAAAAGAATATACCGTGTTCATGGATTGGTAGGATCAACATCATTAAAATGTCCATACCACCCAAGGCAATCTACAGATTCAATGCAATCCAAATACCAATGGCATATTTCACAGAGCTAGGACAAATACTCCAAAAATTTATATGGAATAAAAAAATATCCCAAATACTTGCTATTTTGTATTAATATTGTCTAGTCTATCCCAGTTCCGATTATAAATATTTGCAATCTTTGCAGAATTAGATGTCCTCAAGTAATCCAAATCATCTTGCTTAAATTCTTTTATCCCATTTTGTTCCATATTCCTTCTTGCCGCTGGTTTCATTGCTCAATCTGTCACTTGAGTTCCTCCTCCTTTGCCATCCCATGAATCCTCTGATTTCCTGGCATTCTCTTGAAGATCTCATTATGTACTTTCTGTTACAGGCTCATGATTTTCATCACTATGTTTCTCCACTGCTCACTTATCTGAGAGCTAAACCCAGAGAAATTGGCCATCTTCCCTACTCTCTCCAACCAAGTTTCTGAATAAACATGTTCCAACTGACCTCGCCATCTCCCTGACTATGCTAAACTTGAAGCTCCCTGCAGCCCCCACAGAATGAATAGTGCTGCTATCCACCTCTTATCTAAGTGAGAAGTCACCGCTCCTCTTTGGCACCAAATGGTTCTGATACTATTCAAAGAGCTCCATGTCATTCTGTTCTGACCTTCGTCAGTATAGGGATTGCAGTTTCCTTGGGCTTTTACTTTCACTTAACTTTCTCAAAATACAATGTCTTATAACTGATTTGTAAGGAATTTGCATTGCTTCTTTCCAATATGCTCTGCAAAATTCTAGCAGCCAGTTTAACCAGGTGATGCACTTTTCTATAAAATCTTCTAGTTCTTTACATATGTCTCAAACTCAGGTATTTTCGTTTACATTTTCCATGGCTTACATTGTTCTCTGGTTATATCTTGTTTGTTATTATACCTATTAGAGGAGTAATGTATACTTTCAGTTCAGAAATAGAAATTAATATTGTTTCCCATTATAAAATGACAATGATCCTTTGTACATCACCTGTTCCCAGCACCTCTAGTAAAGGGAACATGATGTTTAATGATTTGAGCCCACTCTCATATGGGCTGCCTTTCTCTTTGGAATAGAATTCACTCTGAAAGTGTAGTCCATTTGTAGTATGTTTGCTTGTCTATAGGTGCCCATCTGCAGATGAGTGGATTAAAAAACTGTGGTACATCTACACAATGGAATACTACACTGCAGTAAAAAAGAAGGAATTCTTACCATTTGAAATAGCATGGATGGAACTGGAGAACATTATGCTAAGGGAAATAAGCCAGTCAGAGAAAGATAAATATCTCATGATCTCACTCATTTATGGAATATAATGAACAACATAAACAGATGAACAAAAACAGATCCAGAGACAGAGAAGCGTCAATCAGATGCTCAAACCTCAGAGGGAAGGTAGGGTGGGGGTAAAGGGGAGAGATCAACCAAAGGACTTGGATGCATGCATATAAGCATAACCAATGGACACAGACATCAGGGGGGTGAGGGCATGAGTGTGGGGTGAGGGGGCAATGGGGGGATAAGGACACATATGTAATAACTTAATCAATAAAGAAATTAAAAAATAAATAAAAGAAAAAAAGGTTTTTAAATTAAAAAAATAATAATGTGGCAGGCAACAAGATAGACATGACCAATGAAAGTTTAAAATATCCTTCTGGTATTTGTTCTATCCTAGGCTAAATATCAATTTCTGAGGTGATCTGATTGTAATTTACACTAGCGGCCCAGTGCACAAAATTTGTGCACTGGGGGGGGGGGCCCCCCCGGAGG
>NW_005369365.1:827329-838403 GCF_000412655.1 Myotis brandtii | reverse complement strand
AAGGGGAGAGATCAACCAAAGGACTTGGATGCATGCATATAAGCATAACCAATGGACACAGACATCAGGGGGGTGAGGGCATGAGTGTGGGGTGAGGGGGCAATGGGGGGATAAGGACACATATGTAATAACTTAATCAATAAAGAAATTAAAAAATAAATAAAAGAAAAAAAGGTTTTTAAATTAAAAAAATAATAATGTGGCAGGCAACAAGATAGACATGACCAATGAAAGTTTAAAATATCCTTCTGGTATTTGTTCTATCCTAGGCTAAATATCAATTTCTGAGGTGATCTGATTGTAATTTACACTAGCGGCCCAGTGCACAAAATTTGTGCACTGGGGGGGGGGGGGCCCTCAGGCAGCCTGAACCCTCTCCAATCTGGGACCCCTCAGGGGATGTCTGACTGCCAGTTTAGGCCCGATCCCCGGGATCGGGCCTAAACCAGCAGTAGGACATCCCTCTCACAATCCAGGACTGCTGGCTCCCAACCACTCACCTGCCTGCCTGCCTGATCACCCCCTAACCGCTCCCCTGCCAGCCTGATTGATGCCTTACTGCTCCCCTGCCAGCCAGATTACCCACAAATTCCCTCTTGCCAGCCTGGTCGCCCCCAACTGCCCTCCCCTGCTGGCCATCTTGTGGCTGTGGGCGCCACCATTTTTGAGGGGGTGGCAGTCAATTAGCATATCCCCTACTTATTGGCTGTGGGCACCGCTATCTTTGAGGGCGGGGAAGTCAATTAGCATATTCCCTCCTTATTGGCTCTGGGCACCACTATCTTTGAGGGCGGGGAAGTCAATTAGCATATTCCCTCCTTATTGGCTGTGGGTGCTGCCATATTTGCAACAGCATGAGGTCAATTAGCATACCCCCCTCTTTATTAGATAGGATACCCAGACTATACTGTCCACAACCCTGTATTTACTTGTTCCCAAAGAAAATGATTGTGAAAATCTCATAATATCTGGAATCCTATGTGTGTGTGTATTTTTTATTGATTTTAAAGAGGGAGAGAAAGAGAGAGAGAAGAAGAAGCAAGAGGGAGGGAGGGAGAGAGAGAGAGAGAGAGAAAGAAAGAGAGACATCTATGTGAGAGAGAATATCGATTGGTTGCCTTCCGTATGTGCCCTATAGGTATAGAACCTACAACCTAAGTATGTGCCTTGAACTGGAATCAAACCCAACATCTTCTGGTACACAGGGTGATGCTCCAACCATGAGACATACCAGCTAGGGCTATGTGTGTATTTTTAAAACCTGAAATTAATTTTTTCATAAATTTAATAAAATTAATTTAACAATAGAAATATTATTCAAAAGATAACCGAAAAGTAGTAAACCATTTTTATGACAGTGGTAAGATATTTTTCTGGTTATTCAGGTTAAAGGGATTAATAATGACAGCGATGTGTTAGAATAAATGTGAGCATTTTCTCAGAATTCTATTGAAATTAACAAAAACATTATTCATTGACTGTTATAGTCATTAAGACATCAGGGTCACAATATAACATGCATTAGTCAGTGTTTTGCAGACCCAAAGACAAGTTGATTTAGAATGAGGGAGACATTTACGAAAAACTAATAAAAATAATTTAAAAATATTCAATAAGTTTGAAAAATATTTCATTGTCAATTATAACACAAAAGGTAAAATGTATTATACTTAAAAAATCAACCAGCATTACCCACCCTGATGTTAAGTTTCTCTGAGCACAAACATTTACTAAAGACTATTCCTTCTCTAAAATTCAGTGTCAGGACTTTTTATTTGATTAAGACTAATATACTGCTAATTGTAATTAGCAATGAGAACCATAAAAATATTTTTTCTTCTTCATTTAAAATAGATATTTTCAGCCCAGTGGTTGTGGTCCAGTTGTTGACCATCAACCTATTAACCAAGAAGTCACAGTTTGATTCCTGGTCAGGGCACATGCCCGGGTTGTGGGCTTGATCCCCAGTGGGGGGCTTGCAGAAAAAAGCCAATCAACAATTCTCTCTCATGACTGATGTTTCTATTTCTCTCTCCATCTCTCTTCCTCTCTGAAATCAATACAAATATTTAAAAAAAAATAAAATAAAACAGATTTTCAGAATATAAACCAACATGCGCTGCTCTGTGCATATTTGTATAGTATCTAAAACTAGAGGCCCTGTGCATGAAATTCATGCACTCAGCGGAGGAGGGGTTCCTAGCCAGGCCTGGGCCCTCTCACACTCCAGGGGGATGTATGATTGCTGGCTTAGGCCCGGGAGCAGGCCTAAGCCGGCAGTCAGACATCCTTAGCGCTGCCGCGGAGAGGCTCCTGCCACTGCCACTGTGCTCACCAGCCATGAGCCCAGCTTCTGGCTTCTGGCTGAGCAGTGTTCCCCCTGGGGGAGCTGACTGACCACCAGGGGGCAGCTCCTGCATTGAGTGTTTGTCCCCTGGTGGTCAGTGTGTATCATAGCGACCAGTTGTTCCATTGTTCAGTCGATTTGCATATTATCCTTTTATTATATACTAGAGGCCCAGTGCAAAAAATTTGTGCACTAGGGGGGTTCCTCAGTCCAGCCTGTGCCCTCTCGCAGTCTGGGACCCCTCAGGGGATGTCCACCTGATGGCTTAGGCCTGCTCCCCGGGGGATTGGGCCTAAGCTGGCAGTCAGACATCCCTCTGGCAGCCCGGAAGCCCTCGGGGGATGTCCACTTGCCAGCAGGGAGCAGGCCTAAGCTGCAGTCGGACATCCTTAGCGCTGCTGAGGAGGCGGGAGAGGCTCCCACCACCACCTCTGCGCTGGCAGTGGTCAGCCTGGCTTGTGGCTGAGCAGAACTCCCCCTGTGGGAGCGCAGTGACCACCAGGGGGCAGCTCCTGCGTTGAGTGTCTGCCCCCTGGTGGTCAGTGTGTGTCATAGTGATTAGTCATTCCTAGTCGTTCTGCTGTTAGGGTCAATTTACATATTACCTTTTTATTATATAGGATAGAGGCCTGTTGCACGGGTGGGGGTCGGCTGGTTTGCCCTGAAGGGTGTCCCAGATCAGGGTGAGGTCCCACTGGGGTTCCTAGCCAGACTGGGTGAGGGGCTGAGGGCCGTTTTTAGGCTGGCCACACCCGCTTCAGGGTGGGGGTCCTCATTGGGTGCCTGGCCAACCTGGGTGAGGGGATGATGGCTGTTTGGAGGCTGGCCAAGCCCCCCAGTGGGGACCCTCACCCGATGGGGGTGTGGCCATCCTGGGTGAGGGGCTGAGGGTCGTTTTCAGGCTGGCCACACCCCCAGGCGACCCAAGCTCCCAGCCTCTCCTTTTGGGCTGGAAGCAGGTATCTGGGATTTATTTATCTTCTATAATTGAAACTTTGTAGCCTTGAGTGGAGCCCAGGGTCGGCCAGGTCAGGCAGGAAGCTTGGCTTCCTCCATCACCGGGGGCAACCCAAGCCTCCTGCTTGCTCCAGCTCTGTGGCTGCCGCCATCTTAGTTGGGTTAATTCGCATACTCGCTCCTGATTGGCTGGTGGACAAGGCTTGTGGGTGTGGCAGAGTGGTGGAGTGATGGTTAATTTGCATGTTTCTCTTTTATTAGTGTAGGCTAGAGCCCGGTGCACAACATTCGTGCACGGGTGGGTTCCCTAGGCCTGGCCGGAGATCAGGGACTATTGGGGCTGTCTCACCCAGTCTCGCTTGGGGCCAGGCTGGCTGGGGCCTGCCAGCTGCTGGATGGGCTCTGCCTATCAGGGCCTGCCAGATCGAGGGAGAGATGGGGAGGGGCCATGGGAGGTTTTCCAGCTCTTGGGAGGCACTGAGGGAGGTTAGCTGGCCATGGGAGGTTGTCTGTAGGAGCACACTTACCACCTGGGGGCAGCTCCTGTGTTGAGCGTCTGCCTCCTAGTGGTCAGTGAACACCATAGCGACTGGTTGACTGGTCGTTCCACTAATTCCAATCATTCTGGTTGTTCAGTCGTAATGGTTGCTTAGGCTTTTATATATAGGGAGAATATTATTTAAGTGTTATGTTACAATGATACCAAATTATTTAATATTAACATCCTATATAATAAAAGCCTAATATGTTAAGTGTCCGGTCATCCAGTCGTCCGGTCGATCAATCAAAGTGTAATGTGCTAATGATATGCTAAGGCTGCTTAACTGCTCGCTATGACATGCACTGACCACCAGGGGGAAGACAGTCGACTGATTGACCAGTCTCTATGATGTGCACTGACCACCAGGGGGCCAACATTTTGACTGGTAGGTTAACTTGCTGTTTGGGTTCAGCTGATTGGGACTGAGCAAGATGGGTTGGACATGCCCTGGAGCCCTCCTATGGTCCCTTTCTGGCTGGCCAACTTCCCACATCCTTCCCAGGCCCCAATTGTGAACCAGTGGGGTCCTTGGCCTGGCCTGTGCCCTCTTGCAATCTAGGAACCCTTGGGGGATGTCGGAGAGCTGGTTTCGACCCGATTCCACAGGCCAGGCCGAGAGACCCCACTGGCGCACAAATTTGTGCACCGGGCCTCTAGTATTAGTCGTAAAAATTTGTAACTATAAAGTGAGATACCAGTTTAAAAGAAGCATTATCATTTTTTTTAGCTCTATGTATTTTTTCTTCTCTATAATTTTTTCTTCTACATATTTTCAGTTCTACATATCTTTCTGGCCCTCTTTTATAAAAGAAAAGTATTGAGAAAATGTCACGTGAAATTATAGAATGCTTCAGGAAAATAAAATCTCTTTTCAATTAAATCTTTTGAAAAATATACACATCACACTTTCCAAGCCAAGGAGTGTGTTGGTTTTATTGCATTTTATGCTGTGACAAAGTACCATAATTAGTACATTGGTGTAATTTACCACTGCTTCATTAAAGCTGATTGCCTAACTACCTGGGAAGTTAACACGGCTTCTTGAGTACTTGACCTACCTTATATTTCTACCCTACCCTACAGCTGTTTGTGGGAGTCCAACAAAGGCATTTGTTGCAGAAAAAGAAATAATCCAGATAAAGATTTTAATACAAGAAAAATATGTCCTTTTGTTATTTGCTTCCGTGTTTCTTTCAATTTTTAGTGGGTTTGATTTTATGATGAGACCTCAATGACTACTACATAGAGATCTGGTACTCTGTTAATTTTTTACCCATTTATGAAACTAAATCATGTATATTTAATTTATATTATCAATAATTTCTCTTTTTAAAAATCTGACTTAAATTAAAAAATGAAGAAAAAATCCCCCCCCTCACCAATGTTCATGTCCCAACCCCTGAATCCTATGAATATGTTACCTTATATGACAAAAGGCACTTTGCTGTAACTCACCTCCTCTCAGGTAAATTGGGTCAAGCATATCAGATGTAACATATGACAGTGAGTTCACATTGTTTCATTTATCTAACCCAGTGGTCAGAAACTGCAGCTCGCGAGCCACATGCGGCTCTTTGGCCCCTTGAGTGTGGCTCTTCCACAAAATACCATGTGCGGGCGCGCATGTACAGTGCGATTGAAACTTCGTGGCCCATGCACAGAAGTCGGTATTTTGTGGAAGAGCCACACTCAAGGGGCCAAAGAGCCGCATGTGGCTCACGAGCCGCAGTTTGCCGACCACTGATCTAACCTGTAAAATAGGAGATTCTAAATATATTTATAAAGTTCATTAAAGTCCATTAAGTCATACCCATTCTCGATTTTCAGGGTTCTACAAGTTTGCAGAAATAGTGAAGTTCATTTAAATGGCTTGAGGTAGGGATAAGAAATTTTTTTAAAAAAATATAAAAACTAAGAGACAAAAGTAGATTAAATGCTGTTGTGTCAATAAGAGTAACTTTCATGATTTCTTCCGTTGCAAAGAACCATGTGCATTTTGTCTTTTACTCGCCAATCACCCCACCCACCAACTAAGTGACAGGAAACATCCAGCAGCATGAAACTCATGTTAAAGCAATAGAAGGATCTAGCAAAAATTCAAATCTTAATAGGAGAACCAATGCTATGTACCAGTACAGAATCAGTGCTTCAGATCAGGAGGCAAACCTATAGATAACGCATACTACATGCACACTTGAAATAACTTCAGTACCGATGTAGTCTATAACAGCCTCATCTGAAATGAATGTTCAGAAAACAACCAAAAAAACTCGTTGTAAATTCTGGGTAAGCGATTTACATTCTGACAGAAGGGTGGGCTGTAGGGTGTGCTGCACATTAAGGAACAGTTTTACGTTTGTTGCTAAAATTAAAGTGGTTTTCTATTGGACTCACCTGAAGTTAAATTGGCAAAGTAGACCACATTTATCTATATGATTTGTAGATCTTTCTCCAAATCATAAATATGAAAATGAACACTTTGGATTTGGTTGCAAAGGCTATTTGCATTAATATTTGATCCTTCTGGGAAGTTTCTGGTATTATGGAATCTTCTTTCTAGGCCCTCTATCCCTTGAATAATTCTCAACACTACATGCTCAAAAAAGAGATATCAAAGGAGAAGTAAAAGCCCTGGTAATATTGACATTCCCATCATTCCTGGAAATTTCAATGTTTATGAATTAAAGGAAAAGTCAGGAGAGAATGTGTCTTGGGGGAGAGGACAGGACAGTAAGGAATGCAAAGGACAGCAGTAAGCAGGGAACAATAGCAAACATACAAATAATAATAATAACTATAATTATTATTCAGCTTTAGAAAAAGACAAAAACAAAAGGAAAAACACCCAACCACTAATCAGACCCCATTTCCACGAGCTGTGGTGAATCAATTAAAATGGAAGGGAATTACATGCAGATGCTTCAGATAGAAAATGTAGAATACCTTTCCACTGATGATTTTTAGTTTTCAGGACAAGTGAGACCCAAGCTGCAGACAGAATGGTCCCAGCATGCTTGTTGCCTTTTTTTGTTTGCACAGTAGCTGTCAATTCCAGGCTTGCAGGTAGTGGAACCCAGCAGGAAGAAGGGGCGGGACCCAACGATGCAGACTGAACTGAGAGCAAATTTAAATTACTGAGCCTTTTTTCCCCTTTTTTATTTTTCTACTCTGCGACAAACTGAAAAGATTCCAGCACGCTAATTTAACCACCCTGCTTCTTCTTCTTTACTTTCCCCCCACCCCTGCTTCCAGGATAATTAAAAGAGAAACCTGTAAAGGCAACATTCCTGTGAGCGAGTTGGTGCTGCAACGTGCTGGTAAGAAAACGAATTTAATTTTTAAAAATCTTTTCTTTTGCTTTTTGCTTTTTATTTTTTTAAAAGAGCTGAAGGCTTTGTCTGTCTAATGCAGTCATAAGCGTGGCTTCCCTGCCGTGAGGGGTTAGCATGTAATGAAAAGGTGTAATTGCCTGATATGTGACCTTCGCGTCATACTTATAATGGGTGATAACAGCATTCCTGTGTCCCCCGATGATGCTTCTCTCTGCGAATTGACTAGCTGCCCAGTTGCAACAGGGCTAAGATTGTCACACTGTGGCAATTTGTTGATCTTTTAGGGTTGTCGTTTCAGTGTCCTGTCAGGGAGAATTCTTGAGTTGTCCAAGTTACTTCCTTGCAGGGGTGTTATGGGTTTTAATAGGTGTGTGAGAGACCATAACTGTTTTGTTGTTTACTTATCAAACAGGAAGTGTAATGATGGAACTTTTTTTAAGTTACACTGTATTGTCCAAGACTTCCTGAGTACAGATAATGAAACAGACTAAAGTGAGTGCTGAGTAAAGGTATTTTAATACCTTTCATCTGGAACTAGCCGGGAGTGGATTAGACAGTCAACTGTGGAGAACCTAGATCATTAGGGGCTTTGAACTTGAGATACGAACTTTATTATTTAAAAGGACTGATTTTAATTCAACCCAATTAAATCCAACAAGTATTTCTGTACACTCGGCTTGGCGCCGGTACTGACAGTGTTCGTGCCTGTATTTCTGTTATGAGGAGAAACTGAAGCTAGATGGTGTAAATTTTCAGAAACTAGCTGTTTTTATTACTGTTAAAGCTGATCAAGCCATTTAAGAAACACTTCAAAAAGCATGACTGTTGACTATGAGATAAAGTTCAGCAGGTTAAATCTCTTACCATCTATTCCTTTTGTGCATGTAAATTTTGTTGATGTCAATTTGCATCTATGGTCAGTGAATTTTCGACTGCATTATAATATTATAAAGAAGAAAACAGGAATCTTCTCGTTCTTGCAAACCAAACATGTCATTTGAGAATATATCCATGTGGCAAACTTTTTTTTGAGATTACCCAGATTCTAGCTTCATAAGCTAGTAGACACATGGAAAGATTTAGACTTGTCAATAAGTTTGCTTGGATTTGTGTCAAGAATCTTAGGAACAGCCTGGCCAATGTAGACTTATCAACCAGGTCAAGGCATATGCCTGGGTTGCAGGCTCAGTCCCCAGTAGGAGGCAGCTGATCAATGATTCTCTCTCAGCATTGATGTTTCAATCTCTCTCTCTCTCCCTTCTCCTCTTAAATAAATAAAAATAGATTTAAGAAATGAACCTTGGGAACAAAGATTCATATTCATTCTCTCTCTCTCTCACTCTCTCTCTCTCTCTCTCTCTCTCTCTACCTTTAAAAACACATAAAATGTCAAGGGATATTTTCTGTTGTTCTCCAGTGTTTATAAACTATGTTAGTTTGGTGTTGGTTTTTAATAGATAATTAAAAATGTAATGGGAGAGCATAAAAAAATGCAGTTACCAATTTTCCATTAGCAATGTTTTCTGAAGAAAAAGCCTCCTGTGAATGTGGGAAGATTGGATGCCATTTGCATCTGATCGAGAATGTGGCATTCCATACACTGGTAAAATCTGACTGCTAGACTCTGTAGCTATTCTAATTGTGTCATTTTTACACTTAACAGCTCTGAACTGTGCTCTCCTCCCCTGAGTCCTCACCAATGCTCCCAGATGGCTTTAAATGTCTAAAAAGACCTTGGAACATTAGAAAGTGTCAATTGTTAGAATAATTTCTGTCTCATACAACAAGAGATAATACTATGGATTTAATAGTTCATTTTTTAAAATCTGTTTTTATCTACCAGTAACTGTCTACTAGGGACATTTCAGTTATAATTGGAATAAATGGTTGCCCAGTAACAAGCAAGTAACTCTGAAGCTACTTTCCATAGAATCAGTGACTAGAAATAGCTACAAAGAGCTAAATGCAAGTCAAATCACAGAACGTTGCTTTAATTTTTTAAAGATTCATTCCAATTTTACCTTTCTACTTAAACTCTTAAATGTTCTACTCAGTTTCTAATTGACCAAAATCTCATGTGTGAAGAATAAAGGCCAATAAACCTTTGGGGGAGGGTGTCTTCCTGATTCAAAATAAGAATGAATGAGGATAAGCAGAACCTCTCAAACCAGGAGTGGTAACAAGATTCCGGGCTGGCAATACCATTATATGTGAAGAACTGCCATCATCTCTGACGGAATGTAATGTGAAATTATGGGTTTCACTGTAGGACTCTGTCATTTGAGCCAGTAATCAATCCATAATACTATAGATTGCTGCAGTTATATCCTTTCCCCATTAATAAATATTGAATAACACCGAAGTTACTTTAGTTAGATTTTACCCTATTTTTTCAATAGAAAAGGAACCAGGAATAACCGCAGATTCTGATATCTAAGCATAAAGAATATCAGATTATCGTTTCTTCTTCCCTCGCTGAAGTGCTATGACATTACAATCTGAAGAGCAAAATTCTTTCACAGTAGTTCTGCATTTGTCATTTAGCCCTTGTGGCATTGGGGACTAGTTTTCACCTTCTAATTGCACAGGTGTTGAAACGGAGTATACCCTATGGAGAGAGTAAACACTGTTATTTTACACAGACATACAAACAGACAAAATTGCACATGATGCCAGAATGAAAATACAAAGTCACCATAAAAATACAAGTAATGCTTTCTGAAAATATGACACTGAATATTTGCTCAATTTATTATAAATGTATACTGAGTGTCAATCATGTTAACCAATAGGAAATTGAAAAATGAAAAAGCCATATATTGCCCATCAAGAGAATGACCATGTAATAGATATTCAACTGGTAAATTAGAAAGTGTGCTTTGATTAAGTAGCCCATGATGAACATAGTATTGTTTTAGGCTCTCTGGATCATGAGAAATCAAAACATATTGCTTCTAACCTCTCAGAACTGGCATATTCTTTACTTCCCACCTTTGCTTCAGTTCTTTTTCAATGGCATATGTATTTTCTATTGTGTTTTTTTTTTAAATATTATTGTACAAAGAGTCTTAGTATCTGATTTTTTTAATATAAAAGAAAAGAAGCAAGAGGCATTTGCTTCAATATCAGTATATATCCATCCTAATCCCTAATTATCCACGGATATGTTGCTTAATCTTCTTAGGCCTCTGTCTCCTCATCTTTACAAAGAGGAAGTGGCCCCATCCAACAGTAAAATGTTTTTATTCCATCTAGCTGAACATGGGTGACTTTAAAGGAAGATAAAGAGTATGTTACTTATGTGGCTTAGTGGTTTAAACAAAGTACAAGGGAATTATCAATGAATGAACTACAAGTCCTAGCCTCTGCATTTGTGCAGAGTTGATATGTGCTTAAGCCAGTCCTTGATTTCACTACCTATTCTCTCTATGCTGATGTAGTCATGCTCACAAGACTAGAGAGAAACATTGCAATAGAACAATAACGTATATAAAGAATGAAAATTCTTCCACATGTGACCCAAGAAAATAAAAATAATCTCTCTCTCCTTAAGACTAAAATGTATAGCAATGCTTTCTTTTTTAATTTATGTAACACTAGAGGCCTGGTGAATGAAATTTGTGCACAGGTAAGGTCCCTAAGCCTGGCCAGCAATCAGAACTAATCAGGTTCCCTGCCTCCCAGCCTCCCGGCCTCCTCTTTCTCTCACTCCCTCAGCACTCCGCCATCGCCGCTGGTCGCCCACCATGTTCCACACTGCCCCTGGTGTTCAGCACACATCATAGCAAGCAATTGCACTCCCAATCTCCCGCTCGAACTCCCGAGGGGACACTTTGCCTATATTAGCCTTTTATATATATACTAGAGGCCCGGTGCACAAAAATTTGTGCACTCCGG
>NW_005369365.1:823263-825460 GCF_000412655.1 Myotis brandtii | reverse complement strand
GTTTGCTTCCAGCTGCCTGGCTGCCGGCCACCATCTTGGCTGACAGTTAATTTGCATAAGGATATGCTGATTAGCCAATGGGAAGGGTAGCGGTCGTACGCTAATTACCATGTTTCTCTTTTATTAGTGTAGATATACTAGAAGCCCGGTGCACAAAATTTGTGCACTGGAGGGGGGTGTCCCTCAGCCCAGCCTACACACTCTTTAATCTGGAACCCCTTGAGGGATGTCTGACTGCCTGTTTAGTTGGACATCCCTCTCACAATCCAGGACTGAGGGCTCCCAATCGCTCGCCTTCCAGCCTGCCTGATTGCCCCTAACCGCTTCTGCCTGCCAGCTTGATCACCCCGTAACCACTGAAGGTACATGCCCTTGACCGGAATCGAACCTGGGACCCTTCAGTCTGCAGGCCAACGTTCTATCCACTGAGCCAAACCAGTTAGGACTGTGGCAGCCATCTTATGGCCACAAGGGGGCGGCCATCTTGTGTGTTGGAGTGATGGTCAATTTGCATACCAGTCGTGGCTAATTAGCATATCAGAGCTAATTAGCATACCCCTTTCTTATTGTGTTGGAGTGATGGTCAGTTTGCATACTGGTCATGACTAATTAGCATATCTGGTCGTGACTGTGAGGACGTGGGTACCCATTTGAATATTACCCTTTTATTAGTATAGACTAGTGGCCCAGTGCACAAAATTCATGCACAGGGTGGCGGGGTGCCCCTCAGCACAGCCTGCACCTGCTCCAATCTGGGACCCTACAGGGATTGGGCCTAAACTGACAGTCATACATCCCTCTCGCAATCCAGGACCACTGGCTACTAACTGCTCATCTGCCTGGCTGCCTGATCGCCCCTAAGCACTCTGCATGCTGGCCTTCTTGCCCCCAACTGCCATAACCCCCCCCCCCACTGGCCTGCTCGCCTCCAACTGCCACTCCTCTGCTGGCCTGTTTGCCTCCAACTGCCCACCCCTTCTGACCTGATCACCCCTAACCACCTCTGCTTTGGCCCTGCCACCATGGCTTTGTCTGTAAGGACATCCGGAAGGTCTCCCGGTCTAATTAGCATATTACCCTTTTATTAGTATAGATATAAATTGGTTAATAACATTATATAAATTCCAGGTATACAATATTATAATTTGACTAGAGGCCTGGTGCATAAAATTCATGCTTGGGGGGGTGGTCCCTCAGCTCAGCCTGCACCCTCTCCAATCTGGGACAACCCTCTTGCAATCCGGGACTTCTGGCTCCTAACTGCTCACCTGCCTGCCTGCCTGATCTCCCCTAACCCCTCTACCTGCCAGCCTGATCACCCCTAACCTCCCTCCCCTGATGGCCTGGTCACCCCTAACTGCCTCTGCCTCAGACCCTGCCACCATGGCTTTCTCTGGAAGGAGGACCGGACGACTGGAAGATGTCTGGTCAACCCGGTCTAATTAGCATATTACCCTTTTATTAGTATAGATATCAGTATACTCTATTTTGTGCTCACACCAAAAGTCTACTTTCCATCCATTACCATACATTTTACCCCCTTTCCCATTTCGCCATCTCCCCACCTCCTCTCCTTTCTGGTAACCACCATTCTGTCATATCTGTGAATTTATTTTGTTTATTTGTTATCTTTTTTTAATCTATATTTTTAATGATTTCAGAGAGGAAGGGAGAAGGAGAGAAAAACATCAATTATAAAAGAGAATCATTGATCAGCTACCTCCTGCATGCCCCACACTGGTGATCAAACCCACAACCTGTGCATATGCCCTGACCTGGAATGGAACCATGACTTATGAACCTCCTGGTTCATAAGTCAACACTCAACCACTGAGAAATACCAACCAGGCTATTTGTTACTTTTTTGTTTTATATTCCACATATGAGTAAAATTATGTTTTTGTCCCTTTTTTTTGTCTGAGTTATTTCACTTAGCATAATACCCTCAAGATACATCTTATGTTGTTGCAAATGGAAATATTTTATCTTTTTTTATGGCAGAGTAATATTCCAAGCAATGCTTTGCTTCAAGACATAAAATATTCTTAGGTGTATATTAATACCTATTTCTGACACTTTAGTGAAATATTTTTAAAGTCAGTTTACAACCTATACATTAATAATGTAAAATATATGATAAATATAAATTTAGATTATTTCTAATGCCTATTTTTAAAAATTTTGTAAATAATATATA
>NW_005369365.1:813120-814262 GCF_000412655.1 Myotis brandtii | reverse complement strand
CCCGGTCTAATTAGCATATTACCCTTTTATTAGTATAGATATAAATTGGTTAATAACATTATATAAATTCCAGGTATACAATATTATAATTTGACTAGAGGCCTGGTGCATAAAATTCATGCTTGGGGGGGTGGTCCCTCAGCTCAGCCTGCACCCTCTCCAATCTGGGACAACCCTCTTGCAATCCGGGACTTCTGGCTCCTAACTGCTCACCTGCCTGCCTGCCTGATCTCCCCTAACCCCTCTACCTGCCAGCCTGATCACCCCTAACCTCCCTCCCCTGATGGCCTGGTCACCCCTAACTGCCTCTGCCTCAGACCCTGCCACCATGGCTTTCTCCAGAAGGAGGACCGGACGACTGGAAGATGTCTGGTCAACCCGGTCTAATTAGCATATTACCCTTTTATTAGTATAGATATCAGTATACTCTATTTTGTGCTCACACCAAAAGTCTACTTTCCATCCATTACCATACATTTTACCCCCTTTCCCATTTCGCCATCTCCCCACCTCCTCTCCTTTCTGGTAACCACCATTCTGTCATATCTGTGAATTTATTTTGTTTATTTGTTATCTTTTTTTAATCTATATTTTTAATGATTTCAGAGTGGAAGGGAGAAGGAGAGAAAAACATCAATTATAAAAGAGAATCATTGATCAGCTACCTCCTGCATGCCCCACACTGGTGATCAAACCCACAACCTGTGCATATGCCCTGACCTGGAATGGAACCATGACTTATGAACCTCCTGGTTCATAAGTCAACACTCAACCACTGAGAAATACCAACCAGGCTATTTGTTACTTTTTTGTTTTATATTCCACATATGAGTAAAATTATGTTTTTGTCCCTTTTTTTTGTCTGAGTTATTTCACTTAGCATAATACCCTCAAGATACATCTTATGTTGTTGCAAATGGAAATATTTTATCTTTTTTTATGGCAGAGTAATATTCCAAGCAATGCTTTGCTTCAAGACATAAAATATTCTTAGGTGTATATTAATACCTATTTCTGACACTTTAGTGAAATATTTTTAAAGTCAGTTTACAACCTATACATTAATAATGTAAAATATATGATAAATATAAATTTAGATTATTTCTAATGCCTATTTTTAAAAATTTTGTAAATAATATATA
>NW_005369365.1:811320-812319 GCF_000412655.1 Myotis brandtii | reverse complement strand
TATTTGAGTATATATATAATTATTCAAGTAAATATAAAACTGCTTATTTATACTGTATCTCCTAACCCTGCCTCCCTGGTTTCCTTTTATTCTATGCATATGAGAAACTAGTTTACATCTTTTTCTTTATTCCCACCCACATATTAATTAATCTTTAAGAATCCCAGGTCGATGGGGGATGTGGAGGAGACATTAGTTGCTCTTAGATTTTTTTCTGTCAGAAGAACAGCAAGACTGAAGGACTTGTGATTTCTTCATTGGTTCATTTATTTGTTCATTCAAAATTTGTTCTTAAGTGTCAGTTCTATAAAAGACACTGATATTCCCTCATTAAAGAAAAAGACATGGTTCCTGTCCTCAAGAAGCTTAAACTGTAAGACAATTTTAAACAAATGACCACAAAATTTATAGTTATGAGTGGTATTAAGTACTATTAAGGAAAAATTCAAATACTGATGGTTGGGAGTAGGGAAAGATGTTCTAACCCAAAAGTATAGATGTACATTCTTTCTAAAGTTAAAAAAAATACATATTTCTATTCCCTCATGCATTTGGGTAGCAATGTTAAAGAAGTTCTTTGCTTGCCTGGATTATTGTAATGACTTCCTAACTGTCCCCATACTTCTACTCAGCATCTTTTTTAAAAATTGAATTTATTGGTGTGACATTGGTTTACAAAACCATACAGGTTTCAAGTGTACAACTCAACAAAACATTATCTGCACACTGCATTGTGTGCCCATCACCCCAAGCAAAGTATCTTTCCATTCCCATTCCCTAACCCCTTTGCCTCCTCCGCTTATCCTCCAACCCCCTTCCCCTCTGGCTATCACCACACTATTGTCTGTGTCTATGTGTAATACATGTGGACAGAAAAAGTGTGGTACATTTGCAGAATCCTATCTAATAATAGACAAACATGGTAATTGACCATACCTTTGCTATGCCTCCCATTGGCTAATCAGCACGATATGCAAATTAACCGCCAACAAAGATGGA
>NW_005369365.1:809102-811282 GCF_000412655.1 Myotis brandtii | reverse complement strand
GCCCCAACCCCCTGATCGGCCCTGCCCTGTGCATGACCAGGGGCGGCGCCCCAATCCCCTGATCGGCCCTGCCCTGTGCGTGACTGGGAGCGGCGCCCCAACCCCCTGATCGGCCCTGCCGAGTGCGCGACCGGGGGCAGCACCCCAATCCTCTGATCGGCCCTGCCCTGTGCGTGACCCGGGGAGGCGGGGCAGGCACCTAGGGATAGGCCTGCCATCTGCCACCCAGGCAGGCACCTAGGGATTGGGCCTGCCATCTGCCACCCGGGGAGCGGGCCTAAGCCAGCAGGTGGTTATCTCCTGAGGGTTCCCAGACTATGAGAGGGCACAAGTGGGGCTGAAGGACACCGCCCCCACCCCCTCTCCCCTGCCAGTGCACAAATTTTTGTGTACCGGGCCTCTAATAGAATAAAATAAAATAGGAAATCTTACCTTTTGCAACAACATGGATGGACCTGGAGATTATTATCTTAAGTGAAATAAGCCCGTCAGAGAAAGACAGATACTGTAAGATCTCACTTAGATGTGAAATATAATGAATAAAATAAATTGATGAACAAAATAGAATCAGAGACATGGTTACATGGAACAGACTGCTGTCAGAGGGTAAGGGGTTTGGGGGGCTGGATGAAAAAGGTGAAAGGATTGCCCAATCTCTTTTTAATATAGCACCCTGAGTGGTCCATTAGAAATAGAAGTCAGATTATGTCACTCCTCTAGTCAAAACACTGACATAAAGATACCTAGACTCCCATTTGACCCAATGATTCCACTTCTAGGAATATATCCCAAGAAATCAGAAACACCAGTTAGAAAGGACATATGTACCCCTATGTTCATAGCAGCACAATTTACCATAGCTAAGATTTGGAAACAACCTAAGTGTCCATCAGCAGATGAATGGATTAAAAAATGGTGGTACATCTACACAATGAAATACTATGCTGCTAAAAAAAAGAAGGAACTCTTATCATTTGCAGCAGCATGGATGGACCTGGAGAGCATTATGCTAAGAAAAATAAGCCAGTCAGAAAAAGATAAATATCATGTGATCTCACTCATTTGTGGAATATAATGAACAACATAAACTCATGAACAAAAATAGATCCAGAGACATAGAAGCATTGAACAGATCATCCAACCTCAGAGGGAAGGCAATGGGGGGAGGGAGCTGTAAGAGATCAACCAAAGGACTTGTATGCATGCATATAAGCATAACCAATGGACACAGACACTAGGGAAGTGAGGGCACGTGCTGGAGGGGCGGGGGGCAGGGGGAGAAACAGCCGGGAAGAGGTAATGGGGTTAAAAGGAGACATATGTAATACTTCAAACAATAAAGAATTTAAAAAATGTAATAAAAAAGATACATAGATACTAATAGCAATGGTTGCTTGGAGGAAGGGAAATGGGATTCCTGGTGCTCAGGGGTGAGAGAAAGGGCTTGCATTTACTCTATACACTTCTATATTCTTTTGCACCTTTAAAATTGAAAATATCCATGCACTACCAACTTATTTAAATACATGATTTTAATTAAACTGATATTTTACAAAAAATATCTCCAATGCTTTCCATCATAGAGTAAAAGTCTGACTTATAAAGGTCTTTAATGTCTACGTTAGAGTGAGTGTATAATTTTTCATTTAAATCAGAGCACTTTTGAGAGTGAAAAGTGATAATATTAATAATTACCATTGGACAACCAGCATAATGCAGAGGTGTCCAGGGCCAACATATACCAAGCCCTGTATATCGCCTTAACTCTCTTGCCTGATTTATAAGACGCCCTGTACTACAGCCACATTCACCCGTGCTGATGAAGACATAGAGGCAGTGAACACATGATAAAATCAGAGGTGATAAGATGCAAGGAGTGGATTTCATAAAAGAGATGGCAAGTGAGGACAGTAATGGGAAGATTTCTGATGTTCTATTTGTGTAAAAAATCTACTAGATTGTGGGTTGGCTCATCTGGAATAAGTTAGATCTTTCTTAACCTGTAACTCTGGCTTCACTCGGATTTCTGGAAGACTTTCTTAGGGAACTAGTTGACTTGAATAGTCATGAGCTGATCTAACAAGTGATAGTTATCTGAAACAAAATAACATTCAGAGGAATTGGGAAACATTTTACTAAAGTTTTTATAACCACATCGTACAATGTGTCATTTTCTATGT
>NW_005369365.1:785501-808418 GCF_000412655.1 Myotis brandtii | reverse complement strand
ATATATATATATTGTTGACATATTACAGGCATCCCCCTTCCCCCATTGTTTTTCTTCCCTTTACCCCTCTCTGCCAAGCCTCTACCTCACTAAGGTTTTCACCACACTCTATGTATTTTTTAAAGTAGCATTTGAGCAATACATTTAGCATTCCTGAGAATCTACTAGTTACAGGATATGAGCAGGGCATGGAGAAATGAACAAATGTTCTTTTGTTCATCTCTGATTCTATAATATTTCTATGTAAAAACAGCACTTTGTTTTAAAGACTATGTTAAAGAGAGACAATACTCTCTAAATAGTCATCTTCTGTAGAGGTTATTATAAGAAAATAAGGGTGTGATGACATGCTTTTCTGGTAAAGAGATACTTCTTGATATTTTTATTATGCTGGGCCTATTATTTATCTGACCTATTTAATGAGGGGTTGAGAGTGAATAAAAAAAATATGCCCTAATTTTGAAAGATATTTGGAAGGGGCTTTAATCAATTAAATTGATTTGTAATTTACATACAATATGCTATACCCATAAGTGTACCCTTTGATGAGCTTTCATTAGCATGTCCACCCTTGAAACCACTACAGCAATAAGGTACAGACATTCCACCCATAGGATTGCAGTCAAGCCTATCCTTCACACATTGCCTTTAGGCAACCACTTATTTGCTGTCAGAATAGATTAATTTTGCATTTTATAAACTTATGTGTAAATGCAATCATACAGTATATACTATTTTGTGTCTGGCATCTTTCATTTAAAATAATGCCTTTGAGATTTATATGTTATGTACATCAGTAGATCTTTTATTGCTGAGTGACATTCCATTGTGTGGATATGCCATAATTTGTTTATCTATTCACATCTGAGTAGTTTCCATTGGGAGTTATGAGCAAAGTTGTACGAACCTTTATATTCAAATCTTTATGTGGCCATAGATGTTTGTTTCTCTCAGGTAAATACCTAAAAGTGAAAATGCTGAGTCTTATGATAGGTGTATATTGACTTTATTAGGAAAAACCAAGTAGTTTTTCAAAGTGTGTAAAAGAAATACAAGAGAGTTCCAATTGCTGCACATCTTTGCTAACATTCTAATGGGTATGTGGTGATATCTCACTGTGGTTTTAATCAGCATTCTCCTGAGAAGTAATGATATAGAGCATCTTTTCAGATATCCATTCGTTTATTGTGAAGTGTCCAAATTTTTTGTCCACTTTTTATTGTACTGTGTGTTCTCTTTTTATTGAGTTGTAGTTCTTTGCATATTTTTTATGGTTCATACGTTTTGTGTTCTCTCTAAAAAAGAAAATAACAAAGATTGTTTTACCCATGTTTTCCTCTATAAGTTTTATAATTTTAGTTTTTATTATAATTGCTATCTTTGGTATGAAATAAAAATAAGTTTTATTTTTTTATACAAATATCCAATTACTTTAGCATCATTACTGGAAAACTTATTGTGTTCCTCATTTAATTACATTGGACCACTTACCAAAATCAATTGATCATATATATGTTGGCCATTTTCTGGATTCTCTATTCTGTAATATTTAGTTACTTATCTATGTTTTCAATGCACTCTACTGACTGATTACCCTAGCTAGTAATCTTGAAAACATGTAGAGTAAGTTCTCCAATTTTGTTTTTCTTTTTCAAAATTTCCTTGGCTATTCTAAGTTGTTTTCATTTCCATATAAATGTTAGAATTACCTTGCATTTTTTGCCAAATAAAAAGACTGCTGAAATTTTTATTCAAGTTGCATTAAATATATAGTTCAATTTATAAAACTGACATTTTAACTAAATCGAGTCTTCAGTCTATAAATATTTATTAGTTGACCTTCATTTATTTATTCTTTAGCCTTAGAAATGGGTTGTAATTTTGAGTATTTTTGTTAAATTTATTCTTAAATATGTGTAATATTTTTGTTAAATGTATCCTAAATATGTGATTTTGGGGATGTTAATTAAGCAGAATCGTGTTTTTTATTTCATCTTCAAACTTTTGTTGCTGTTATATGTAAATACTATAGGTTTTTGTATACAGACCTCCTAGATAGATATTTTAACAAATGCATTTATTAGTTTTGGTGGGTGTTTTTTACATATATATTTCTTAGGATTTTATAAATACCCTCTCAACTCTTTGATCAAAACCACTCATCTTTTCTAATCTGTATTTATTTTATTTATTTTCTTAACTGATTAAAATAGCTAGGTTTGCAGTAAAATATCGAATAGAAGTAGAGTGAACATATTTGAGTTATTTTCAACTTTAGGGCAAAACACATTCAGTTTTTGTTTTGTTTTTTCCAGAGTATGGTTTTAATTGAGGGCTTTTTATGTATACCCTGGATAACATAAGAAAGTTCCTTTCTATTTCTAGTTTGCTAAGAGTTTGTACAATAAAAGGGTATTGTCATTTTATATACTGAGAATTTGATTTGCTAATATTTTATTGAGGATTTTTGTGTTTCTGTATATGAGGGATTCTGGTTGGCACCTTTATTTTCTTGTAATGTCTTTGTCTAGTGTGCTCTCAGAGTAATACTGATCTCATAAAATAGGTTTGGAAATATTTCTTCCTCCTTTATTTTATGGAAGATTTTATGTAGAATTAGTAGTTTTTGTCTTAAATGTATGATAGACTATAGCTACCTGGACCTGAAGTTTTCTTTGTAGAAAGACTTTTAGTTACAAATTCAATTTCATTTATTTAAATTTTCTGTTTCCTTTTATATTAGCTTTGGTAATTTATGTTATTTAAAGATATTTGTATATTTCATTTGAGTTATCACAATCCTATATAATAAAAGCCCAGTGACCATAACGGTGTAACAACCGGAATGACCGCTCGACCAGTCACTATGAGGTGCATTGACCACCTCTCGGTCCCTCCCCCTGGCCTGCAAGCTCCGATCACAGCACGGCGAATGGGGAACCATGGGGAACCGGGTGGGTGGCAGCGGGATGGGACTGGGGACTGGCAAGCGGACAGAAGATGGCCCTGATCACGGGCGAGGCCTAGGGACCCTACCCGTGCATGATTTTGTGCACTGGGCCTCTAGTTACATAAAATGTTCATGTCCCCTTATCCTCTGAATGTTGTAGGATCTGTGGTAGTATCTACTTTTTCTTAATATTAGTACTTTCTCTTTTCTATATCTTTAAAAACATCAATCTATTAGTTTTCTACTTCTACTATAGCAAATTGCCACAAACATAGTGTTTTAAACAATATAAGTTTATTTCTTTATTAGCGGCCCAATGCATAAAATTCGTGCAAGAGTAGGCCTTCCTTCGCCCAGCTGCTGGCACCAGCTTCACTCTGGCACCCGGGACCAGACTTCCCTCCAGCTGCTGGCAGGCACCCGGGACCTGGGCTTCTCTCACAGCCCCAGCTTTATCCGGAAGCTCACCCAGTCTAATTAGCATATTACACTTTTATTATTATAGACTAGAGGCCCAGTGCACAAATTCGTGCACAGGTAGGTCCCTTGGTGGCCTGCGGGCATCGGACCAAAACCCGCAGTCCAATGCCACCTGCAGCTCCTACCTGCCACTCGCACTCATCCTGGCTCTACAGTGCCTGCCACAGGCTTGCGCCCAATCATTCCCGATCGGGAGAGGCTCGCGCCACCACAGTAGTGCTCACCAGCCATGAGCCCTGCATCTGGCGTCCTCCTGAGGGGAGTGGCCTGGAGGATTGTGCTGAAACCAGCTCTCTGACATTGCCCGAAGGGTTGCAGAATCCGAGAGGGCACCGTCCAGGCCGAGGGACCCCACCATTGCATGATCGGAGCCAGAGAGGGACTGCAGAAGGGCTCCAGGGCGTGTCCAGCTCATCTTGCTCAGTCCTGATCAGCTGGACCCCAGCAGCAAGCTAACCTACCGGTTGCAGTGTCTTCCCTGGTGGTCAGTGCACATAATAGTGACTGGTCAACCGATTTCCTGTCTGCCCCCTGGTGGTAGTGCATGTCATAGCGAGTGGTTGAGTGGCCTAGCATATCATTAGCATATTACGCTTGGTTGAACAGTCGACTCGTCACTGGATGACTGGACACTTAGCATATTAGGCTTTTATTATATAGGATAGTTTATTATAAGTCTGACACTGATCTCACAAGACTCAAGTCAAAGTGTCAGCAGAGCCACATTTACTTCAGGACACTCTAGAGGAGGATCCATTTTCTCATTCATTTGGATTGTTGGCAAAACTGAATTCCTTGTTGTAGGACTGAGATTCCCATTTCTTTGTTGGTTATAATGGACAGTCATTTCCAGCTTCTAAAAATCATTCACATTCTTTAGCTTATAGGTTCCTTTCTCAATCTTCAAGCCAGCAATGATGGGTCAGGCCCATCTTACACTTCAAATCTCCCTTCCTTCTTCTTCTGTCTCACCTCCTAACCTAACTGGAAAAGATTCTTCACTTTTAGGGACCCAGTGTAATGAGACTGGGCTGACCTAGATAGTTCAAGATAATCTCCCCTTTCCAAGTTTCATACTATTATTCACATGTGCCATCTAAAGTCACATATAGGGTGGGTCAAAGTAGGTTTACAGTTGAGAATACATGAAACAGTTTAATCTTGTATTATTATTTATAAATGATTGTATTATTTTTCATGTGAACATGTAAACCTACCTTTGCCCACCCTGTTTTTATAGGTACTAGGGATTAATGAATACAATCTTTGGGAGTCCCCTCCAGAAGCTTACATAATTGATTTGAGCTTTTCCTTTTTTTCTTAATATGTATTTTTAAAGCTATAAATTTCCTCCTAACTACCACATTAGCCATATCTCACAAAAATTTAATTACTTTTATTTGTTATTATTATTTTATTCTAAATAATTTTAATTTTTTTATTGCTTCTTTTCCTATTTTTTAAGTGTGTTTAATTTTTAGATATTTGGATCTTTTCTGCATGTATTGTTTTTGCTGATTTCTAGTTTAGTTCCCTTCTGGTCAGGGAACTTAATACAATTTTAAATGTATATCCTAACATATGGCTTACTTTGGTGAAAGTTTCAAATATTTATTAAAAGAATGTGTATTCTACAGTAGTGTTCTATAATTACCATTTAGATTAGTAGTGTCCTTCTGATCTTATCGTTTCTTTCTGGTTTTTTGTTTGCTTCATCAGTTACTGAGAGTCAGATAAAGTCTTCATTCATGATAGTAGATTTTTCTATTTCTCCTTTTAGTTTTGCTTGGATTTTGCTCCATGTATTTTGAATCTTTATTAGGTATAAATGCATTTATAGTATAGTTGTTATAGGTTATTGTTGTATTGACCTTTTTCATTATGAAGTCTCCTCTTTCTTCCTATAGAAGTACCTTATTTTTATTAACTTCTCCTTTCTTTTGTGTTAATCAGATGTTTTCAAATTTTTATTTTAATGTATTTATTGTCTTACTAGTTATATCTCTCTGAATTTTACCCTATGATTGCTTAGGGATTATAATATTCATTTTCAATTTAATATTGTTAATTTTTCAACACTATATTTAACTTTTTAGCTATTGTTGTCATACATTGCATTTCCATTTACATACAGTATGAACTCATCAATAAGTTGTGTGGGTTTTTTTGCTTTAAACAATCATTTTTCTTTTAAAGAGATTTAGAGAAAGGCATACATTTATATAACTTAAACATCTTACTTTTCATTATTTGTAATATAATTTTTCTGGTACTTTATTTATCTGAACCCCAACTGGACCCCAGCAGCAAGCTAACCTACTGGTCAGAGTGTCTGCCCCCTGGTGGTCAGTGCACATCATAGCGACTGGTCGAACGGTCAAACACTCAGCATATTAGGCTTTTATTATATAGGACTTAGGGTTCACCCTTTCTATAGTTTCTTTACTTCTAGGAATTTCCTCTAAATAAAGCTTCTGTGGCATATCCTTAGGATTTCACTTTTGACACTCCAAATCCCTGAGGCTTCAGCTTTCTAATGCTGTGTTTCATGCAATTGGAAAATGTATTCAGCTTAAAAAGCAGCAAAATTTTATATCTTGACCCATGCTTCTTTTATCTTTCAAAAGTTGATTCTTTTCTGACCTCTTCCTGCTTTGTTACCAGGCCCCACAGAATTTGCCCTCACCATGCACAGTTTATCTTCTGTCACCAGACACTATGTACTTTTTGGTTTCATTCCTCTACAGTTATCTTGCTCTCAAGACTTTTTTTTTTCTTTTTTTTACATTTCAGGTGCTTTTCCAGCCCTGATTTCAAAAAATTTGCTGACCAGTCTGTATATTTCAACCACCATTTTCCTCTGCTCTAACCAGGGGATTGGGAAATAAACAATACGTATGCTCTATAATTATGTGTGTGTGTGTGTTTTTTTCAATAATAAATTCTCTCAAGCTTTTGTCTATAATTGGATACATCCCAGTATCTTTAAACACACAGCTATGGCCAATGTGGCTCAGTTGGTTGGAGTTCTGTCCCATACACCGAAAGGTTGGATTCCCAGTCAGAGCACATACCTCGGTTTTGGGTTTGATCCCAGGTCAGGGTGTGTACAGGAGGCAACCAATCAATGTTTCTCTCTCTCACTCTCCCTCATCCTTCCTCTTTCTCTAAAATCAATTAAAAAAAACAACAACATATTCTTGGGTAAGAAATTTTTTAAAAATTGACATGACTATAAGTGCCTTTTGTAGGCATATTTGTGAATTCTCTCTGTTTGATTTGTCACAGGGGTTCTTTAAAATGTAGGAAATAAACTATACAAAGAGGGATTTTTAAAACTTTTTCAAGTATGTCAATTTTAAACATGCCCTTTTGTCATTATACTCTGTTATTACATAGTTAATATGCTCACATATCACTCATTTTAAGAATTGGAAGCCTTAAATTTCATAAAAAGGTCTGTGAATTAACAGCATTGTGAGATCTTTGCCATTGTACTTTTGGGTACTGCTGAGGGTTGTATTGTGTTTCCCTCCCCGCCCCCCGCCCCAAATAAGATAAGTTGAAGTCTTAATTCCCAGTACCTCACCTTGTGACCTCATTGGAAATAGAGTCATTGCAGATGGAATTGGTAAAGTTAAAATGAAGTCATCCTAGTGTAAGATGGGCTCTTAATCTGGTATAACCAGTGTCCTTATAAATATAGTGATGTGAAGACAGAGATTAGAGCTATGTAGCTGCAAATCAAGGAACATCAGGGATGGCTGGCAAACCACCAGCAGCTAGAAGGAGGCAAGAAAGGATTCATTCCTTTGTAGGTTTCAGAAGGAGCATAGCCTTGCTAACACCTTGATTTTGAACTTCTAGCCTAGCCTCCAGTACTGTGAGATAATACATTTCTATTGGTTTAAGCCACCCAGTTTGTGGTACTTTTTTACAACAACTCTCAACCCTAGGAAAATAATAAAGGTGCTATTGCTAGGTATGCATTTTGCAGATTTTAGTAAACATAGACACTTTTCTAAGGAAAAGTCTTAAGAATGAAATCCCGGTGAGGATGATATATGCCATAACGCGTTGCAGAGATGTTTGGTTGTTCTTGCTGTTCTTGAGGCATTATTTTAATGCAATGGTTATATGCCTATATTTACTTATCATATTGATTATGCAACTCAAGGGGAATACTCATTAAGTCATTGAAGATAAAACTGAGTGAGGCTCCTTATGCTAAACTCTTTGTCCAGAGCCACATACTAAGCCCTTGTAAGAGCTTAAAAAAGGAGAAGCCTGTCATTTTCACTCTCAATTTGTCCTCTAAACTACATCTGAGTCATTGAACATCAAATATCTGATATGTAACACTGATTTCTAACAACTAAAATATTTAACATCTAAAAAGAAAGAGTTTGAATTCAAACAAACTAGGAATTATATCTTTAAAAATTATGTGTATTTTTAATTTTATCACCATGCTATTTTCTGTAAGATTGTCAAGGAAGATCTCTCAGGGAAAGGTAACATATTCTAGAGTGATGTGAGTCAGGAAGTCAGAGGATATCTCAGAGCCAAAGGAAACAGCATATAAAATAGCAGTGTGGCAAGAACACGCATAAAAGAGTAAGCTATCAGCATGACTGGAGCAGAATAGCAATGAGAAGAGTGGTAGGAAAGGACAGGGGTCAGACCCTGTGGGTAGAGGTTTGCTAACTTTTTCTTTAAGAAAACCAGATAGTAAACATTTTAGGCTTTGCAGGCCATACTGTCTATGTAGCAACAACTCAACTCTGCACTGTAGTTGAATGAAAGCAAACATGGACAATATGTAAATGAATAAACATGGCCGTGTTTCAATAAAAGTTTATTTATTGACACAGAAATTTAAATTGTATATAATGTTCATGTGACAACCATTTAAAAATTTAAAAACCATTCTTAGCTCATGAGCTGTAGAAAAAACAAAACACAAAAACCAATATTTGCCATCCTGTCCTGTGGGGTGTTGTAGGACATGGTGAGGATTTAGGATAAAATTCTCTGCATGAGAAGAAATCATCAGGAGTGTTTTGAACTGAAAAGTGACAAGATACAATATTTATTTTTAAAGGATTACAGTGTATGTTGTATGGTGGAGAATAGACTGTTAAAGAAAGACGCATGGCAGTAAGCAGAATAGTTAGGTTAGTTCTGTAAAGATGATGAGGCCAAGACTAAGATGTTAGCCCTGGAGGTAGTCAAAACAGGGCATCCTTAAGACATAATTCAAAAGTATCTCAGAGGGAAGACAGGGTGGGGAGAGATTAATCTGGGAATTTATATGCACATATGCATTGCCCATGGACACAGACAATAGTGTGGTAAAGGCCTGGGAGGGGCGGGTGCAGGGTAGAGGGGATCAGTAAAGATAAAAATTTTTAAAAAGTAGATCTGAAAGATTTTGCTCATGAATAAGGAAGGTGCCCCCAACACAGGAAATATGAAGAAGAGGAGAACTAAGATGTCAAGGTCAGAACATCCAAAGTGGTATTCCAGAAAACAGTTTAGGAGCGATCTGATTGGAAACAATACTTATGAGCAATATTTGAACAACTCCCTAAAGTTACATTTCTAAAGCACTTTTCTATAAACACAATAATGTCTTCCCTGTACATCTCTCTGATTGGGATAGGGCATTTATTATTATATCCACTCGAAAAATGAAGCTGTGGGCACAAGGGATTATAGGAATTTTTCAGAAGCATGCAGTAGGTGCCTGTTGTCCTCTGGTTTCATGTTCTCAGACACCATGACCACAACCTTTTTACCACATTAGTCTGCCTCTGCCTCACTCAGATAGATGTAGATGTTCAAAAAGGCAATGGCATTGAGTTATCAATGTCCCAAGTCAGGTATTGGCGGAATTACTCAAGCTATTGTGCTTGGCCACTCAGAGAAAAAAACAATAGAAAAATAATTTTCTCTTTTTACTTCCAGATCAACTTTTCAGGGTGGCATCATCACATAGAAAGAAACAAAAATGCAATTATATAAGTTGACAGCCTTTTTGTGGGGAAGAAGTGTAATTCAAATCATTGGTTAAAAAGAACATAGAACCCATTGTGTAAAAATTGAAATATTTTCCCCCCTAACTCATGCTCAATATATGTTGTTCTTATAGGTAAGTTAAGTCTAGCAAAAAAATGCTTTTGGTTACTTGTGAACACTTTATTCAGACGCTCTCTGCATATTTTATGCAAAAAAGGCTAACATTTAAATTATGAGCCCTTAAACTGCCAATTTTGTATAATTAAGATAATGGAGTTCATCTTTGAGTGAACAGACATTTTCTTTTCTTCTTTGTATATAGTATTCCACTTTTAAGCGATTTAGGTTCTCTTTTGTAAGGGTTTTGATAATTATTTTTTATTTTGTATACTATCACTTCTAAGTGACTGTGGCACCTGGTTCTACTACAGTTTGTTGCTTTCCAATACTAAGATTGTCGGGTTCTTGTGCTCTAATACCTATTCTGAGACAGAGAGTTGGTTAGCAGCGATTAGTAAAAGCAATTGAAAAATAACTTAAAATTTTTTCTCAACTCAAGAATGTCCATGGCAAAATCCCATGATTTCAACTTGCTTCACTGTCATCCTATTCATGTTTATAAAAGAAGTTGTTGTTTATAATTACCCTACAGCTCTACTTTCTTATATAACTTTAATCAAGCCCTTGAGTTCCTTGGTATGTACCCAAAAGAGTTGAAAACTTATGACCACACAAAAACCTTCACACCGATGTTTATAGCAGCTTGATTCATAATTGCCAAAGCAACCAAGATGTCCCTTAGTAGGTGAATTGATAAATTGTGGTATATCCAGCAATGTGAAAGAAGCCAATCTGAAAAGGCTGCATACTGTATGATTCCAACTATATAACATTCTGGGAAAGAAAGACAAAACTAGAGAGATAATAAAAATATTAGTTGTTTCTAGAGGTTGGAGGGTAAGCAATGATTAGGCAGAGCACAGAAGGTTTCAGGACAGTGAAACTACTCTGTATGATGCTATAATGGTGGATACATATCATTGAATATTTGTCCAAACCCATAGAATCAACAGACATCAAGAATGAATGTGAGTATGAACTACTAGAGGCCCCTCAGGGGATGTAGCAGTGTGCCAAGTGGCAGGTGGTAAGGAGGAGCCTGAATCAGGGCTGGGCGCCGCTTGCGCTCATCCCGGCCACTGTGCCTGCTGCCACAGCGTCAGGAGAGGCTCCCGACGCTATGGCAGCTGTGCTCACCAGCCATGAGCCCGGCTTCTGGCTGAGTGGTGCTCCCCCTGTGAGAGTGCACTGACCACCAGGGGGCAGCTCCTATGTTGAGCATCTGCCTCCTGGTCATCAGTGCTCATCAGAGCGACTGGTCATTCTGGTTGTTCCGCCCGTAACGGCCACTTAGGCTTTTATTATATAGGCTAGAGGCCTGGTGCATGAATATGTGCACCAGTGGGGTCCCTCGATCTGGCCTATGTGATTGGGCAGAAACCAGCTCTCTGACATCCCCCAAGAGGTCCTGGATTGCAAGAGAGTGCAGACCAGGCTGAGGCACCCCACCAGTGCAAGATCAGGGCCAGGGAGGGATGCAGGAGGTTGGCCAGCCGAGGAGGGGCTGCAGGAGGGCTCCAGGGCATGTCTGGCCTGTCTCACTCAGTCCTGGTTGGCCAGACCCCAGCAGCAAGCTAACTTACTGGTCGGAGGTGTCTGCCCCTTGGTGGTCAGTGCACATCATAGCGACTGGTCGACCAGTTGACTGTCCACTGGTGGTCAGTGCACGTCATAACGAACAGTTAAGTGGCCTTAGCATATCATTAACATATTACGCTTTGATTGGTTGAATGGCCGACCAGTCGACAGGACACTTAGCATATTAGGCTTTTATTAGATAGGATGGACACTATGTAATGATGATGTGTCAATGTAGGTTCATTGATTATAACATACATACCACTCTGGTGGGGGGTGTTGATAGTGGGGCAGGGAGGCTATGCATGTTTGTGTGGGTGGACAGGAACTACAGGAAAAATTACTCTTCCTTCTTTTCAATTTTGCTGTGAATTAAAACTGCTCTAAAAAATTTGAGTCTTTAAAAGTGTAAGATTATTAGAGATAATGGATAACTAAAATTACTGTTCTTCCCCCCCTATATTGGTGCTGCTTTTGATGCAGAGGGTTTTTGCATGACTGCTGAAATATAATGAGTTGGCCCAGAAATGTTTTATCTCTCTGGTTTGCCCAAGTCATATTCATAACTAAGTAGGTAGAGAAAATAGAAATACCTGTTGAGCACTAAGACATCCAAAATTATGGAGGTAATCCTTTGTTAATTAAAAGCCTGGTCAATCCATGTCCTACCTTCTTGCCTCAATACTTTTCTTGGCAGAACATTATCATTATATAATATTCCTAAAAAGTAAACATGATTAACAGGCCCTTCAGCTGAAAATGTTTTTATATTGTTAAGGGTTGTAAAGAAAAAGCAAGAAAGAGGGGAAGAAAGGAAGGAGCTTGATAGGGAGGAAAGAGGAGAGAGAGAAATATGAAACAGAAAATGTATTCCCACAGCCCCTAGAATAGTTATAATCTGGCCCTTGAGAGACAAACTTTACCAATTTATGAATTAAAGAATTCATAAATTTATTCTTTATAAAGTATTTTAAACTCTATACATAGAATATTTCAATAACTTATATTATTTTAGTAAGAATATTAATGCATGTTCCCCAAGAAAAATAAACTTTGCATATAATGTGGCAGTATATTTATGTCCTGAGAATAGCTGTAGTACAATTATTGTATGAGCATGACTTTTTTACAGGTGTTTTGATTCATTATTCTTATAGTTGAATCACTGCCAAGCATCAATTAAATATCACACAAACTAGTTTCCATAAGAGCAGTTTTCCTACATGGAAAAGCATGGCCTTCAAGGAAAAACATGGCCATCAGTTTATCTATCTTTTGTCTGATAGAAGATTATGTTCTGCAGCACGTAAATTGCTTTTGTCAGCAGGTAAGCCAAGACGTAGATGGGAAAAAGTGTGGATGCCAATGCTATTTATTTCTCTATTACCTTATAGGATTCCACCCACAAAAAGTTGAAATCTGGCCAACATTAGGCTGTTTTTAGTTTTTGAAGCTTACAACTGCAGTTATACTTTTTTATTATAAAATAATATATTGCATGTTTTGTACATTTGATTTGTGTTTACTGAGATTCAAACATTTATCAGAAAATTCCTAATTGTGAAGGAAGAACCTAATGTACATATTGCTCTTTACAGCATCTAATGCAGTTTAGGCATCTATGTATATAAAAGGCTAAGCTACTGTCCAACCATCCGACTGGTAGCTATGACATGCAATGACCTCCAGGGGGCAGATGCTCTGACCAGTAGCTATGATGTGCACTGACCACCAAGGGGCAGATGCTCAATGCAGAAGCTGCCGAGCTACAGTGACTTGTCAGTGGTGGTTCTTGGGTGATGCACCCCAGAACCAGAGAGGAGGGAGACCGATTCCTGGGTGTGACACCTGAGAACTGCCCTCTCTCAATCTGGGATCCCTTGGGGGATGTCAGAGATCCAGTTTTGGCCTGATCCCCACAGGCCAGGCCGAGGGATCCCATCTGCCAGAGGGACCCCACTCACTCTGCAGACACCCTTCAAGCTGCAGCGCTGCCCCAGGTGTGGCCGGCCTGGGCGGAACCACGGGAAGTTGGCTCCAGGGCGTGTCTGGCCCATCTTGCCCAGTCCCTCCCCACCAGCCACCTTCTAATTAATTTCCTTTCAATGTGCATGAATCCATGCACTGGGGCACTAGTTGTTATTATATCTAATTTTAGATTTAAAAAACAGTTATAGAAGTTTAAATCCTTCTCTAAATTTGTCCAAAACTAAAAAAGAGAATTACATAATAATTAGAGGAAAATATATTTTTTAGTTTTATTTGGACTCATCATGAATATAATGCATGAGAGAGAATTCTAAATAAATTATTAAATCTGAATCACATTGCAGGGTCTGTGGTTATAAGATTTAATAGCTGATGGACACAATAGATCATGCTTTTCTTTAGCCCCACACATTTCTGGAAGCAGACCTCCATCACTTCTGTCTGGAACAATTTTAGCTATAAAAGCATTCACAATAAAGTGCAAATTACTAACAGCAGTTTAATATTTTATCTGGTTTGGGAACAACCAGAGGGTGAAAGTATAAAGAATTGGTTAAAGTAATTCATTTCCTTTGATGTGGTTTGATAAAACTGGACAACTTCTTCATGTCTTTTTAAAATATATATTTATTGTACCATTTTACCCTGGAAATATCCCCTCCCCAGGCCTTCCCAGCACTATTTTTTGTCCATGGGTTATGCATATATGCATGTAAGTTCATTGGTTAATCTCTTCTTGGCCCCCCACTCCTCTTCTCTCTGAATTGTGTCAGTCTGTTGCATGCTTCAATATCTCTGGATTTACTTTATTCATCAGATTATTATGTTCATTAGATTCCACATATGAGTGAGATCATGTGACACTTGTCGTTCTTTGACTGGTTTATTGTTCATGTTCCAATATCTCATTGGCAAACAACTTGTACATCCCTGATTTCTTATACCACTTCCTTTATCCTCAAGCAAGGATTGCCTTTCACATTCTGCAATAGGTGGAGAAGTAAAAGGGTGCCATCTTTCTACATTTCCCTCAGTATTTATTAGTAATAGTTTATCTGGATTGATAATGCAAACTGCATAAAAGTTGTGATGGAAAAGAGTTAAGTATCATGACTACTTCATCAACTTGTCTATAATTCTCCCTATTAAAAACAGGCCCTACTTGTTCTAAGATGAGATCCTGTTGGAAGTTGTGATTAAGAACATGATCTATGGAATCAAACCAATCTAGGTTAAATCTCAGGTCTGCCAGTGGACCTTGGGCCACTTATTTAATATTTCCAACCTTCAGTTTAATCATTTTGAAAATTAAAATATTAACACTTCCTCAAAGATTCATTGTTCAGAATAAATGACATAAAGTGTTCAGTCCTGTAACTTAATGGCTTCTTAATAAATGGAAATAATAATTATTATTCACATTTTAACCTTGTTCACCTTTTTCTGTGCAAAGAAAGCTTAACTGAGCATTAAAAATATTAACCAAGCATTATTAAGCTTGACCTATAGATTTGGTCTGGGTCCCAGGATCTCACTTTTCATTTCTAGTGTCTAGAATTTTTGTGGACTCTGGGCCTTGCCTGGGCCATTGAGGTATAGTTCTCAGCTCTTTCTCCACTGAATAGTGCAATGGTGTGTAATTTTTTAATAAACAGAGCATTTTTCCAAGTGAAATCATATATAAAAGTCCAATATATAAAAGTCAAAAGAAGAGTTACTCTAGTTTCACACTACAGGCCTCAGAGTAATGTTGCAAGGACCCCAGACTTCCATCAATCCCTTTAGAAAACCCCTGGTGTGGTAAATCCCTTTGACCATAGCTCATTGTTGAAGTTCACTAAAGAACAAGCTTTCCCACTGTCTAACTCAATTCCTTTCTTTGCATTCAGATACCTACAGCTTAAGCTCTACTGGCCCAGCCTAGTGCTCCTTCAGTTTGAGGTTAAGTCATAGCAATACTGGGATATACTCCTTATTGGAATCACTAGAGGTACAGATGAGGTATTTTTATTTTAACTAGTTTCCCAAGTGAGTCTGAGGCTACCTCATTTGAGAATCATTGCTATAAAGGACAAGAAGGTCACAGATTTCCTAACTCCCAAATTAAAGGAAATTAAATGCATTCTGTATGGAGCTTAAGCATTTGAAGATGGTTGTTTAACAACTACTTCAAAGAGTCATCTATATTCCAATAAATCCTTCTTTTCTAAACATTCCATTAGCTTATTATTATCTTCAAATACCATTAATCATGTTTTATTATTTACACATCAATATTATTCAGATGATGAGGAATCTTGCCCAATGTATTTTGAAAGGAGAAATATTTTAATGGAATGCTATATCCTGGTTGTTTCTTTTCATTCAGTTCAGTCATCTCCTTAGAGATTTCTTCCTTGACCACTGAATTCATAGCAGTGAACAAGACATTCACCTCCACATCAACATTTTTATTTTCTGTATATCATATTTTGCTATGTATTTTCATGTTTACTTACTTATGACCTTGATTGCGTATTTGCTTACTAGAGGCCCATTGCATGAAGAGATTTGTGCAATAGGCCTTCCCTTCCCCTGGCTGCCGGCACTGGTTTTTCTCCAGCACCCGGGACCCAGGCCTTCGCTCTGGCCGGAGCCTTCAGTCTTTGCTGCTCTGGCCAGAGCTGCCTTCAGTCTTCAATGCTCCAGCCGGAGCTGCCTTCAGTCTTCACTCCACTGCTTCGCGCCTATGTATGCAAATTAACCACCATCTTTTTTTGGGTTAATTTGCATACTCTCCTGATTGACTGGTGAGCATAGTGGAGGGACGGTTAATTTACATGTTTGTCTATTATTAGGTAAGATTGGTTGTTACCAGTGTTAGACTTTGCTCTGTGAGCACTGGGACTTTGTCTTCCACCAAGTGCCTGGCTATTTGGGCTCATAATAAGTATTTATTGAATGAAGAATGAATTCATAAACTAGTGAAGTGAGCTTTTGCTTTTAACTACCATAAAAAGAATCTGGGGCAGGGGGCAGCGGGCAGGAGTGAGGGAGGAGTCAGAAATGCATGACAAAGAAAAAATTCTCTCAGTAACAATTTAACTCTGAAGCTGAGGTAATGGACTTTCTTACTCTCCATTTTCCCCTTTTGAGTTGGGTCATTTTAGACTCAGAGATATCATCCCATTAACAGATATTCTGGAAGGGCTAAGATATTGTCAGCACTTTTCCATTTGGATTACATATGATGCTATTGGAAAATTTATAATTGGGTCAGTGAGACTTGAGAAGATGATGAAGGACAACAATATCATTTCTTTCTTTGAAGAGCTCAAGATTTGACGGGATTATTTTTTTCCCTTTTAATAGTAAATTATCAACTCATTTCTATAGTATAGAGGAAATCATGCAAATGTTATGCCTCATTTTCCTTCTAATAACTCAAAATAATTATTCCCTGGCAGAAGCATGGGCTTAGTGGCACATGAAATAATACAGAATCAGGTCTCATTGCATACTGAAAAGGTCCAATTTAGGCAAAAGTTATTTCTAGCAATGCATGATTCTGAATCCTCAATTGCCATGTTTTGGATCTTCTTAAACTTATTAATGTTAAGAATTGTTTTTCCTATATCTTTAAGCACATATAGGAATTAGCATTGTAGGAACTGCTATAAGTGGGTGAACAATAATTATTTACACATGTACTCTGAAAAAGAATTGCAAATTGTTTGCACATTAAATGTCTTTGAGAAGATTATTCCATTTTAGAAACTGGTGATTGTATTTACACCTTTCATTTCATGAAGAAATCCTATGTTTAGAAGGATAACTGTTCCCAAATATCACAATGCATATATTAATTTGTGAAGCATAAATTATTATGAATACACAGAGTATGTGAAATGTGTGGTATGATTAATGTGCAACAACAGATTTATAAAACTCACAGAATTTAAAACATGAAAAACTTGGTTTAAAATATATGGTTTTGTAAGAATATTGTTCTGCTAAATATCAATAGGTGTTGGTTGCATAGGCCAATCAATGTAAGAAACTTTGGGTTAAACACTATTAAGAAGGTTACTTTACTGTAGAACATCATATAAACTTAAATATGCTAATAGGCATTGTGAATATTCAAGACAGCAATAAAGTTTGTATTATTTGTCAAATTCACACTAAAGAAAATTTTCTTTTTCAAACAGTATTTTTAAATTGTCTATAATTTATAATGCTTTGACATCTTGGGGGGCCTTGCTAATTCTTGACAAACTGCTCTTCCCAGGACTAGCTAATTCTTCCTTTTTTAAAAAATCCTCACCCAAGAATATGTTTTTATTGATTTTTGGAGAGAGAGAGTGAAAGAAGAACATGGATTAGTTGTCTCCCTTATATGCCCTGAACAGGGATCGAACCAATAGGTTTTGATGTACTATGGAAGGTGCTCCTACCAACTACCCTCCCAGCCAGGGCCTAGCTAATTCTTAAAGACAGTAAATCTTCTGGCCATCTTAGCCCATTTGGACTGCTATAATAAAGTATTGTGGACTGGGTGGCTTATAACCAACAGAAATGTATGGCTCACATTTCTGGAGGCTGGAAATACAAAATCAATCATGGTCTTGTTATGGTGAGGATCCTCTTCCGGGGTCACAGTTTACACCTTCCTCCCTTTGTCCTCATATGGCAGAAGGCGCTAGGGACCTCTCTGGGGTCCCTTCCACTAATTCCATTCATAAGGGCTCTGCTCACACAGCCTAAGCATCTCCCAAAGGCCCCACCTCTTAATGCCATCACATTGGAGGTTAGGATTTCAACATATTAATTTGAGGTAAACACAAACACTCAGACCATTACGCCTTCAAACATCTGCAAAAACATATACAAACCAAGCAATCACCAGTCCACCCTCCAACTACCTCCCTTTTCTAATTCTCGCACATTGGGCCAATATTTCCCCTGTTCCAAATCACCCCAGGACTAGGTACTAGACAACCAGGGGCCAACCTTATGGCCCACTGAAATTATTTAAACTATCCAATCCTAAGGCTGTGCTAGCCTTCCTTGCACCTTCCTTCCTGTGGAACAAAATATAGGCTCTGAGACTTGCATTCCTGTCACTCCTTCTGCCTTCTGACAAAGCCTGGTGCTTTCCCCTCCATGTCCTGGTGTGCCCTCTTCTCTTGGAAACTGTAAGTGATAAAAACTCCCTCCGATGGCATTGACCTCTCTGTCATCCCTCAGCCACCTAAAAGTGAAGTAAGTTTTACATTAGCCAATTTTACCCTTACAATATGAAGAAGACATATTTATTTGCCCATAAATAAAATCAACCAGTTTGACAAAGTTCAAGATTGCTCACTGTCTTTGGTTTTGCTTCACCTTAGTTAGTGAAATGAAGAGAGAAGTCAGGTCTTCCTAAGATTAGTTTCATTTTATATCCATTCCATCTACCAGCCTAAAGACTTTAGTTCGTCCAATGAGAAAATGAAAGGAGGACTCCAAAAAGGCAATTCAAAGCATTGTATATAGACAATGTTTACTCCTGAACTCTACAAGTTATAAAATTGTATTTCTCAAGAGAGCTGTCAATAGCATACTTGTGATCTTTTGGTGGGTTAGGAATATGAGATATTCCCCTATCTATATGCAACTAGCCATTGTTTGCTCATTTTAATGATCAAAAAAAGTAACTTTGTCCTAACCGGTTTGGCTCAGTGGATAGAGCGTCGGCCTGCGGACTCAAGGGTCCCAGGTTCAATTCCAACCAAGGGCATGTACCTTGGTTGCGGGCACATCCCCAGTGGGGAGTGTGCAGGAGGCAGCTGATCGATGTTTCTCTCTCATCGATGTTTCTAACCCCCTATTCCTCTCCCTTCCTCTCTGTAAAAAATAAATAAAATATATTTTTTTAAAAAGTAACTTGTCTTCCATCATGTGAAGAGTCTAAAAATTAAACATACCAAATAAAACACTGACATAAATCATATGTCATTCTTAATTAGTACACCTAATAATTAGGCAGGGAGTATATGTGCTTTTCTGGATATGGGTTTTGGTTTGTAATTGTGCATTCCCAATTAGTCATAAGGAAGAGGGAATATTCCAATAGAGTTATGAGTCCTTTGTTTAATTGTTTTTTAGATAGCTTCTTGATGGTGCTTCATGGTCATATCTCTTTATGTACTCCTTCGGATGCTACCAGGAATTGCCCTCAAGAGACACTATAACATTTCACTGGGGCATTAGAGTAATAATTTTCACGCGGTCTGTTAAAGAGATTGGCCTCACATGAGAGTCAATTCTACATCTCTTTATTCAGTCATTGATAATAGATTTAATTACGTGGTCTTCCATTTCTTAGCCTCATTGCTAAAATAAAATTCACGCTGTTACAGCATCATCTTTATTAAAATGTTAAGAGCAATGATGAGGAATGCAAAGGACCTGCACTTGTAAGGCATGACTGTCCAGAGCTGACGTATTCATTTGCTTGTTCAACAGATGCTCTACCCTTTATATTTCAATATACCATAGGAATCTCTTCCCATGGGGTTTGCAGTGGGAAGCCCCTGCATATGTATACACTTATAAGCTTGGGATATTTCTTTTCCTCTGAACAAGTCTTCAGGTGACATTTGTGAGTGATCAGACAAATACATATAAGCTGGCATGCACAAAGCAATCCAGTGAATCATTCCCCTTAAGAAATGTGAGGGAAAAGTTGTCACTCTTCGTGCAGTGAAAGAAAATCATCTCTGTTCTATTTGTGGCACTGGCAGCTTTGTTCTAACAATGTTCACAGCACACCCACCTCATGAGATGTTATGTGGATGAATACAACCTTCTTTGCAGAGTGCTTTGTGTTTATAAAGCACCTCTTCCCAGAATCCTCCCAGGGGTGGTGCAACAATTGTCACTGAAATTAACTGTCTCTTTCCTGCCCATTTCTGAAAGAGGCATAACAGTGCAAAGCCAAATTTCAGAACCTCAGGATAATCAAGATGAATAGGAAGCTTATTTGTGTTAAAAAAAAATCTGGAGATTGCAATGTAGGGAAATACAGGAGAGCAAATGAGATCACCCACATAATTGTCAGTGTTTATGATCAGAAACTTTCCTTGCTATACTTGGCAGTGATGTGAAGAAAGACACCATTTTAAAATGAGTTAATTACTTTTATTGGAGCAGAGTAGAATTAGAATCATAGAATTGGAAAGTAGCAGCATCTGGAAATTGAAGAAACCTTATAGCTTCTGCAGGATTATCCTCTTAATTCTCCTGGAAGGTCAGAGAGCCTCCAAGAGTGTGTGGATGAGCTGAGAGTGGGGAAATTAGGGTTCTAATCTTCTTGCTGCCAAATTTGGACTAGACAGAGCAATAAGAAAGACAATGAACAGATACTGTGAACACAGAAGGAAAGAACCCAGACCGTTCCTGTTCTGACTGATTAATTAAGCATACCCTGACACACAAACACATACACACTCACAGGAAAGCTTAGATGCTGGCCTCTGAGATGGCTTTTTAATACCATGATTTAGTTATTTGTGATTTAGAGACAGCAACTGCTAATCATCAGAGCTAAAATGAGTCTTTCATAATAAAGTGTATTTTTTGTCTTCTATACAAAAGCAGCATACACATTTCACACCACTGAATACTATTTTATTTAAGGTTTATTATCTTTATGGTGTATTCTATAAAGTATTCTTTAAAAATAATTGTGGTAAACATGCCCGGGTTAGTTCCTCTGGGGTTTCTGCATGAATTTAGGAAGCTGTTGCCAGGAGGTTTAAAGCAGATCCAACAGTGATGAGGAAGAATTAGCTGAAGGTCAGAAATGGAAAAGGGACCTGAAAGCACTTATAAAGAACTCAAGGCAGCAAGTTGGTAAATAGGTCGACTACGTTTTCTGCCCCTTCCTCCCTTAATTTCCCCCAGTAGGAAATAAAATTTCCCTTTCTGTAGTATATGCATAGGGATGTTTGTCATTTGAGGATGTATAAGCATTTTCCACTTGAGTCGTGGGGTGAGGCTGTTTCAGAAGTGGAGAGGATTTCTTCTATGGTTTCTGGAATGGCTCTCAGAGAGCAACATGTGGCTGCTGCAATGTCTTATTTTGCTCTTTCCAGACACCTCTTCTTGGTTTGTATTTTCAATTTTTTAAAATTATTATTACACATGAGTTCCCAGTGTCTCAGTCCCAGCACAGATGTAAAGGGCCAAGTCACCATGTGAGAAGTCAGGGCCACATTAAGGCTGGGTGGTTATTGTCAAAAGCTTCCTTCTCTTATGTCTCAGCTTTTGAAAAGCCAAACTGCTTATTTCTTCTGAATGGTTTGTCTCATGGATTGGAGTGGATCTGAAGGTTTGTATTTTACCTCCATAAATTTCAGTTTAAACATACCAAAGTACATTTGTTTGTGTTTTTAACTGTGGTAGTTTTAGACTGGATTTTTCATGATTTCTATGGTCCCACCTTTCTATTGGATATTATGCTACTGTATCTACATTCTGAAGAAAGGGAACTGCTTTGGTTCTTTCTTTAACTTTGGCTATTATATAAAGAAACAAAACATTTTACTTTGATGTGTGTTTGAGAAGCTATTGAAATAACAATAGTCTATTTAACTGGTAAATTACAATGAATCATTTAGAAATTATACATTATATCCACATTTATATTAAATTAATACATCATGATTAAAGGTCTTATAATGAATACCAAATGAATTAGTAATGATGGTTTTCATGCATAACCATTTAAATAATACAAAAATATTTGTAGCAAAATAAGAATGAGAAATAGAAGTAAGGTAAGATGTATTTGTAATAAACAGTCACAAATTTTTATTTATGACTTTTTTAGGTCCCTGTTTTTGCTTTAAAATTTTTCATTGTATGATTTCTTTTATATAATAATGAAAGCCAGTGTATTATTTATTACATAAGCAAATCCCAATAAATAGGTTGTGGGGAGACAAACATCCCCAAAGTAGAAATAAACCAGTTATAGTCTACTGCTATGAAACATTCATTTTAGTAAGCCAACTTGATTTATTATTTATTTTAAAAAGCATTTGATAGGAGCATTTTCTTATTATATTGCCTAACAACTCAGTAAAGTGGAGTCATTAATCCTAGTCTTCATTCTGAAAGAAACATATAGCCACCAAAACAAATGACTGAACTAGTTAAATAGTTGAAAAACATGGGCATAGAGTCAAACTATCCAGATTCTAGAAGTTATTCATTCAGTGTATGACTTGGTCAGATTATCTAACTTTCTGGTCCTCAGTTTTATCATCTGTAAGAATGGAACTAAAAATACTTACCGCATAGATTTATGTTCAGAAGCAAATTAGATGGTTTCTAGAGAGTGTTTTGCCTGGTGCCTGGTACCTAGATTTATTGAATCTTATTGAGTACTTGGCCATAGACTGTTATGTACTACATATGCACTTTACATGTATTTTGTCATTTAATCATCACACAGTTACAAATATTCCCATTTTATAGATACTAAAACACAAAGATTAACTGCTCAATACATGACAGGTAATATTACTATTATGATTGTGTTTCTACATTTTTATCATTGTATCCACTGTCTCTCAACATAAAGATTTATCTCTATGGGAATCTATATATATATATATATAAAGAGGTAATATGCAAATTAGCCAAGACGCGGTAACAGTCACGACCGGTCAGGAGGAGGCTGCCTACACAGGTGAGGCCCAGAGTGGAGACAGAGACAGGGGGGCCTGCCCAAGCTGCTGTGCTGCTGC
>NW_005369365.1:775655-785384 GCF_000412655.1 Myotis brandtii | reverse complement strand
TGTCAAGCATGGGAGCATCCTGGTCTTGCTTTCATTTTAAGTGAACCATCTGGTGGCTGTGGGAAAGATCAATTTAGACAGCTGCAGTGTTTTGGGGCCCAAGAAAAAGGGAGACTGATGTTGGGAACTAGGACTAGACAGAGGCAGTGGATCAGAGACATATTTATGAGGAAACCTGATGGAACTATTTGGCTGATTACACAGGAATGAAAGCAAACAAAGCAAATGGGATTAGCCCAGGTTTTCCAGTTTGAGCAACTTCATTGAATGAGTGATTCTAATTATTGGGAGAAGGTATTGAGGAAAAGGAGCAGTTTAAGGGAGCTTGCTTAGTTCAACAATAGCCAAACAATTAGGACAGAAGACAGACTTAGTGCTCTTTCTTTGCTGCAACGTTTGTTTTTCTGCCTTCAGCCACCACCATGTAAGGGTAATGTGCCATCTTTTCTCCTAATCTAGGATATTATCTATCTACTATACATTCCTATCACCTAACTTAGCTTTCCTGCATGATCCCTTAAAATTCTTATCAAAGTCATTCAATGCTCTGTGAGTATGGGGACTTTCAAGATGTGGAAACATTATGAGTCTATATAGATTGATAAAGAGATATTGGGTGCTCAATTTTTAACAATAAAAATCAGATACTGAATGTGGGCATGACAGAGGCATAATTTTAATAAGCCAATGTCTCTTTACTGAAGTGTCACACTTCAAAAGAGATCCTCGCAAATAATACAATGCATAACACTCATCTGGGTTGCCTGTTAAAATGTAGGACCACACCTTGAAAAACATTCCTTCTAGAGCTCATTTTGGTGGATAAATCTTCCTCCAAGTAAAGCAATTCTATATAATAAAAGTGTAGTATGCAAATCGACCGAACGGAGGAACAACTGGTCAGTGGGGGGCAGGGCCGGTGAGCGGGTGTCACCAGGCCAGCTAAGGTGCATGCCAGCAAGCATAGGGAGGGGACAGCAATGGGGTGGGGGAGCGGCAGCAACCAGCAGCAGTGGGCGATGGGGGCTGGTGCCATCCCTTGATCGCCCACCTGGTCACCTCCTGTAGAGGGAGGCCATGGGCGGCAGCAGCGGTGGGGCAATTCTGGGCAGGGCTGCCCAGCACCATCCCCAGATAGGTCTGCTGGGGGAGGGAGGCCACCAGTGGCTGTGACACAATTGGGGGTGGGTCTGGCCGCTCATTGCCTGCGCCATCCCAATCGGCCTGCCAGTCACCTCCTGCAGAGGGAGGCCAGACTATGGCTTAGGCCTCCTCCCCGCTCCCCTAAGCCATCAGTAGGACATCCCCTGAGGGATCCCAGACTATGAGAGGGGGCAGACTGAGCTGAGGGACCAAATTTCGTGCACCAGGCCTCTAGTACAGTATAAAGAAATTAAATAGATATATTCTTAGAAATTGATAATAATTTGAACAAGCAAATTACTGTAGGTTCCATTCTTTTTCTTTAAGGAAAAACAATCACATATAGAATAGGTGTTTTTGAGATGATGCCTCAGCAAAGACAGAGATGATATACTTGAACATTCTCCCCAACTGAAAGTGGCAACATTGTGAGTGGGGGAGTGGTGATGGTAGCTAAATTAACTTCCAAGAAAAGCCATGGGAGTCCCTGTCAAATCTTCATTAAATCATCAGAGAACACAGTTCCACATGGACTTTAAACACCCAGTCCTGCAAAATGCCTCTGGGAGCACCATTACATCTCACATATGAGTAACGTATTTTCAAACCAACTTTTTCACTAAAAGTCCCCTTCATGTAATCCACACTGTGCAGAACATAAATATTGAAGGATAATAATTTAACCTAATAAGAATGACACCTCAGCTCTGTAAAGTACCTCTCTTACAAAGAGTCAAAACATGTTAGTCCTGTCACAGCCTTTACCCAGAGTGACAACCAGTCCCTGGATTAAAAAAATTTAATTAGAAAAGTCTATGTATACTGACAGTGCATTGAGATTCCTCACCTCTGACCATGTAGAAACTAGACACATTTTTCTGTGTCAGCTCAGCCTAACATTCATTATTTTGATAGCATCCAATCATGTTGTGTTTTTTCATGTATCTCCTCTCATTTGTTAATTTACATTATTTAATCATTTCAGTTAGGGCCCCCCAAATATTCACATAATTCAATGAGTATGCAGCACTCAATTTCATTAAACTTGGATTTCTATATAATCCAGTCAAGTAAAAATAACAATTGTAGTTAAAGATTACCATCTAGACATTGCGTACCAAAACATTTTGCCACTTTTAGGGCAATACTTGGGATTTTCAATATGCTGAAGAAATTTTATCATAAAGTAGACCATGGATTATTTGAAAGCAATTAAAATTTAAATGTGAGAAAAGTGAGTAAAATGGCAAGATTTCAGGAGTAAAGTTGATTATTTCAATTCAATAACTTCATAAACTTCAGCAACATAATTCATTTTCCGTTTTTTCTTTTTTTATTGTTGACACTATTAACAGATGTTCCCTATCCCTCTTCCTATGCCTTCTTCACCCAACCCTCCCCCGTCCCCCGCTGGCCTTCACCAACTGTTGTTTGTGTCCAATTTTTAATCTACATGAGTATATGCCAGATTAGGGGGAAAGTGTGGCAGATTTATATTTATACATGCATATCAGGCACATTATTTAGAACAAACTTTCAGTTTTGTAACTATTTGGTGCAGAGGTTCAGAGTATTCAGAGCTTCTAGGGTTCCAGGGCAGAGTCCAGAGTGTTTTATGGCATGATAATTCTTTGTTAGTTATCTGAAAAATCACATTTGATGATCCTTCCAATAAAATTCCCTGGCATGGCATGTCATGAGGAAACACATCACTCCTACCATATTGTCATGAAACAAAAACTACTAAAATACTTGAATTTTAATAAATTGTTCATCATTTTTGAGACTAATGTCCATTTGATATTAAGACATGGGTAATATGAGCCTTTGATTTGCTTGATTACAGATAGCAAAATAGGTCAGTTTTGTCCAAATTGGAAACAATCCTATCATTAAAAATTATGGGGGGCAGGAACTGTAGTTGGAAATTTCGGTTTTAAAACTTGCAAAACTGCTGTGAGCAGAAATCACTTTTATCCTTTATCACATGACATCTGCCAGTTTGCCTAGTAGGACTATTCTCTGGAAAATGTCCTTCTCTGAACCATAAAGTTTTACTGAGGTGACTTTTTGGACTTGGTTCAGTCAGACACACTAATGGGTATTCATTAAAGTCAAGCCTATCTTTAATGATTTTGGAGAAGAAAATATATTTTTAAAGAAATGAAAGTACCTTCCTGTGATAATGTCTGTTCAGAGAAAGAGCACATACACAATATTCTCTGGAAAATGTCCTTCTCTGAACCATAAAGTTTTACTGAGGTGACTTTTTGGACTTGGTTCAGTCAGACACACTAATGGGTATTCATTAAAGTCAAGCCTATCTTTAATGATTTTGGAGAAGAAAATATATTTTTAAAGAAATGAAAGTACCTTCCTGTGATAATGTCTGTTCAGAGAGAGAGCACATACACAATAATTTTGAAATTATTCATGCATACACTCATATACATTAATGTAAAAATATAGATAAATGATAGATAAATAGATAGATAATTAGAATAAAAAATAAAGAAAAGGAGGCAGAAGTGAAGGATGTAGGAATGTGTGGGTAAGTTATGAATTAATATAAGGATCTGGACTGAGAACGTTCCTCTTGTTCCTATGAGGTAAATTGGATTGTCATCATGTGGAAACCACAAATCTGAAATTGATACAAGTTACCCAAGGCAATTAGTAAAGAAAGGCTATGTGGAACTGAAGATAAACCTTCATACAAAAAGAAGAGTCTTAGAATGGGAGATATTTCACCTCCAAAAGATGACCTCCCAAGCTGAAAATAAGGTCATATAAAAATACAGCATTATTTGGGCAGATGATATGAAGTTTCACAAAATTAATCATTATTTGCTCTCCTGTGACTATTGTAAACAAAAAGAAAACCAATACTATTTAAATGTCTATAGGAGGCAAGCTAAAGAATACTTAAATCTCATCACAATTAGAAAACCACTTGATTCCGCCTGCGCTGAGGCAGTTTATCTCCCAAGATCAAGGTTAGAGGAACTTGCTTGGCAAGAAAATTTCCCCAAGAATAATCAAATGAGTTTAGGTACTTCAATCCAGCCCCTTCACTAACATTAACATCTATTCAATGCATTTTATTCAGTGTGCTTCAAAAACTCCATCCAGACACATTCAATAAAAGCAGAATTGTCTTGCACAGAAATTACCCTTGTTTGCATTGCATATCCACTCTAGAATATGACTAAATGAAGTTTCCAGCAGCGTCTGCAGTAGAAATAGTTTTAATTCACTTGGTACTCTTTTGTTCTTTCTCTTCAATATCTTCAGAAAGATAATCTTCCTTCTAATTTCTCTTAAAAACATAAGAAGAGGGCCCTATGTTTCCCCGACTATGAGTGGCAACTCGACTGTATTCTAATCTTAGGATTTTCTCAGCTGAACTCAACTGTTTATGGTAAGTTTCTTGCTTTGGTGAAAGAGTATTTGTGAATTGTTCTGGAATGTGAATTCCTATCTCCAGTCTCTGAAACAAAAGTGTCTTTTACATTCACACACAAAACCAGTGTGCTCTTTTTGCTCTGTTAAACAGGCAATTCAGTTAAACCACAATGATAAAAGTGATTGAACTACCTGGACTTTTCTAGAACTACCTCATTCTTATTTGAGAAACATTTATACCTCCCTCATATCTTGCTGTGTCCACCACTTCTCAAATACATCTTAATAAAATAAAAAAAAAATGTATGTTGCATATAAACCCATATGGTCATGTTTTCATGAATATATACATCAGATCAGTTTCTTTGGTCTTTTTTCTTTTTTCCTTGGATTTTCATATTCCACTCTCTTCTCTTCCTTTTCTCATCCCTTTCTCTCTCCCTCTCACTGCTTGTGCTATTCAATTCTCCACCCCTTCTGAGGTAATATAGTGACTGAGAATTTATTCTTTTCTTAATTTCCCTCATGGCAAGGACTGTTATCAGTAATACCACTATGGCATAACTTCATTAAACACTCGATTGCACCTCTCAAAAAATAAATCTCTGCAACTTATCATCTATTTTTTATTGAATTTATTGGAGTGACATTGGTTAATCAAATTATATAGGTTTCAAGTGTATAATTCTGTAATATATCATGTGTATATTGTGTTGTTCACCATTCAAAGTCAAGTCTCCTTCTATCACCATTTATCTCCTCTTTATACTCTTTTACCTCCCCTATACCCCTTTCCCTCATACTATTCTTATCCACACAGGACCAGCCTTAGTTTACATCTTTCTCATCTCTAAACTGGTTACATGACAGCCTACCCCCAGCCTTCCCACCTCTTATCCATTTTCCACACAGCGGGAAGACAGTGCACTCTCTAAACCAAACTACTCAGTCTCTCTCCCTAGCTTAAGATCCTGTAATATCAAGCCTTGTTTGGGCATGTAAAACTGTAGCTACTGTGGAAAGCCATATGGCAGTTCCTCAAAAAATTAAACATAGAATTAAAATAGCATCCATCAATTTCACTTTTTATGTTTTTAAATAATAGAGCTTTCTCAAAGACTGTTACTACCAAATGCCTCTCCATATGGCAGTTCCTCAAAAAATTAAACATAGAATTACAATAGCATCCATCAATTTTACTTTTTATGTTTTTAAATAATAGAGTTTTCTCAAAGACTGTTACCACCAAATGCCTCCGGGAATGGGGAGGAGACATTTTTGTTGTTAATCTGCCCCCTAGGCTATTTTTCCATTGATTTTTTTTTTTTTTTTTAGAGGGAGGGGGAGAGACACGGAGAGAGAAACATCAATGTGGGAGACACACAGTGATTGGTTTCCTCCCACAAGCACTCCTATCAGAGCCAGGATGGAACCTACAACTGAGGTACTTGCCCTTGACCTGATTTGAACCCTCCCCACCCCCAGACCATGAAGTCTGAGAGCCAATACTCCATCCACTGAGCCAAACCAGCCAGAGCAGCAATTTTACTTTTGAGTACATATCCAAAGGAAACAAAATCACTATTCTAAAGAAATACCCATACCCCCATGTTCATAGTAGCATTACTCACAATACCCAAAAGATGAAAGCAACCCAAGTTCATCCACTGGAGAATGAATAAAGTGTGGTACATACATATAGTGAATATTAGTCACTATTAAACAGAAGGGATCCTGGCCCAGGGTGTCTCAGTGGTTGAGCATCATCCTATGAACCAGGAGGTCATGATTTGATTCCCGGTCAGGGCACATACCTGGTTGCCAGATCGATCCTCAGTAGGGGGCCTGCAGGAGGCAGCTGATCAATGATTCCCTCTCATCACTGATGTTTCTATCTCTCTGAAATCAATAAAAATATATTAAAGAATAAAAATAAAGGAAATTCTGACACATGATACAACATTGATGAATCTTGAAGACATTGTACTGAAATAGCCAGTCATAAAAAAAACAAATATTGTATGATTCCAATTATATGAAGAAACTAAAGTAGTCAAATTCATAGAGAAAACAAAGTAAAATGTTGCTTGCCAGGGGCTGGAGTAAGGCAGAAATGGAGATTTGTTATTTAATGGGTAACGAGTTTCAGTTGTGCAAGAAGGAAAAAGTTCTGGAGATGGATGGTAGTGATAGTTGCACAACAAGGTGAATGTGCTTAATGCCACCAAATGTACAGTTAAAAATCATTAAAACAATAAATTTTGTTATATAGATTTTACCACAATGAGTTCAATCTCATGGCAGTTAGTACACAGCTCAAATGTCTTAATAAGCCATTGCCTACTCTGTGCCCACATTACTTCAAGTTCTGCTGCTGATGCTTCTTCTGCCTAAAAAGTGCCACTTTGCCAACCTACCTCTGGCCTTTTCCTGACAACATGAAGCAGCATATATGCTCACTCCTTGAGGACCCAATGGTTCCTTCTTCTCAGGGGCCCTACAGCATTACTACAGCGAAATCCCTGAGGTTTATGCTAATATCTCCCACAATAGAGGGTGAATGCTGAAAAGTAGAGCAGTCTTTGCCAGCACAGAGCCTATGCTTCATAAACATTGAGTGAGTGAATGAATTTTAATCTTGTACTATCTAGACCATTCTGTAAGAATCACCATATATCCAGTTGACTGCTTTTCCTTTAAAAAGGAACCATTAAAAGACAGTTGCCACAAGATAAATAGAAGTAGATTTTGAAATATTGGAATTAATAATGTTTTCCTTTAAAGTCAAATTGGATTGATATAAGCACTTCCATTCCTAAGGCTATATGGACATTTTGTTACTGATCGATAAAAGGTGAAAAGTGAGTAACCCAATGTCTTTGACCATTCCCAAAGAAATGGCATTGAAATACCACAGTATATTCCAAATTCTCTTAATATTGGAGTCATTCATTTTCCATAACTCATCTTACAAATGGGAAAATTGATACATACAAAATCTAATTGATTTGTTCTAATTAGTTTAAAAAAACAATAGGTACATTATTGGAAGATTTGACATTTTCTTCTTCAGCTTATTATTTTATTTATATGTAAAAGTTACTCACCATGATATTCTATAGTAAAGTTCTCATAAACACTAAACAAATCAATAAGGGTTTATTGAACATCTATTATGTATTCAGCCCAGTACTTGACATAGGAGAGTGAGTGGAGGGAGATGATGTAAAAGGCATAGTTCATGTTCCCAAAATGTTTATTATCTCAATGTTACAATCATTATCAAAGACCTGTATGAGAGGTATAATATGATTAAACTCCGGACTTTTGATATCTCAGACAAGCATTCATATGAATCTATTAGAGGCCTGGTGCACAAAATTCACGTATGTGTGTGGTCCCTAGGCCTGGCTGGTGATCGAAGCACAAGCGTCTGGCGTGGAAGGGCAGGTCTCAGCTAACCTCTGGGCCCTGGGCAGCACCTGGGCCGCTGGACCCCCGCATTCCCCCCTCTGCCTGAGTCATGGCACCCGAGTCCCCATGTGGAGATGCGGTGAGTGCAGCTGAACACCGCAGGCCGGGGTGCAGCATGGGCCTCTGGGCTGCCCAGTGGTGCTGCAAGGAAGCTGGGAGGGCAGCGGGCTCTCTCCCAGCCGGCCTCACAGACCAACTCCTGCGCAAACCCTGACCGGCACCTACAGTCCCAGCGTCTGTGGCCCAGCTCACCTGGAAGAGGCTGTGCAGGTGAGGGACGGGCTCCGGCACCTGAGCGCAGGCAGGGTCTTCTCCAGGCACATGAGCCCTGGTGTCCTGGGGGAGGGAAGCAGGGGGAGTGAGAGCGAGCTCAGCAGACACCCTGCATCCTCATCGCATCTCCGTCCCTGTCGTCCCCACCCGGGTGCTGTGGGAGGTTGGTCACGGCCACCCACCCCCACTTCCCCATCTCAGTCCGAGTCCTGGCCCCAATCGGGAGATTAGGGCTTGCCGGCCAGCCAACATCCCGGTTCCTCCTCCCAGCCAGCCCTGATTAGGGGATCAAGGCCTGCCAGCTGGCGGGGAGGAGCCAACCGCCACTATGGCAGGTGGGCGGCAGGCCAATTGGTGCCTGCTGGCCTGGGGAGAGACCCAGGAGGTTGGCCACTGGCCCCAAAGAGGGAGCCAGCCTTCAGCCCCCCTGGGAAAGGGGCCATATCTGCTGCCACCCCAATTAGGCGATGGGGTTCTGCCAACCTGGGGGTAGGGACCAGGAGGTTGTCCGGCAGGCCCCATCCAGTGATTGGGGCCTGCCAGCTGGGGGCAGCTCCTGCATTGAATGTCTGCCCTCTAGTGGTCAGTGCATGTCATAGCAAGCAGTTGAGCGGCCTTAGCATATCATTAGCATATTACACTTTGATTGGTTGAATGGCCGACTAGTCGATCAGACAGTTAGCATATTAGGCTTTTACTATATAGGATACATACAACAAAGTAGATCAATTTAGCTGAACAGCAATAAAAGAAACCCATCTAGGGTGTATTAGGATACCATCTGCTAAAATTATTTTAAGTTAATATTAGTCTATAAGCAATTAAGGATTGCATTCAAAGTCTACCTTACCTCATTAAAAGAATTTTTCCTTTGTAAATAAGAAAATCAAGAACAAAGTTCACATTATATATAGAACATTAGATAGCTATTCACCATGTCAGTAAATAGCTGTGCAGCTTTAATATGTTGGATAGTAAAAGGAAAATGACCCTTTCCACTCTATATCTCAAAAAAGCCCCTTAACCAAGAACTAGTACAGAACCTAAGGTTACCAAAGCAGCTTTATCTGTTGAAGACCTCAAAGGTATCTGGAAAATCACCCATATTTTAATAAATGTTCCCTGTACTTGAGCACAGCACAGTCCACAGACAACCAGAACTGTTCCACTGAGCACCTCCTGCTTTCTCCCTTCATTAAAAAAAGATTAAAATTTCTAGCAGAAGTTTTCCTGTGGGAGCCACTGGGTTGAGAGGAGTGGGGATTTCTCCTCTCCCTGCCATGGTGTGTGCTCATCTGTTGAAATCAATAATTTATATATTGAGTTGCCAGATTATTATGACTGGCCAGATTATTATGGCCACCCCATCAGTACTTCATTGGACCACCTTTTGCCTTCAATACTGCTGCGATTCTTCTTGGCATTGACTCCACG
>NW_005369365.1:746090-773589 GCF_000412655.1 Myotis brandtii | reverse complement strand
CACAATTAAAATGACTCCAATTAACCATTTTTGTTCAATATTTAAACCAACATGGACTGTGTGTGTGTGTGTGTGTGTGTGTGTGTGTGTGTGGAGACAGACACACTTGGGCACTTCTATTTGCTGTATTCTTCAATGGCTCCTTCCATCCCAGCAGAGCAAACTCACTAGTTAGACTTGGTCCACTCTCTGAGGACTAGAGACATTTTCTCTTTGTATCCACATTTCCCAGGAAATAGTGTATATAATCTAATTGAAATAAAAGTATTTATTTCTATTAAGTAGAGTGATATTTCAATTTGTCACTCTTTAAGTAGTTACATTTAACATTTATTATCATGTAAATAGTAGTACTATATTGGTCATTTAGTAACAGTAACAATGTTTAATAACCATGGTAATATATTGATCATTTAGTTCATGCCAGACCTTACTAATTGCTTACATGCATTTCCTTATTTAATCTCTGAAACAAAACCTATGAGGTGGGTTTTGCCCATATCTCTATTTTATACAGAAGGAAACTGAGGCTTGGAGAGTTAAGTAATTTTCCCAAAGCCATACAGTTAATAAACAGAAGAGTTTAGGGGAATTCAAACAGATCTGTACAGCTCCAAATCCTGATTTTTTTTATAAGCCACTCCTTTCTTCTATGGCAAATCAAGTTGCTTCTTTTATTCAATAAATTTTATCTCTCTCACATCTGTCTACTTATTTCCATCAATACCACCCCTCCTTTGGAAGGTACCTATATTTCTTACCTATACTCTGACAGTGGTATCCTAGTTAATTGTTTTTTTTTTCTTAGCTGTGTCCTTGAAACCTGGTTGCTCTTAATGCTCTTTCTATTTTTACCTCATGTTCCCAAAGCCCTAGCACAGGACTGACACACAGTGGGTACTCACTAAGCATCTGTTGCTGAATACTTGTTTGGATGGATACATACATGAATAGTGATGGTTCTTGCCCCAAAGCAGGTTGACAGACAAAAGGGAAGAAAACATATATTTATTCCTATAACACAAGATAGAAACTGAAGGTCTATGATAAACAAGACTGAAAATCATCCCCCAGTGAATGCTACCTGCTCCTTTGTGCCTCTTGCCCTCCAGGATCTGGAGTGTGTAACACCCCTAACTACAGTCAAAGGTCTGTGATAAATGCAACAGGGAAGGTGGGGTGACCACGAATTGGAGGCAGGGAGCAATGGTGAAGGGAGATGGGGTGGTAAAAGAAAGGAAGGGGAAAAAGAAAAGATGAGAGCACCAAGGCGGAACTCTTGGGACATACCTGCATTTATGAAGCAGAGGGCCAAGAACAAGAGAACATAAACAAACGGAGACAGAAATGGAGAGACACAGGTTTATGGTAGGGTTGGCAGCTCATTTATGAAAGTGTTAAGTTTGAAAGGCCAATGACCTATCCAAAGGCAGATTATGACTAGACAGCTTGCAGCCCCATATTAATGAGAACCAGGGGAGGGCAGCATTATTGAAACTGGGAAAGGAGGTGGGTGGTCAGGCCAAAAGTGGCAGATTGGCTAACAATGGGGAAACAGGGCCAAGTCTCTTGGATGATTAAGAGAGAACACTTGGAGCTCAACTACTCTGACTGCCAGTGGTTGCAAAATGAGTAAGAGGTGAGGAAGAAAAATGTGCCACATAAGAAGATTGCAGTTAGATGAGCGGGACTAGACACATACTGTGCATGATGCCTTCTAAGTTCATGAGACAATGCCTTTTTGAGAAGCTTTATTTGGCTGAGTGTAGTCAAGCTTCCCCTTCCTCTACCCTCTTGCCCATCACAGAGCTAATAGCTAATGCAGAGCCACGCTGCTGGAAGGCGCTGTGTAACAACAACAAGCCATGTGAGTGAGAGTGTTAAATCCATGAAAAATTAGGGAGTAGGGATTTGCATCTAAATTTTGATTACCCCATTTCATTAGAAAGGTCATTTGCACACAAACTAATGTAACACAATTAATGGTCTCATTAAACTATTTACTTACAAATTAGAGAAGGACCAAAAGGAGGTGGGAGAGAGTTGCAGGCAGAAGAAAGGGCAGGAGGAACATATACGTTGGCATTTTTCTAGCCCTCCTGGTTCTCTTTCACTGAAATCCAGATGTGAAAAGTCAAAGAGAGACTACATTTTGCCTTTCCTACTCTTTTACAACCACTACCGCCCTGTGAACAACTGGGTCTCCCCAAAGCATTCTATCAACAGGAGAGTAATTTAAATTATTTTTGATTCTTTTTTTAAAATACATTTTATTGATCTTCCACAGAGAGGAAGGAAGAGGGATAGAGAGTTCGAAACATCAATCAGCTGCCTCCTGCACACCCCCCACTGGGGATGTACCCACAACCAAGCTACATGCCCTTGACTGGAATCGAACCTGGGACCCTTCAGTCCTCAGGCCGACGCTCTATCCACCGAGCCAAACCGGTTAGGGTTATTTTTGATTCTTTAAAAGAAACACATCCAGAAGGAGGGTTAACCTTACTGGTAATTTGCACCTGATTATATACTACTCTAGTATCTTCGCTTGGTAGCTTGGATGGACAGGTTAAATTGGGGCAAGGGTGGGAAAGGAAGGAAAGAGTGCTAATGTAGGTCTTTAAAGGGGAAGCAGGCTGGGATGAGATTGCACAGAAATGGTAATCCCGCACCATTAATGGTGATTTCAGGCACCAGAAACTATGACTAGGGCAAGAGTGGGACATATGTGGAGGTAGGCAAAGTCAGTCTTCGTTTCACTTTTGCTAAGTGCAAGTTCCATGAAACTTCAGCCTCACCATATAAGCTAGAATGAGGAACAGTGTTTCCATAACATTTACTTGAGGCATGGGAACTGCAACCTGTAAATTGAAGCTTCTGACTATTTCAAATCTCATTTGTGTGCATTAAATAATAATGATGTGGCATTTGGGGGTAGGATCTATTTTACTTTGTTGCCTGAAACACTATTACTTAGTGTATTCACTTAGTTTTTTGTTGTTTAATTGAACTTTTAATTGACATTGTTGTAGATTCATGTACAGTTGTAAGACAATACAGAGAGATCCCATCTATTTTTAAATTTATCTGTATTGTTGAAAATATAACAGATGTCACTCTTTTCCCCCGTTAACCCCCTCACCCTGCTCCCACCTCCAGCCCCAGGCCTTACCACACTATTGCCTGTGTCCATGGGTTATACATATATGCATATGAGTTCTTTGGTTAATCTCTTTCCCTGCCAATTCCCCTGTCCTTGGATGGGAGCATTCTCAGGTTCATTTATTTGTTTATGAATATCTAATTATTTGAACACAATTGGATGCTATGCATCTTTATCAAAAATCAATTTGGCATATTTGTGTGGTCTAATTCAGGGTTCTTTACTATTCTGTTCCATGTATCTATGTATTTCTTCCTCTACCAATAACACAAAGTTTTAATTATCATAGCTATGTAATAGATATTGTAATCAGTTAGACTGATTCCTCCCACTGAATTCTTTTTCAGAATTGTTTTAGATAGTATTCTGGTTTCTTCACCTTTACACATAAATTTTAGAATAATATTGCTTATATATACAAAAAAACTGTGGTTTACATAGGAATTGCATTTAACTTACATATAAACTTAGGTAGAATTGACATCTTTACTATGTGGAGTCATTCAATCAGTGATCATAGTATGTCTCTCCATTTTCTTAGATTTTCTTTGAATTCTTTCATCAGCATTATACACTTTTCAGTGTATTAGTCCTATTCATGTTTTGTTAAATCTACGTGAAGTATTTGAAGTTTGTTGTCTATCATTTGCAAATGATATTGTAGTTTTAACTTTAGTGTCCATCTGTTCATTGTTAGTAGTTCTAATACAATTCATTTTTGTATGTTTATCTTATATTCTGTAACCTTGCTGAACATACTACTTCTAGGAGGTTTTGTTTGTATATACTTTAGGTTTTTCTATATAGGCCATAATATCATATGAGAATAAGATATTTTTGTTTCTTCCATTCTGATCTGTATGTCTTTCTCTGCCTTAATAAACTGGCAAAAAAATTCTAGCACTGTATTGAATATGAATGAAGAGCAGACATCTTTTTCTTGCTATTGATCCCAGGGAGAAAGGATTCAGTCCTTAATAACTAAATATAGTGTTTGTTGTAGTTTTTTTGTAATGTTCTTTATCAAGTAAGGAAGTTGTCCTCTATTCATCTTTTCCTAAGAGTTTTTGTCATAAATAATTGGCAATTTTTTTTTCTGCATCAGTTGGTGCTATCATTTTATTTATTTATTTATTTTTGGTCTGCCAATATGGTGTATTACATTAATTAAATGTCAGATATTGAACGAGGTTTGCATCCCTGAAATTAACTCTACTTGGCCTTGGTGTATAATTCTTTTTAATATATTGCTGAATTGTAACTCCTAATATTTTATTAAGGATTTTTGTATTATATTCATGAGAAAAATTGGTCTTCAGTTTTCTTTCTGTGAACTGTCTTTGTCCAATTTTGATAACACTAGCTTCATGAAAAGAATTGGGAAATGTTTTGCCAACATAAAAGGGAATAAGTAGCTACTTCATCTTCCTAAATAAATTCTTGTCCCTGCAATGAAACCACATTATCAGAAAAAAAACAGGGCATAGCTGGTTATCATTTTTTGGCACATTTAAACTCTGAGTATAAATGAAATAAATAAAACAAGCTGGAGAAACCAATAAACTCTGTGCCTATTTGGAAAATACTGTTCTCAAAGTCTCAAGAGGCCAGCTGCAACTTCAGGGCCTGGAAATTGTCTTTAGAGAATTTTAAATTATGAAATAATTTAAAATATAACTTAATAGGTATACACACTTTTTATGTTGGCTGAATTGTGGTTATTTGTTTGTTGAGGAAGTGGTCCATTTCATCAAAGTTTTCCAATATATTTGTGTGTAAAGTTTTTTGCAGTATTTTCTTATTGTTCTTTTAATGTCTGTAGGTTGTGTATTTATGTCTCCTGTTTCATTCCTGATATTGGTAATTTACATACTCTTTTTTTTCATCCTTGCTAGGTATTTGACAGTTTATTTTTAAAATGCTATGTTATTTACCTACTTTTTCTTTCAATGTTTTATGTTCTTTATTATTTCCTTCTTTTTTACTTGCTTTGAGTTTATTTGGCTCTGCTATTGATAGGTCCTTGAGGTGAAAATATAGATTATTGATTTGAGACTTTACTTCTTTTCTAATTATGCATTTAATGTGCTAAAAATTTCTCTCCCCACACTGTTCTAGCTGTGTCCCATAAATTTTGATATGCAGTGCATCAATTATTATTCAGTACAATTTTTAGTATTTCCTTTGATATTTCCCCATGGCCTATGGATTATTTAGAAGTAGGCTGTTTAGTTTCAATATGCTTAGATATTTTTATTATCTTTCCAAAATTCATTCTAGTTTGATTACATTGTTATTGGAGAACACACTGTATAATTTCAGTGCTGTGATTGATGGTATTGTTAAATTCTTCTACATCTTTGTAGACTTTCTGTCTAGTTGTTCTATCAGTGTCTTCTCATATTTGTTTTATACATAATACCCAGGAACTCCAGCAGGAGGAATAAGGAAAAGTACATCTATTCCATCTATCCGGAAGAAGTCAGTATTCACTTATACTTAAAAATTGTTTTACTTTGAGTCAATTGTTAAACATCTTGCAACAGTAAAATCAAGAAGAAAAACTTCTGGGTGGTGGGCACATGGTGCAATATACGTATCTTGTGACATAGAAACCCTCACCTGAAACCTATATGATCATCTCGACCAATGTCACCCCAATAAATTTAATTTTAAAAAATTTTTAAAAAGAAAATACAAAGAATCAAATTATATTTTAATAACAGGGCATGTATTTAAAATAATTCATACCCAACACTAGAATTAATAAAATGTACTACTCTATGTTAAAAAAAAAAAAAGAAGAAAAACTTCTTTAGCGTGTCCATTTTAGTAGGAAATTATCAGTTCTTTATCCTTGAGTCCTGTACTCTTTTACTTTTCACCCACCTATCATCAAATTCTCAGAATGATTATGTTGGGAGTGTTGCAGCCTTGTGTGTGTGCGTGCGTGCGCACATGCATGCCCACACATATGTATGTCTAGTGATAAATAATCCAATTCATACAGAATCTATACTGCCAACCGATTTTGCAGTGAGTAGGACTCTTAAAGGCCTCTTCAGATAGTATCAAATGCTTCTCAAATATTTGTTTCTCTTCCAATAATACCAAAGTAGCATACCAGAAATCATTTGGTAGAACTTGAATTCCAGAGACAGCCACCATACTGACCCACCCATTCCCTACCCCACTCTAGTTTCCATTAAGAAAGAGAGAAGATCCAGGACTTGACAAAACTTAAGGAAGAGAAGAGACTTCAGGACTTAACATTGGAAAACAGTTCTAACCCAGGGCTATGGGAGAATACATACATGGAGCACCTATCATTTGCCACACCACTCCATGTCCTGTGCATATTAAAATCATCTTCCATAGAGGAGATTAGGACAAGGGCTATACTTTAACAAGATGGTGGATATTTGGGGGTGTTTGGTATTTAGATTATATGATTGGTCATAAGCAATTCACTTTCTTACTTCAGCTGCTCCTGCCTCAAGTTTTAAGGACTTCAACATTACATTAAAGTGACCCCTTTTCTTTTCTTTCTTCTTATTTTTTCAGGAGCCTGACTGTAGTTATTTCCTGATTCTATAGCATCTAAGTCCAAAACATGAAAGGCAGCATCTAATCCTACCTCTATTAACATCTAGAAATACTTCAAGGAAACAACAATTTTGAAAAGCAAAATACCTAACAGCATTTGCACCAATTTGTGGAATATCTGACACCACTGCCAATTTCAAAGGCCTATTTTTTTTATTTATTTTTCCTTCAAAGCTGCATTGTGCTAAGTGATGGAATCACTTTACGAACCCTACCCCACCCCTTTTGGGAGGGAGAGCATGGAAACCGTTTGCCAAAATGCACGGGCTAGAGGTTGAATATTTTCCAGGTCCCACTTTACAATTGCCAACATAAAAGGGAATAAGTAGCTACTTCATCTTTCTAAATAAATAAAAAAAAACCACACACACACACACACACACACACACACACACACAAACAAACCAGTACAAATATTAGGAATTAGTCCTTGGATTAATCATAACCATATAATTCAGAGGATATGGTATTCCTCAGCATAATCCCATGCAGTTAAGTTAGTGGGTAGGGAGGAAGTGGTAATAAAAAAAATTGCCAAATAAGTGCATCACCAAAACTGCATTGAAAATTCATGGCAATTGGGATGGGAAACAGAGGAAGTTGTGGCAAGAGCAGGATGTGTAATATCATGTGGCATTCATCTGAATGTCTTTGAATTTCAGTTTCCTTTATCCAAATGAAGGCTGACACTATATAACCACATTTTGGGGAGAAAGGTATAAGGGAGAATGGTGCTAAAAATTTGAGATCAGATATAATCATTAATATTAAAAGTCCTCAAATTTAGCAGAAGTTTGAAGGAGTAAAGTCCTATTCCAGAAGTACCATTTAATTTCATCTGTAGCTTTCTCAATCAATAGTAGACTGGTGATAAAATAAAGTGAAATAACCAGCTTTCCATAGTGTTTACCTTTGGTTTTATGTATTACATAAGGCACCAGGGGAAAGAGCACTTTAAAAAAATTAAAATTAAAAAGCCATAACAACTTGGGAATACTACCTAAGGCTTACACTGGTACAAACTGGAACTCTTAGAAGGTGTCTGTGCTGTCTCACACAGAAAAATTAAACATTCATGTGTTTTGCAATTGGCAGCCAAATTGTGCATCCTGCCTCCAGCAGATAAGCCCTGAGGGTTGCGCAGTGCTGTCTAGCAGGTAAAAGGAAAGCCACTGACCCCACTGAGCTACTCGCAGTCCTACTCAAACATGAAAATACCAGATGGATTGAAAGTGACAGACCTAATAAGCAACTTCCCAAATCTGCATGAACCTAATTGCAGAAAATCCTTAGTGCAGCTGCTTCCATTTGCTTTCTCAAATCCTTAAGCCAAATAACCTAGATCAGAGAGCCTCAGCATGCACTTGAACTGCTCAAGCCATCTTTAATGTGCTGTCAGTCGGATTTCTCTGAACCATGGCCCCAATTAGGAATTATTCAAGGAGGTTTTCCAATATTCCACAGAAAGGAATGTCAGGAATATTGGTTAAGCCTGTATCTAATTGCTTATCGTTTCAATACTTCCTTCACCCAAATTTCATAAAAGAAAGAGAAGCATATTTTCTATTAATGAAATAATAATGATCAAATGTCTTAAATCCTAAGGTGGCTGTATAGTTGGGCAAGCTGAGGACATTCTTTCACTGAGAAATATGTAGTTTTTTTCAGAATTAGACATACTCAGGGATAAAAGACTTTAACTTTATTTCCTACTGTTGTGTTAATTCCCCTTATATAAATGACTTGAGGTATGGGAAGAATTAGAGGTGGCTGCAGTGAAATGGGACATGATGGATTCATGGAGTCTTCTTTGAGTAAATTGTCCTATTTCCATCATGCCTACTTGTGACATTCTACTACAGAAATATTCCCAGCCTGTCCCAGGAGAAAAACCTTCATTTAGAGAATAATCTCTGAGACTTTCCTGCCATTCTTTGACAGATTTTCTTCAAGATTAACCATATGTCCCGCCAACACACTATTTTAGCTTTGGTGCAGTCTTGGAAAAGTGGGACAGTGCCCACTGCAGTCCCACTCCAGGAAATCTCCATGGTATCTTAACACATTCCTAGAGGCCTCAGAGAATTAGGTGTTTTCAGTTGCCCTATCAACATGCACAACAGTGAGGTAGAAGGTGGAATGAACACCAGTGACTGCATCGATCTGGCCAATGAACTTGATTTGTGCTATGTCAGCAACCAAGGTGAAACATCTGCATAGGCATTTCTACATGACCAAGGAAGAGTTCGGCATCTGAACCTGTGTGTCCTTGCCCATGCATAACACTACTAGATGCTTTCCCCCTTTTCTAGAAAATAAGTTAAAATTATATTGCCATTAATATTAATTTATTAGTGATTTCTTGGTTGAGTATTCATTTTAGTGATGATCCCTCTACATGCACTCTGCATCATGATAGTCACTTCTATTCACAAACATCGAAATGCTGTTAGCCTGAATGAAAAGTTGACATTTTCACTGATGAAAAGTCAGCCATTAGTAGTTGATTCAGAAAGGCTCCTAGCTCCTCCTGCACCTACCTACCTAGAAAAATAAGTTCTCAGCAGAGCTTTTTTTAGGTTTTACTATTCAGAGATGTGGTACTGAAAACATGAGAATGAGGAGAGTTGTATATAAAATATCAAAATCTTTTAAACTTATTTTTACCTGACAAAACGTTTATCTTCCCTGGAGTGATGTTTTATCAGTTTTTTAAAAAATTTAGTCATTCATTTATTTACCAAATACTTATAGGAACTGATACTGTATGGGGCTGTGTTCTTGTCACTGGGGTGGTAGCAGTGAACAAAATGAATTTAATACAGCTCTACTTAGGATTTATGTCCTAATAGAAGTTTTACAGACAGTGAACAAATACATAAATGATGAATTTTTAGATAGTGATAGCATCATAAAGAAAGTAACAGCAGTAAGAAAATGTGTGGGTGAGGTGATAGGATGACCATTGTAGATCGTATCCAAGGAGGTAATATCTGAGCAGAGATCTTAATAAGAAAGGAGTGAGCCATGCACAGAGCTTGGGTACAAGTCTTCTAGATAAAAGAAATAGCAAATGCACAGGGATTGAAGAGAGAATGAGCATGGGATGTTTCCAGAATAGAAAGGCCAGGGAACTAAGGGGTGATGGATAAGGGAGAGGAGGAGCTCAGAAGGACATGGAGGCCCTGTAGGCCTGTGAGGGAGTATGGATGAAGCTGTGCATTAGACAGACAGCGATACAAGGGTTTTCACCCTTATCTGTTTCTATAAACATATTATTCTGACTGTTGTTTGCAAAATAGTATGTCACTATACATATATAATCCTATATAATAAAAGCCCAGCGACTGAACGGTGGAACGACCAGAATGACTGGTCAACCAGTCACTATGAAGCACACTGACCACCAGGGGGCAGACGCTCAACGCAGGAGCTGCCCCCTGGTGGTCAGTGTGCTACCACCGTGGGAGTGCCACTTGGCTGACTGGGATGAGTGGCCTGCGAACCCCCAGCCCACGGGTAGGAACCTTGCCTCCTTGCCCCAGGCTTCTCCTCCTCGCTCCCTGCTGCCTCCTCCAGAAGCCCGCAGGCCATGCAGAGCTGCTGCCAGGCTTGCAGAGCTGACCCCAGAGGCTGGGAGATGGGTTTGTGGCCACAGCAGAACTGAGGCCTACTCTGTTGCTTCTCAGTGCTAATGTCCCTGGGCCCGCACCTACAGGGTTCCCTGGAGAGGTGAGTGCTCCGGCTCCACAGAAAATGCCAGACCAGGGAGCAGCTGCTCAGAGGGTAGGTCCACAGCTGCTTGGCTGACCTAGATGAGTAGTGCTCCCACCACAGGCCAATCCCCACAGGCCATGCCTGGTCCCCCCTCCCCCACCACCCCCAGTGCATGAATCCCATGCACTGTGTGTGTGTGTGTGTGTGTGTGTGTGTGTGTAGTGGTAATCAATACAGACCTGCAACTGCTCTCCTGAGCTGGGACATTAGTTCTACCATGATACCTTGGATAAGTTATATCAACCTATCTGTGCTTCAATTTCCTCATCTATACATGAAAAATAAAATCACCTACTTCCAGGGTTGTTGTAAGAATTAAAGGAGTAAATATAAACCACTTAGAACAGCCTATAACCCACAATAAGGACCATAAAAAGGCTTACTATAATTTTTTTCTTTATTGAGGTTAATGCTTTGCAATCATGGTTTCTCTTTCAAATTGATTAAAATATTTTTCAATGCAAGAATTGTGTATTTTTCCTCTAACTTGTTTTTATAGAACAAACAAGAGATTGCAATTGTTAGACCTTAAATAGATAGGTATCTGCTGAATTAAATTATTGTAACCTTAAAACACATGTGTATTGAAACAGGTATATTCCTAAAGGACCATGAGAGTCTGTCAAAGTTACCCTAATTTTTTTCCTGGTTATTCAATTTTTATAAACTAAGTAGCTCTTTGTATCAAGGTAGAAATAAAGTAAGCAATTTAGGAATTTTCTGTCATCAAACAACATGCCTCCTCTTCGTTTTATCTTCCTACAGTTGGAACTCAGTAAATATTTGTGTTTCTGATGGCAAAATCTATAGTGACAGGACTTAGAATTCAGGACACCAAGTGTCAATAGTTCCATACCATTAAGTCAGGAAAAAATGATTTATTTACTATCATTGCATATAAGGTCTTTATTCTGGAAGGTCCAGTGCAGATACTTCTGGGAACTCTAAACAGGATCAATTAAAGACATTTTGGTTTCTGCTTCTTGGAAGCTCCTGCCCTCCTGTTAAACCCACAGTCAACTCTTTAGTTTCTTCTTGGAATTTTCTTTGTCATCAGAAGATGGAAAGATCAGCTATTATTCTTAGTGGGAAGACAAGTCAACACTCTTGCTTCTATAGCAGGCTTGAAATAAATACTCTTCTGATAATTTTAGCCTATTTCTTTTCTAAGAAGCTACATGTTGCTTAAAAGGGAGGCTCAAACATTCAGTAGTGCACCTGACACAGTGAAAAGGATGTGAAGGTGGTTGTTTTCTAGAGATATATAAGGTCCTCTGGGACACCCACTCTTTTGTTTACAGATTATGGCACAATGATAATAATCAGTGTCCATTAAGAGATTCAAGCTAAGCGTGAATAATGGACCAAAAGATATATACCTTAATACCTGAACAGTTCAGGAGTTACTGGGGATTTTTGTCCCTTTCTTCTTATGAATTTGCTATGCCATACTTAAGAAAGGACATCACCCTACCAACTGTAGCTATCAAAGGGCCATGATGTCACAACCAGATCACCCTCACACCAGTCCTGATTTGTTGAAAGGGCAGCATTTCCTTTATCCTTCTATATCAACTTGTTAAGGTCAGAATATTTTCCCCTTTTTTCTATTTCAAAGCTTTATAAGAGGAAGATGAAATCTATCAACTCATAGGAGTAAATGCTTTTGTCAAATTAAATAAAATTCTTCTTCTTCATTCAGTATAAAGTAGGAGAGAGAAATGCCAAAAACCAGAGTAATACAGAAAACTGTGTTCATCCTATGATCTCAAGATTGTTTTAGCAGAGCCTCCCACTCATAATAGTTCAAATTACGGTAACATAGCCAAGATCATAGCATCATTTCATCTAAAAGATATAACATAAGTTTGTTACAAAGCATCCACTTTCTTTAAAGACTTTTAATTTTTAAAAATACAAACATTCAAAATCCACTTTGCTACAGACCCTCCCACCCTCCAAATTAACTCCAAAGAAAGGGCAAAAGTAATGTATGTAAGCAAAGCCTAGATTCCTTCTCTAAACAAAAGCCTAGCTGCTTCCTCTTGCCAGCAGACCTCCCACCATCCATCACCTACTCAAACACCCTAAAGCCATCCACTCCTTATGGTTGCCTCCTGACAGGCTCATTCACATTCTGTGCCAAGTACACAGAACCCCTGAGGGCTTTAGAAGATGTTATCCCTAGGTCCTCAGGGAATGTTTGCAAATATAAAGTTTTTGATGTCAAATATTCTGGAATGAGAGATGGTAAGACTCAGTTTGGAATAGTGGAAAGGAAGAAATTTATTGAGAGAAATGGCCCTAGACTAGCTATAGACTCATCCATTCATGGGATTGGTTTTCAATCATTTGGTTAAGGACACAACTGGCCTACTGATGGGTGATAATTAACTGAATCAAATATGGATTTTGTTATGAAGTAATAGTCATATGTTCATAAAAATCCAGTTGAGGTATAAAATAAAGTAAAATAAAATAAAATAAAAAAGACATGGCCCCTCCTACTCCACAGTAACTCACTGAAAGAACACTAACACGAGGCAACAAGCACAAGGCAGATAAGATGATCAAGTGCCAGAAGCATCATGGTCCAGAAAGTGTCCTAAGGGCAGTGCCATGTGTCCTGGCTGAGAGCAGAGGCTTAAGATGCGGCAGGAAGAGTCAGTAAGCTTGTGGATTTGCTACCTGGTGAGGAGAGCGGCTGGTGTGATTGAAAATAGTTGGGGGCCTGAGATAGCCACATTGGCAAGAGAGATGCTTTTTAGATCATGTTCCAAAGAAAACAAGTAGCCAAAGATTGTTTAATCCTTGGCTTAAACATTGAACTAAGGACTCAAGAACATGCATGAGTGCTAATTCCTGAAACTGCCATTGTCACCATTTGGTGTGATTCAAATTATTGCGCCCAATAAATTGTACCCTCCATTCCCTCATCAGCAAAATCAGGATGACCTCTGGATGCTTTGCAAAGCACAGCTATTTGGCATTGATGAAAAAGAAGGAGTTACATAAGAGATAATATACATGTGTAATAGCAGCAAGGACCAAAATGCTTTGCCTGTGGCATTTTGACTTGAAAGGAGATATGAAAATACCGACAATAGTGTGGTGAAGGCCTGGGGCAGGGGGCAGGGGTGGGCGAGAAGCGGTTAATGGGGGGGAAGGGGACATATGTAAAACTTTCAACAATAAAGATTTTGAAAATAAATAAATAGGCAAATAAACAAAATAATAAAACAAAAAACCCCAAGTATGGTGAGAGGGTACTGAACACATGAAACACCCTCTGAGCTGTCTGTACACAGCTGGACTCTACACAGTATCTGATCACGTTTTATACACATCATGCCAAGTCTTCACTACTAATTCCATATATGTAATGAAGCTGGCATACACTAGCTGTGTAAACTCATGAAATCACATAGTTATGCTGTGTATTAAAATCAGCCGTATTTATACAATGAGATCATCCCAAATCCTCCTCGAAGTCATATCATGTATTGTCTTAATTGCTTTCACTAAAAGTCATTAATTTGATCTGAAATCTCTCCTACTACTGCATAATTTTCAAACACTAATATATAGTACTAAACATTTATATTTAATAATTAGGAAAAATGAACCTCATTCCATCTGGTAAAAAAGAAATCAAGTGACCTTGAAAGGGGCAAGCAGGATTATTTGAATTCAAAACATCCCTTTTAGCCCAGTATCCCACTGTGCCTTGCTATTACTCTATTATCATCATTGTTAACTTCATGTTAAACAAAGGGAAAAAAGGTAGCACGAAGGGAATTTGTGACTACTCAAGGTTACAACACCAAGTTAGAAAGATCTTGGGAGCCTCTATGTAAACTTTTTTTAAACTTTTTTTTTTACTGATTAAGATATTACACATGTGTCCTATGTAAACTTTGATCAGTCACTACACTAGTTTTCTCCTCTGAAAAGTAGTGATGACATATTTCATAGATTCTAAGATCAGATTTTTTTTCCCATTGAACATCTCTGCAACAGAGAAACATCCTAACAGCTACTGGTGTAGCATATTGTAGTGGGCAGTACTTTTTCTTGCTTAGTGGTAAATGAAATAATGCTGGGTCTTAAAAACCATGCATCTTAGATTTGGTAAGAGACAATAATAATAACCAGCTCTGGTGAGAATACATGAGAGGGCTGTAAATGTGAAGAATATGTACATGCAAATGATGAGACTGAGGAGGCTACTCCAACAAAGGAAACTTATTCAGTGGCTGGAATTTGCTACATGGATGAAAAATTAACTTAAAAAAAATCCTCACATCTTGGTCTAGCACCAACTTTTGGAACGCACGACTGACACCTTTAAAATACCTGGCCACGAGTAAGAAATAAGCATTGCTCAGTCAGAGCAAACAAAACAATCAGAAACTTCACGGAATATATCTGAAGTCTATTATTTAAATCCAAATTCCACATTAGCTTGTCATGATGATATGTTTGACAAGTGCATGTGAGGATTCTGACACCAAGGAAGTTTCCAATATACTTTTACTCTATGAAAAAATAAATGTAAAATACATAAATGTGTTTCTAAATTGCCACTGTTTATTTTGAGAAATAAAACATTCATCATCTTCAAATTCTGTACTTCTGTACACTGATTGCTATGTAGTAAGGGTGAGGGTAGCAGCAAATTATAGTCAACTCGGCAGCCCAGATAAACTGCAGCTGTTTCCAGTTCTGTTTCTGCAACATCCGTAGTGGAATTCAGAATTTACTGAGAGCTGGCTTTTCTCATTTTCCTGGCAAAGGAATTGCTGGCTTAATTACCCTTGGGGGTCCTGTGTAAATTATGTCCCTAGATGTTGAGAGAGAAGATGGCAGAAAATAAATATTCAGCAGCATTAAGGGAGAGAGAGAGAGAGAGAGCAGAAAAATTCATCTCTGCTGAGTTTGCATTTCCTCCCTCGACTCCTCTGAAGCTTGGAAGGGGACACGTTCCCTCTAGTCCTGGATAAAATCATCAGTTCTGTCACACCCCACTCAGCCCAGGAGCATCTTTCTCAGCCTGGTATCTACATGCACCATGATCAAACAAGCCCGGCCTTGCATGGCTGTGTTTAACTCCATTTATCTAACATAGGCCGACATTCCCACCCTTTGAGGGACCCCCATGATCTTGTACATGACCTCACTCGTTGTTGAAAGCTAAAACTGCTAGAGAGATGCATGAAAAATTCACAAATTAATTAAGATGTGAATGTATTAATTTTTGCCATGAAATATCCACTAGGGACATAATAATATCTAACATTCATTGAAGTTTGCTCTCTGCCATTTATCTCATTCAAGCTTCAGTCACTGTGGTCATCCGCAGGCATTATTGGGAGTATCCTTCACTTGGTGACTGGACTGTGGAACGGCTTGAGGAGAATTGAAATAAGATACGGGCATCCCAGTCTGGGTGGTAACTGCCCTGAAGGAGAAAGGGGTGGAGCCAGTTTTCATCCAAACCCAGGCTGTCTGCCCTTGAGTTCACTCTTTTAGCCAATGTATGCATGTTTTGCCTGCCTGGTATGAGAATTCTGGGTATGAAGAAGGACTTGAGAGTATTGTGAGAAAAGTGGGGAGGCTGTCAACCCTTCACAATCCTGACCTTGGTCAGCTCAGCTCATATAGTAAGAAATACGATGTTTTGACATGTGACTCTGTCCTGGAGTTCAGGCTGACACTCAGAGCCCGTATTTCACCTTTGAGGCCTGAATCCCTTAGTCAAGTGCATTGAAGACATCAGCAAGGGCTTATGTCAGACATCTCATGAAATGAGCCCAGTTTTAGGGAGCAATTTTGATTGGCAGCACTAAAAAGGGAGGCGAAGGGAGCAGGATGAGGGCGTATCTCAGTAGGTGCTGAAGTGCTGCCATAACTCTCCACAAGAGCTCTGACGCTCTTCCAGAAGCAATCCCACTCTGGCAATTATGTGGGAGAGGGCTGTGCTTTGCACAGAGTGTGCGATCCTGCTGAGGAATTATGCAGTTAATGTGCTAGAAAATCTTTTATAAAATGGCATTTCCTTCACTGGCTTTCTAGCCGCCCACACCTGGGGTGTGCCAGTTTTTCGTACAAATACAATGGCCTCGCTAGCATGATTGTATTTCATTTCCATTGAAAAGGTGACAAGCCGTGTCATAACCACCCACTATCTTCTTGAAACCCACCCAGCTCTCTGGACACCCCAATCACACTTAGCATCTCCTCCTGTCATTAATAGACCAGGGCAGTCTCTCGGCAACAACACCTAGCCCATCTTCTACTCTCACGGGAAAATGATGCTTCCCTTTTTGTCACTTCTTTATCTTTCTCTCTGATCTTAATTGAAATTGTTATGAGCAGGTGTGAGAAGGTGATTCTTTCCCTAGGTCCAGAACTATACTTAGAAATGGCCCTAAGACAAACATTGAACTTACACCAGCCCAGATTTCACACAAACATGTGTACATTAATTGTGTCTGATGGGAACGACTGTGATAAAGGAAAAATACAATACAAAGCAGGATATATGTGCCCGGAATTTGGTCTGCCACTGTGTGTGTGACCTTGGAGAAGGGACTTAATCTCTCTGGGATCTAAGCTTTCTCTTAGATGTTGGGAGAGGACTGTACTGGAGAATGTTTATGAACTCTTTTAATGTAATGATCCTGTAATTCCAAACACTACAAGAGGAGGCGTTCTCTCTTACCTTGAGCTGAAAAGTATTAATCAAAACTCAGTAAAATTCTTAATTAAGTACTAAGTGGTGATGCACAGAACCTGAAAGAAGCAAAATATTTGAACCCAGTGTTGGTACATACCTTTATCTGATGGATGCCAGAGTAGATATAGCACATCACAATGTGGCAAAAGACACAAAAGGCAGCATACTCAAGGACCATCCTATCAGTGACCCAGGCCCCAGAGGTGCAGAAGAGGACAGAGAAGCTGAGAGGCTACCATCTAAGATTGATTTCCCCAGGTGGATAGGGAAGCACTTTGCTGGGAGCCAGACACATGCGGTGAGGCCAACCGAGCTTTCCAAGTGGACAAAAATTTGTCAGGAGTTCAATCCGAAGGGAGTCAGGAGGGGGATAAATAAGAGCCAAGTTTTAGTAAAAAATAGCAGAAGTGCACTAAGTCAACAAAAAAGTAAAACAACATCAAATAGGATGATCTGAGCCTCAATATGAATACGGGGCTAAGGGAAGCCTGGCATAGATATTGGGGAGATAGGCCAACTAGCAAACTAGAAACAGAATTTAGCATAAGGAGAGTTGCTAAAGTATCAGAATAGGAGTTGGGCAAGTTACTTGGCTGTTTGGGGGCAGGTTCTATGTATTTATGAAGCAGAACCTCTACTGATCTCTAGAAACAATTATTTAAAGGGTCAGGCTCAGGAAATTCTGTTAAAACAGAGACATATGAACACTTTGGATAAATCTTCTAAGCAAATAAATGCGGCTAATATTAGGCTAAATAAAAAAATAATAATTCAGACTATGAGTGAATGAATTGGAACTTTAATAAATGAAATGACCACAACATTACTTTTGACAGCTTTTGTTATCATATGTTAGATGTGTCTGCATTAGTACCATTTAGGATAACATTGCAGAAGCATTGGAACTTCACAAGTCAATAACTAATTTGACTTCCTTGTAGGAGAAAAAGAAAAGAAAAATAATCCTGACAGATGTATTCCATGAAAGCAAAGTGCTGAAAATTAAAGAATGCCTGTAATGTTCCTGTCAGGTCCCATTCTCCTCAAGAAAGCTTTCTTATAGGTGAACAAATGCAGTTTTTTCCATTGATAAAAACCACCTCCCAGATGCTGAGCTAGGCCAGGCTGTAAGGCCTGTCCTGTCTTCAAAGCCTAATGAGAACATGGAGTTAGACCTGGTTAAACCAGCAAACATTCAGTTCTGGAGACACCTATGAGACACAGATGAATCGGTGAGGCTCTCTGCCTCCTAGTTACAAAGACAGATGTGGTCTTTGTAGCCCAAGGGATATAAGGAGGTCTCCAGTCTAGATGAGCCCAGGAAATTCTGGCTGGTTAAGCAGGAGAGAGGTCCCATGCCCTTGCCTCCCCCCCCCCACTTATTACTAGCTGAGGAAATCCACACCACAGTTACTAACTTCGCTGCTCTGTATTTCACTTCATAATTGGGTCTACTAAATCTTTCAGTGCATTGGGTCAGGCAATAGACAAAATATTTGAATGTGCTTCACATTTTAAAAATTATATGACAACATTAGACTATCCCCTGACAACTTTATAAGCATGTATTTAAAGATCTATGGAGAAGCCCAATATTTCTCCCAATTTTCAGGGCAGTGGGAAAGGACCAGAAGAGCTGGTATTGAAAGCCCTTTCATACCTGACACCCTGTCCAACTGTCACTAAAATCAACCAACGTTATTACTGAAAACTCTAGATTACCCAGACCATGGCCAAATGACAAGCCTGCTGGGTCAGTGTAGGTCAACTTTCCAGAACATACTGGAATACTTTAAAATTTTTGCCAAGCACTATATACCATAAGAGCCAAATGTTCTTATTCTCCAGCACTTGAGAGCTTGTCCTCAAGCTTTCACCCAGCTAGTGATTCTATGGAAAGCAAAACCCACGCTGAGTTTTAAGCTGCCAGGAGAAAATGACATGTAAAGGGAAAATGAGGGCACAGTGCTGAAGGCAAGGGTAAGGGAATAGGGCATGTGTGATATGGGGACAGAGCCGGAAAGCCAAAGCACAATACGAGATGCAACTAGCAAGAGAAACAAAGGGCAGCTAGACAATATTTCACAAATACATTAGGAACAAGACAAAGGAGAATGTAGACCCACTAATTAGGAGGGAGGGAAAACAAATAGCAGATGCATGAGAAGGCTTGAGCTTTTAATACCTATTATGCTCCAGGCTTCACAAAATGGTTAGCTATCATCAGAAGCTGAATATAAACCACAGTAATGAGCACATGGGGGGAAAAAGAAGTTTAAATGGAAACCAAACAGATTAGTAACTACTTAGTCAAGCTCCATGGTTTCAAATCTGGCCCTGACAAGAGCCAGAGTGCTTTAGTAATAAAACTAGCTTCTGAAATTCAAGTTCCTGTAAAAAATTCTGTTGAAGGAGTGGGAAGATTTCAGGTGGCTAAGTCTGAGGCAAATGCATGGTCAGCATTGAGCAAGAGGAAATGAGAGGTGGCTGGAAACAAAAGCAATGACCCTGGAAAGGGGCATGAGTGTCCCTACTGAGTGACACTCAAAGTTAGTTAAATAGATAGACTTATCTACCCCAGACCAAGCACAGAAGTGAGGGAAACTCAACTGGCCAGGGTACCACGGTAGACAAGACCTTGGGGTGAGGCCCTGGAAGTGCCACATTTCAAAATAGAGTCACCATGTCTTCATGTAAATGTCAGACACTTGGCCAAAGAAGGCAAAAGTGGGAGCCTAAAATGGAGCTGGGAACCTCAGCTGGAGAGTATAATTGGGGGCTTGGGGGAGGAGGGTCAAGCCTGGTAAGCTGAGTTAAGTACCTTTCATTTTCAGATCAATATAGTTGAAATAGCTTGCATCCCTACTCTGTGTCATGCCTTGCACTGTGCTAATTACTTCGTAGGTATTTTTTAACTTAATAATCTCAATAACCCAATAAGATAGGCACTGCTATGATTTATATTTTATAAATTCTGAACATTCCTGGGTATCAGATCCTTCATGTAAATGATCTAAAGATCAGTGTAAGAAAGGGAAGTGGTTGCATTTATCTGTCTATTTGCTCACTCTAAGCTGCATAGTCTATACAACCTCTTTGATTTGTTAACTATAGCAAAGTATGTGTAATTTAGTTTATTATATTATTTTGCCATCTACATGTAATTCCCAGGGTTTCTTCAAGATGTTAATGCTACTTTTTTATATTTTTTTATTTATTTCAGAAAGGAATAGAGAGGGGGAGATAAATAGAAATATCAATGATGAGAGAAAGTCATTGACTGGCTGCCTCCTGCATGCCCTCCACTGGAGATCGAGCCCGCAACCTGGGCATGTGCCCTTGACCAGAATCGAACCTTCAATCCACAGGGTGACTCACTATACACTGAGCCAAACCAGCTAGGGCTGCTACTTAAAAAAAACAAACAACAAAAAAAACACATAAGAAGAAGTGTTACTTTTAACAAAAAATATGAGGCAGAATTATCACATCCTTTCCCAACTACCAGATAATGAAGAAGAAATGAACAGGGGTAACCAGGCAGTGATGGTCTACATTGGCTGCAGTTAATGAAAGAAAATGGCCACAGTTCTGCAAGGACCTTCCAAGTGGCAGCATCTTGGGGAGGTCACTCTTATCTGAGGGCAAGGATGACAAAAATAAGCAAGTCCCTCACATTTGCTGTACCCTTGACAAATGTTGTGAAATAATTATAGCACTATCTCTCTCGCTTGGAGTCCATGGGCCCCTAAAGTTCTTTTCTGCGTACAAGATTCTGTTTGCTAAAATACAAGTACCTTATAGAGTAATTCTTCTTGGTATCAAGGTATCTTGGTCATCAAATGAACTGTCAGGATGTTTGATGAACATGGACTCAGGAAATAAAATTCCTGGCTTGATTTTTTTAAATTTATTTACTCAACAAACACTGGTAAATGTTGAGCTCACACAGGCACAATAGATTTCTTTACCATAGCACTTCTCAATCTTTAACATGCTGATTTGAACTGTAAGTCTACTTAAATTGGACATAGCATACAGCATTTCCCAAACTTGGAGACCACTGGGACCATCTTCCCACAGAACTTGTAACATCCTATAGGGAACTCCACTGTTCATATTTTTGAAAGGTCAATAGCATATTCCTGTCAGGGAACCAAAGGTTATTGTTAATTATACTCAGTGTGTTTCTTGCTTGGATGACATTAGCACAATAGTCAGACTAAGGTAAGTTTAAAACAGAGTCAGGCAAACAGAAAAGATGCTCAATGCTGAGGTCCAGACTAAAGGGTTGGAACTCTTTCAATCTCTCCTGCTGAGAATGGGGCCACCCTATGGAAAGGCAAAGAAGTCCATCTCTGGGAGATGAATTGGGGAGGATCCGGCAGCCAAAAATGACTCAATGGATAAACCCTGATGGATTACTATTGCCCAATTTTCCTTTTTATGTGCATCATGCAGTTACTTCAGGCCCTTGAGTTTTAATGCAATGTATTGGATCACAACATTCTTTAGTAACATTCCATTCTTGCTTGAGTATACATATGTCTTTCAATGTGTTTATAGGAAAATTTTAGGTACTTTAGCTAAAGGCACTTTAAACCATTTCTCAGAGTGGGTTAGTCTGCAGATGGCCACTTATAGCCATTGTACTTCAACTTCTATTCATTGTCAAAGATGACTTGTGCCCAGATTTTGGAGGCATCTTATTTAGAGTGATGTATACACTCAACTATATGTTGCTGGGGATCTAGTGAAACTTTGTTAACTTAGTATAAAACCAACATAGAAGACCCCCTTAGTGTGCACCACCAAAGCTGTCATTTCCCAGTGTCAAAATAAAAAAATCCATCCTTGTGGTTGGGCTAGGGTCATCATACATCCATCCAATGTCCACTCAGCATTCATTCATTTGTCAAATATTTATTGAGCACAATTCTTCATTAGTACTAGAGATGCAACAAGCAAAACAAATATAGTCTGTGTCCTCACAGAGCTGATGGTCTTGTGAGGATAGAGCAGTAGTGGCGCTGTGCAAGAGTGAGCATAGAGCCTCCGATGCTGGAGCCCAGGATTACCCAGTTTCCATTGCATATGTGAATTATTTCATACTTCAGTCTGGTTGGTCTCACAAAACACGAGATCATCTTAAACCTTAGAATGGCACCATCTAGCTTCCAATGCAAGTCCTGCAGCCAGCAACGTTACTACAACCCTTAATTTCTGTACATAAACTGTGTTAATGATTAATGCAGGTTTAAATTCAATTTTGCACACACAAATAGATATGTAATCTCTATCTATCTCTATTTATCCGGAAGGACTTTCAATGAATGAAACCTATAGACAGTTGGTACTTAATAAGAAATGTGAAAAGATGTAAAAAAAAATGAGAGGAATAAGAAAAAAACTAGAGTGGCAAAGTATGTGGGGACTTTTAAGAGACCTTTTGCTCTTGGGCTAATGTATTTCTCAGAGGGTAGAGTTCACTAGAGAAGTTTGAAAGACTGTCTTGTGCGTGCGTGTGTGTGTGTGTGTGTGTGTGTGCCTGTGTGTGTTTGCATAAATCCAAAGGAAAAATAATCTTCTCCAAGGAGGTTCAGAGGCCTTGAGGCTCAATCAGTTTCTGCTTTATGTGAACACAAGATGAACAGACTTTTGAAAAAATGCTGAATCATTATTAACACAGGATTGATATTTGGTTACTGCCACCGCCATTTGCATACACACAAAATTACATTGAAGGCAATTCATGACCTAAATTTTAAGTTGATTCAAAGGAAAATTTATTTTCAAGAATAATGATTTGGGAGACTTTCCTTAGGAATGACAGAATTTCACTGTGAGATACCTTTAGGAATGGGTAAATGGCTTTCTTAAGAGATTGCAAACACTATCTTCTATTTCCTATCACAGCATAATTTAAATGATGCCTCACACTCTGAGAATGTGAGCACATACTTTTGAGCTAATAAATTACCAAGGTAGTTTTATAACTTTGGATGTAACCTAAGAGCATTTGTTTAGAAGTACAGGCTGTGTGTTTCTTGAGAAGAGGGACAGTATCTACTACTTATTTAGATAAGTACCTGAAGGACTAGAAAAATCTCTTATAGACAGTGAAAGTTAAGTCCTTGTGTATGTGAATATGTGCATATATTTCTGATAACATCATTGCCCTAGACCTAACAATAGAGGGTTCTGAAGTGGTGCTATATTTCTAAGTTGCTCAGCTCTTTAAAAAATAGCTGTTAAAATTTTGCTTAATGAATATGTTATATATTGTATCTATATATTGTATATATTTATAATCTAATTATACACATCCCTTTCTTCTCTCACTACAAGTATATTCGAGAATATAAAATAATAAACTTTAACATGGCAAACAATATTCTCATAAAACTCACTGTAATTCAATACATAAATTCCCCTAAATATCTCTTTTCTGGAATTACAACTTCAGATAAAGTTATATGTAATGTCACAAAAGAGCAAGTGGGACTGGCCTTCTTGCCTGTCTGATGACTTCTTTAGTCAACTCCTCTGTACACCTTCAACTGTTACTGTTTGATGGGCTTCCCTCTGTCATCATTATTTGCCAACCCCGTAATTTTTCAGGGTGACTTCATACACAGCAGATGCTGATGGCTTCTAAACCAGTTATCAGGTCCAAACATGCATATCCAGCTGCCTGCTGGACTGCTCCACCGGACAACCAGCAGACACAAACTCCACAAGTCCATGCTGAGCTCATCACCCATCACCTGGTCTCTTAGCCACTTTCTGTTCTTCTTTTATGGAATAAGTGTTTGTTGAATAAATGAATTAAGGATTTTTAATAGTTACTAAATGAATGTCATATAGAAGACAAGTATTTATATAATGAAACAAGCTGGTTGGAGTCTTTTTAAATAGAGTTGGTTCTTCTACAATCTCTGGAAACCACAGGTTAGTTAAATGCCTTAAAACTGAACTTCTAGTCATCTTAGCAAAGAAACAAATTGCAGCCGAAACCGGTTTGGCTCAGTGGATGGAGCGTCAGCCTGCGGACTGAAGGGTCCCAGGTTCGATTCCGGTCAGGGGCATGTACCTTGGTTGCGGGCACATCCCCCGTGGGGAGTGTGCAGGAGGCAGCTGGTCAATGTTTCTCTCTCATCGATGTTTCTGGCTCTCTGTCTCTCTCCCTTCCTCTCTGTAAAAAATCAATAATATATATATATATATTAAAAAAAAAAGAAACAAATTGCAGGCTAGGACCAGAGGAGACCACAGTTCATATAAACTATTTATGGCATTTTCTTTTGAACCATCCAAGAAAAGTGTTATCATTTCATTACAAGCCAGACAAAATCTAGTTATGTTTCTTTACACACACACTTTCTTATGTTTACTTACATAAAAGTAAAACAAGTCAGTTAATAGTTGGCTGAGCATCTTCCACCACTGCAGTAGTAATGATGTCACACCCCAGTGATGTCTGAAGCCATGAATCTGGACAACTCTTCGTTAACCAACCTACAGGGTAGAATATTGTGTTAATGCATGATGCTCCTTTTAAGATAATATACACCACAGAGTATGTGGAGTTATATGCTTTTCCAAGTAACTCCAATAGTTGAGTTTTTCTAAATGATGCTTGTATTTCTTTTATGAGTCTTTAACTTCTTACTTAGCTGGAACTCCAGAGGGCATTCTGGCTAACATCCGAGGAATCTCAACCAGTGATTGAGGAAACAGTTATTGCTTCCAGTGTGAGACGATAGTTCTTTACAAGAAGAAAGAGACTGTTGTTTGCATAGCTTTTTTTTCCTCTGGGGTTTTGACACTGTCACAAGTATGTGCATGGACAGAGCCAAACTGTCATGAAGGAGTCACTGCAAAGAGTCCAAAGTGGCCAACAGTCCTTGACTTGTCTCTATAATCTCATTCAAGAAAAGCTTTCATTTCAGGAATGGCAGCAAATTGACTCTATGACAGGTATGCAGAGCTTTTTCTTTTAGTTTTTTTAAAAATATACTTTGTATTGATTCCAGAGAGGAAGAGAGAAGGAGAGAGAGAGTTGGAAACATCAATGATGAGAAAGAATCATTGATCAGCTGCCTCCTGCATACCCCCTATGGGGAACCAAGCCTGCAACCTGGACAAGTGCCCTGACCGGGAATTGAATCATGACTTCCTGGTTCATAGGTCGATGCTCAATCACTGAGCCACTCCTGCCAGGCTTTCTTTTAGTTTTGATAATATTTTTTCCTACATTATATCCTTCTGTCCCCAAAGAAATTAAACAATTTACCCTAAGATCACAGTTAACGGATGCCCTCAAATTAGAGCCCAGGCCGTCACATGTCTAGCTCATTGTGCAACATCACTAAACAAACCACCCCATTGGATTTAATTTTAATTCACAGATTCTTGAATTTTCACACTTTGAGATATACCCCTTTTCTTTATTATCACAAAACAAATGTACCTGTAAGGCAGAGGTCCTCAAATTTTTTAAACAGGGGGCCAGTTCACTGTCCCTCAGACATTCCACACATGCGCACTGCGGGCCTGGGACGAGTCGGCTGCTAAGCAGGACAGGCAGCAGCGGCAAAAACACCCAGCTGGCCGGATAAATGTTTTCGGCGGGCCTCATGTGGCCTGCGGGCCGTAGTTTGAGGACCCCTGCTTTAAGGGATAAGTAATATCACCAAACTCTCTGGGAGTAGATGATGATAAGATGAAAGACATAGAGAATAAAAGGCAGTTTGCCAGAAGGGCAAAAGGAAGGCAGGTATGAAGGCTTAGAAATGTGATCCTAGGACAGCAGACACTTGTGGTCTTCCTCACTATCATGTTTGTAGCCATTGACATTGACATTTAATATTATTATTGAAGATTTTTTGTGAAACAAACACTATTTAAATAACATTACAAGAGAGGACTCAAGCTTAGAGGACTGACTCTTGAACCTAAGAAATTAGTATACTAATCCATCTTCCTAAATCAGCAGAAGACTTTGGGAGTAACTAATCCTATAGCATGGACCCCACTCGGGAGTCTGTCTGCAATGCAGGCGTGTATCAATGCTGAATTGATGTTCAGCCCACACCCGTTGTGATCCATTTTTCTTCATTTACTGAGTGATGATAATTACTATGGTACTCACACTCCTGAAAAGAGCCTTTGTGCTATTGCACATGGAAATGTTTCTTTAAGTTCCTTTATCACCAAGCAAGTGAAACAAAAGTGCAAATGGGGCCTTAATTAAAGAAGTGTATTTTGATCCTAAAAGGAGAATTTTGTCCTGAAAAACATTATTCCTATTATTAGTAGTAGTTTTATTTTGACACTAGCTTTATCCAGAAAAATCTATCACAGCATAGCCAAGAATGGTAATTGAATGTGAAATTGATTTTTATTATATCTAATAAAAAGCAACTCTTACTATTATTACAAATTGCCCATAATTATAATTGTCTAGAGACTTCTTTATCAGTCTGAGTGGGATAGACATAAGCTACATGTACAATAGCACTTCCTATCTATGAGTTAAATATGTACACTCATTACTGGCAATGTAAATTAGCATTATAGCGAATGTAGTCTATTTCATTCTCCTGGACAGAGTCTAATACTGCTGATGAGAGATATTTAGTAGGCAAGTCATTTATTTCTGTTCTGTAACATCCAGAGGTGCATAAATGGTGGCCCTGGTATGTTCCTTCTAGTTAATGGAGATCCTGTCAGCCTTTCACATCAGAGCTTGTTCATAAAATATTAAGCAGCTGTCATGCTCTTTGTGTACATCAGTCTTGAAGATTAGTAAACTGTTTACTAGCCATATTTTGGAGAGCACTTATTTTATGAACATGTCATCCAGCCACCTTCACATCCAGTTCCTTGGTGAACAGCTAATGTAGATTAAATCCACCCATCTCAGTTAGAACACTAACGAATTCCAATGTAAAGACAACAAAAACACTCTATTCCAGAGTACCCATCATCAGCTCTGAACCAGATCCCTAGGCAGTGCCAGCATCTCCAAGCTGTGGCTTAGCAAGTACTTAAAGACTTTTGTCCATCATCAACACAATATCCAAGCCTTGTAGGTGCTGATCAATTTCTAGAGTTATTCTACTACCTCCATGGGAGATGAGATGGATGTTTATGTTCTTTTCCTATTCAATTCCCCTCATCCCCCCACTACACACATACACACACACACA
>NW_005369365.1:687386-745965 GCF_000412655.1 Myotis brandtii | reverse complement strand
TCTCACACACACACACACACACACGCACACACACACACACAAGAACTTATACCCAGGGGCACTCTGTTTCAGTGTCTAGAAGCCCTCCTCTGCCTGGCAGATTGAGGATGCAGGGAAGGTTAAGCCATCTGGGGAAGGGACCGTTCTTAATTGCTATATAACTATCACTTATTGAGGCCTGGTTATTTACAAAGTTGTTTGAAAACAGTGACACACACACACACGCACACACACACACACAAGAACTTATACCCAGGGGCACTCTGTTTCAGTGTCTAGAAGCCCTCCTCTGCCTGGCAGATTGAGGATGCAGGGAAGGTTAAGCCATCTGGGGAAGGGACCGTTCTTAATTGCTATATAACTATCACTTATTGAGGCCTGGTTATTTACAAAGTTGTTTGAAAACAGTGAGTGCTGGGATGGGCTGGGTGTTTTGAATGAGGAAAATTTTCTGAAGCATCACATGCAGCAAGCTATTCACTAATTCTTACTAAAAAACTATTTTCAGTGTTGAGTTGCTACTATTCTTTTATCCCAGGTGCAGAAGAATGGTCTCTTTAATGTCATGTCTTCAAATTACATAGGAGTAAACCAGGGGGTCGACCTACACCTGGAGCTGATGATTGCACATAGTATTTATAATGCAAAGCAGCTAATTAAGATGATGGTCAAGTGGTAGTTTTCTGGTGGTATTAGCACAGAAAATCAGGGTTGTGTCTCTATTTTCTTTTATGCTGTACAGTATCAGCAAGCTAAAAGCTAATGGTTAATTTCAGCGCCAGAGATTTAAAAATGAGCTAGCCACATCTAAGAAATGCATTTGCATTTACCTATCATTTCAGTCTAAACTGGTGTTCCTACACCACAGTCTCTCAGAGGAGGACGTGAGGACCTCGTATACCAGAATCCACTGGAGACATTTGTAAAATACAGATTCCTTTATCTCATTCTGAATTTACTGAGTTAGGTTCCAGGAATCTGCATGTTACCAGTGTCTCCCAGGTGATTTTGATGGACACCGTGTGTAAAAAAATCACTCTCTAAGGTAATTGACCAAAGTATTATAGCCTTCATGATGACAAAATTGCCAGCACCAAGAGTCCTAAAAGGAAAATACTGTTTACCAGGCTCTGATACCTGACCGCATGCTCCAGATCCAGGCCTCAGATCCTATTCCTGGTCACTCCTTCAGGCACCTCTTTAGGCAGCTGTGAACTCCGACATCAACCCTGCATCTCCCACACTGAGCCAGCTCTGCCCAGGCCAGGGGCGCTAGGCAAGGCACTCTCTTCACTTAGGGCTGAGATGTCCTTACCTGTGAATTCTGCAGGAGGAGGCTGCTGTTTACATTCTCTATGTTCAATTTCATTTTTCACTTCTTTCTTAATAAATTGTGAATCAGAAGTAATTGCCTGTACTAACATTTCCTTGAAGACATTGTTTAATTGGAAAGATGGCAGTTACCACTCTTTAGTCCAGTGGAGGCCCCCAGCATGCCACAGCACTCCAACCCACTGGCAGTTCTGTCTTTGCAGTAATGGCTGCATCTACTCTACCCAAAGGGGAAAGTAGGCAAGTAGAGAGCTGAGCATTGCTCGGTGAAGATGGTTAAGAGAGAAGGAAGTACACAATATTTTAAGTCTTAAGTATTCTGAATGTGCCCAATAGTCAATGCAGTAAAATGTCCTCAAGGTCCTCAAAAGACAGGCAACATCTTTTCAGTCCTCATTGTCACCACTGTGGTTAAGTGTTAGAGTGGACAGGTCTTTTTAAAAAGTTCAGTTGAACCCTAGCTGTTTTGCCTCAGTGGATAGAGCATCAGCCTGTGAACTGGGGGGTGGTCCCCGGTTGGATTTCTGTCAAGGGCACATGCCTGGGTTGCAGGCTCGATCCCCCATAAGGGGCATGCAGGAGGCAGCCGGTCAATGATTCTCTCTCGTCATTGATGTTTCTCTCTCTCCCTTTCCCTTTCTCTCTGAAATCAATAAAAATATATGGAAAAAAAAAGTTCAGTTGAGCCCCTGCCAGTGTGCTCAGTTGGTTGGAGTATTGGCCTGTGCACTGGAAAGTGGTGGGTTCCTGGTCAGGGCACACGTCCAGGTTTCATGTTTCATTCCTGGTGGGGCTGAGAGGCATTTGGTTGATATATCTCCCACTCTCTCTCATCTCTCTCCCCACCCCCATTCTCTCTCTAAAACCAATAAAAATACTTAAAAAAAAGTTCAGTTGATACTATTATAAAACGCCTTAGTCATACATTTGGAAAGTCTTTAGTAATCATTTATTCCAATAATTTAATTAAAATTTAAACCACACATCTGTTTGAAAACATATCTGCAGAAATAGAAGGGCTTGTTCTTGGGATGGTGATTGACAGGGAGAAGCAGATTGACTTGGCATGTATGTAGAACTCATTAATCTTCTTCAAGTACATTCCGGGAAACATGGAGTTCTCTCCACAAGCTGTTACTAAACAGAACATTTATTTGCACAGTTGGAATTCTAATAGTTTAAGTGGAAGTTACAAGTTAAGGGAGAGAGGGATACTCTCATGTGATTAAGTTTTCCATGGTTATACAACCTAATGCTGTAAACAGGGCACCACATGTTAAATAATATCACAGTGTTTTCCCAGTTGCTGCGGTTTTAGTATCTAATAGGCTATAGCTGATTGTAAGGTCAGTCTTAGATGTCATTTGATAGATATTGATCCTTGCATGTTAGAGAATTTTGTAAATCCTTTAGGTATCAATATGTGTATTTCAAAAAAAAAATCATTTAATCACTAGAGATCTGGAAGCTTTCTGAGTTATCTTAGTATATCATTGGGAGATTAGATGCTACAATGATACAAGAGGGAAAAAATTAAAATGTAGCTATCATTTTGTTGAAGAAGGAAATCAGTCAATCTGAAACAAATGTAGAGCAGCTGCCCTCAAATAGACGTCCTCCAATATATTGGCGGGAGATTTGGGCTGATGGAATTTTCGTGAACTTAGCTTTCTGGCTTTCTCTGAATGCTGTCTCTGCAGATTTAAATCCATCTTACTTCAGAATGCTGGGTTTGTAACTGAGAAGAAATAGTGCAGATGGCTAAATTATCCTTGCTTGTTCAAAACCATGACAACTTACTATAATATAGCTTTAAGCACCTGAATTTAATTAGACTACATTTGAATGTGGAAAGTATGATTTACAATATGTGCTTCAATACGGAGACGTGTTTTGATTTCAGGTTGTCATTTATTATTTTAGCTATAAATGTTGATCAAACAGACTTTGTTTTGTCTTTTAATGAAGACTGTCTTAAGGGGCAGTGGGAATGGGGTGTACTGCCCAATATTTAAAGTATATAAATTTTGGAAGAGCCAGAACAAATTTTTCTTATAATCATGACACAAATCTTTACTGATTATTGTGGGAATGTAGGAAGACACACTAACAATTTTGAAGTACTTATGAAGGGTCATTAGTTTTTTTAGAGTTATTACATTTTTTTAAATGTCAGGTATATTGAGGTTTAATTTACATAAAAATCATTCATTTTTTATGTATCTTCCAATGATTTTTTTCTTTTTCAATTACAGTTGACACTCAATATTATTTTATATTAGTTTCAGGTGTTCAGGTGTACAGCATAGTGGTTAAACATTTATATAATTTTTTTAATGTTTGGGAGTCATTTTATATTTTTAATTTTTTAAAATAATTCTTTATTGTTGAAAGTATTACATATGTCCCCCTTTCCCCGCCCCCCATTCACTCCCTCCAGACTGCAACCTGCCCCTCACCCCAGGCCTTCACCTCCCTATTGTCTGTTTCCTTGGGTTATGCAAATATGCATACAAGGTTCTTGGTTGATTGCCTCCCATCCCCCCACCTGCCCCCACCTTCCCTCTGAGATTCTGCATTCTGATCCATGCTTCCATGTTTCTGAATGCACTCCACACATCAGTTTATTTTGTTAATTAGACTCCACATATGAGTAAGATCATGTGATGCTTATCTTTTTCTGACTGACTTCTTTCACTTAACATGATACTCTCCAGGTACCTCCATGCTGTCTTAAAGGATAAGTACGTATAAACATACCACAGCTTTTTTATCCACTCATCTACTGATGGACACTTGGGTTGTTTCCAGATCTTAGCTATTGTAAATTGTGCCACTATGAACATAGGGGTGCATACATTCTTTCTGATTGGTGTTTCAGGTTTCTTAGGATGTATTCCTAGAAGTGGGATCACTGGGTCAAATGGCAGTTCCATTTTTAGGTTTTGAGGAAACTCCATACTGTTTTTCACAGAGGCTGCACCAGTCTACATTCCCACCAGCAGTATATGAGGGTTCCCTTTTCTCCACATCCTTGCCAGCACTTATCATTTGTTGATTTCTTGATGGTAGCCTTTCTGATAGGTGTGAGGTAATATCTCATTGCCATTTTAATTTGCATCTCTCTGATGATCAGTGACTTTTTTCCTTATGTCTCTTGGCTATCTGTATGTCCACTTTGGAGAAGTTTCTATTTAGATACTTTGCCCATTTTTTAATTGGATTGTTTGTCTTTCTTTTGTTAAGTTGTATGAGTTTCTCATATATTTTTAATACTAACACTTTATCAGGTGTATCATTGCTAAATATGTTCTCCCATACAGTAGGCTCCCTTTTCATTTTGTTGATGGTTTCTCTTGCTGTGCAGAAGTTTTTTATTTAGATGTAGGATTTTTATGGTTTCACAACTTACATTAAGTCTTTTTTTTCCATTTTGAGTTTATTATTGTGTATGGTGTAAGTTGGTGGTCTAGTTTCATTTTTTCCATGTATCTGTCCAATTTTCCCAACGCCATTTATTGAAGAGACTCTCTTGACTCCATTGCACTCTCTTGCCTCCTTTGTCAAATATTAATTGGGCCATAATGCCTTGGGTCGATTTCTGGGTTCTCTGTTCTATTCCATTGATCAATATGCCTGTTCTTGTGCCAGTACCAGGCTGTTTTGATTACAGTGGCTTTGTGTATAACTTGATAACTTGAAATCTAGTATGGTGATTCCTCTAATTTTGTTCTCCTTTCTCAAGATTGCTGCAGCTGTTCAGGGTCTTTTTTGGTTCCATATGAATTTTTGAAGTATTTGTTCTAGATCTGTGAAATATGCTGTTGGTATTTTAATAGGGATTGCATTGAATCTGTACATTGCCTTGGGAAGTATGGACATTTTAATGATGTTGATTCTACAAATCCATGAACACAGTATATTCTTCCACTTGTTTATATCTTCTTCTATCTCTTTTTTCAACATCCTGTAGTTTTACGAGTACAAATCTTTTGCCTCCTTGGTTAAGTCTATTTCTAAGTATCTTAATTTATTTGTTGCATTGATAATTGGGATTGCTTGTTTAGTTTTTCTTTCTGTGAGTTCATTATTGGTTTAGAAAAATGCCACCACTTTTTGTGTGTTGATTTTGTATCCTACTACATTGCCAAACTCATTTATTAAATCTAGTAGTTTTTTGTTGGTGTCTTTAGTGTTTTCTATGGACAATATCATGTCATCTGAGAATAATGACAGTTTTACCAATCCTCCTTTCCAATTTGGATGCCATTTATTTTTTCTTCTTGCCTGATCGCACTTGGCTAGCACTTCTAATACTATATTGAACAAGAGTAGTGAAAGAGGACATCCCTATCTTGTTCCTGTTCTTAGGGGAAATGGTTTTAGTTTTTTCCCATTGAGTATGATGTTCACTGTAGGTTTGTCATACAAGGCTTTTATCATGTTGAGATATACTTCCTCTATTCCCACTTTTCTGAGAGTTTTTATCCAAAATGGATGTTGAATTTAGTCAAATGCTTTTTCTGTGTCTATTGATATGATCATGTGATTTTTGTCTTTCAGTTTATTTATGTGATGTATCATGTTTATTGATTTGCAAATATTGTACCAACCTTGCATCCCTGGAATAAATCTCACTTAGTCATGGTGTATGATCTCTTTAATATATTGCTGGATCTGATTTGCTAATATTTTGTTGAGGATTTTAGCATCTATGTTCATCAGTGATATTGGCCTTAATTCTCCTTCTTTGTAATGTCTTCATCTGGTTTTGCAATTAGGGTAATGCTGGCTTCATAGAAAGAGCTTGGAAGTGTTCCTGCCTCTTGGGTTTTTTTGAGTAGTTTAAGAAGTATAGGTGTTAGTTCTTCTTTGAATGTTTGGTAAAACTCCCCTATGAAGCCATCCAGACCTGGGCTTTTGTTTGCTGGAAGTTTTGTATTACTGATTCTATTTCATCAGTTATTATTGGCCTATTCAGGTTTTCTGATTCCTCCTGATTCAGTTTTGGGAGATTGTATTTTTCTAGGAATTTGTCCATTTCATCCACATTGTCCAGCTTGTTGCCATATTTACAATCCTTTGTTCATAGTATTTTCTTACAATCCTTTGTATTTCCATGGTGTCAGTGGTTACTTCTCCACTTTCATTTCTGATTTTATTTATTTGGGTCCTCTCTGTTTCTTGGTGAGTCTGGCTAACAGTTCATCAATTTTTTTTTATCCTTCAAGGAACCAGTTCTTGTTTTCATTGGTTTTTTGTATCATTTTTTTAGTCTCTATGTATTTATTTCTGTTCTAATATTTATTATATCCTTCCTTCCACTTACTCTGGGCTTTTATTATTGTTCTCTTTCTAGTTCTTTAAGTGGTGGGGTTAAATAGTTTATTGTTGATTTTACTTGTTTTTTGAGGTAGGTCTGTAGTGCTATGCACTCCCCTATCAAGATTGCTTTTGCTGTGTCCCAAAGATTTTGGGTTGTTGTGTGTTCATGTGATTTTTCATTTGTTTCCAAGAAGTTTTTTTTATTTCTATCTTGATCTCATGGATAACCCATTTATTGTTTAATAAAATGCTATTTAGTCTCCATGTGTTTGAATTTTTGGGGTGTTTTACTGTAATTGATTTCTAATTTCATTCCACTGTGATCTGAGAAGATGTTTGATATGATTTCAATCTTCTTGAACTTGTAGAGACTTGTTTTGTGGCCTAATATGTGGTCTATCTTCATGAATGATCCATGGGCACTTGAGAAGAATGTATATTCTTCAGCTTTGGGGTGAAATATTCTATAAATGTCAATAAAATCTAACTGATCCAGTGTGTCCTTAAGATTCACTGTTTCCTTGTCAAGTTTTTGTCTGGATGATCCATCCATTGAAGTCAGCAGGGTGTTAAAGTACTCTATGATGATTTTACTAGTAGCCTGGTACACAAATTCATGAACATTGAAAGGAAATTAATTAGAAGAAATATTTTAATATCGCTATTCACCCTTTCTCAAATTCACGATCAACAATGACAGATCAAAACACATGCATGCAATTGGCGCCAGTGAGAGCTTTATATGAATGGCACATGGATAAGTCAACTTAGCCTTTTATTGATATAGAATAAACTTGCTTAATAAGACCTGCTTTCTGATTTAGCTAAACTTTTTCCAGCTCTGTGAAGCACCCCAACTTCTCTTTCAAGTAATTGTCAGCAACACAGCAGTAAATATCAACATGAAGCAGATTATTATTGTAGATCACGCAGGGAGAACAAAGGATAAAATATTTAACTATAGCAGTGTTTGACTATATTCTGTACAGTGAGAAAACCTGAAGTCATTTTCAAGGTCCACCATTTCTTAGTTCTTCTCATTCGGGTCAAGTTTCTAAACTTTCTAAATCTCCGTTTTTCGACCAATGAAAAGAAAATAAGATTCTACTGAGTCTCCTATGTAACTACTCTGAGACTAATGTGAATATCAAATGAGAAGAGGCATGGGAAAACACTTCACAGACATTTGGTTAAAGTGTAAAATGTTTATACCTAGCTATAAAGCAAGTCATGTTCCTGGGCTGAAGAAACTCTAAGGAGGCTAGTCACTAGGGAGAGGAAGCGGAGCGTTGCTACATGATGTCATTACCTGGTGCCCACAGCCACTGTTTCCGGGATGGGCTGGGCTATGCTGCATTTTGTGCCATGGGGTCTTGGCAGAGTAGGCTACGATTTGGTGGGGTGCCGCTATGGGATGGTGGCAGGGCCTGTGTCCCACTTGGGGGAAGCCAAGTGTTGTTTTGTGGGCACCAGGTCCACGGTGCCGTTTCTCTGTAAATGGTCAGTGTTCATCACAGCAGCTCCTACATTGAGCATCTGCCTCCTGGTGGTTAGTGTGCATCATAGCAACCAGTCAGATGGACATAACATATTAGCCTTTTATATATATAGATTAGTGTCCATCTCTCCTTTGAAGTCCTCTAGAAGGTTTTGTTTTTGTTTTTTTTTGTTTTTGTTTTTTAATTTAGATGCTCCTATATTGGAAACATTTGTGTTTGCCAGGGTTATATACTCTTATTGGATTGATCCCTTTAGTATTATGTAGTGACCTTTGTTGTCTCTTATGATGGCCTTCATTTGAAGTCTATTTTGTCAGATATAAGTATTGCTATGCCAGCTTTTTTTTCTTTTCCATTTGCATGGAAAAATATTTTCCATCCCTTCACTCTCATCCTATGTGTCTTTTGTTCTGAAGTGGGTCTCTTGTAGACAACATATAGTTGGGTCATGTTTTTGTATCCATTCACCTACCCTATTCCTTTTGATTGGAGCACTTAATCCATTTACATTTAGGATTATTATTAATAGGTACTTATTTGTTATCATTTTTATTATGTATGCCTAAGTTTTTCTCTCTATTTCTTTTTCTCAGTACAGCAGTCCCTTTAACACAGTTGGTTCTCAACCTTCTGGCCCTTTAAATACAGTTCCTCATGTTGTGACCCAACCATAAAATTATTTTCGTTGCTACTTCATAACTGTAATGTTGCTACTGTTATGAATCATAATGTAAATATCTGATATGCAGGATGGTCTTAGGCGACCCCTGTGAAAGGGTCGTTCGACCGCCAAGGGGGTCATGACCCACAGGTTGAGAATCACTGTTAGCATTTCTTGTAATGTTGGTTTGGTAGTGATGTACTCCTTTAGCCTTTTTTGTTGTTTTTGTTGTTGTTGTTGTTGTTGTTGTCTGGGAATCTCTTTATTTGACTATTTATTTTGAATGATAGCCTTGCTGGATATAGTAATTTTGGTTTCAGATCCTTGATTTCCATTGCCTTGAGTAATTCATGCCATTCTCTTCTAGCCTGTAGAGTTTCTAATGAGAAATCAGGTGTCACGATTATTGGAGCTCCTTTGTAGATAACAATTTTCTTTTCTCTTTCTGCCTTTAAGATTCTCTCTTTTGAGGGGGTAGGTCAGTTGGGGAAAAAAGAGACATATGTAATACTTTACACAATTAAAAAAAGATTCTCTCTTTTTCTTTAATTTTTGACAATTTTATTATGATGTGTCTGGGCATGGGGCTGTTTGGGTTCTTCTTGCTTGGGGTTCTCTGTGCCTCCTGGACTTATGTGACTTTTTCTTTTCCCAGGTTGGGGAAGTTTTCTGCCATTATTTCTTCAAACATGTCTTTTATCCCTTCCTCCTTTTCTGCCTATTCTGCCACACTTGCCATTCGAATATTGTTACATTTCATGTTGCCCCACAGCTCTCTTAAGCTGTTCTCCTGTTTGTTTGTTTGCTTGTTTGTTTCTTCTAATTGAGTGATTTTTTAACCCTGTCTTCTAATTCACTGATTTGATCCCCAGCTTCCCCTAATCTGCTGTGTATTTCTTCCACTGTGTTCTTTATTTGTGCTATGTCATTCTTTATTTCTGTTTTCATAGTTACTATATCTTTTCTCATGTTGTTGAGCATCATTACCATCATTACTCTGAACTCTTGTTTCAGATAAATTTCTTATCTCTGTTTCATTTATCTCTTCTTCTGGAGAATTCTCTTGTTCTTTCACGTGGGGCTTGTTTCTTTGTTTCCTTATTTTGACTGCCTGGTTGGTTTTGTGACTATGTATTAGATAGATCTGCTATGCCTCTCAATTTCTGGTTAGGACAGTGTTGAACACTGTTTCTGACTAATTAGATCAGGCAAAGACTCAAAGACTCCAGAGACTGCCTCTGCCTACAGACTGATAGGATTCCAACTTCAATTGCCCTCAGGCAATTGTCCTCAGGTGTGGTGAGAGTTTTTTAAATAGGGTGGGGCAGTTGTTTCTGCCTGGAGGCTAATTGTTATTTTTAGTCTCTTAAGTGGCCTCAGGAACTCCACACTGGGGCAAGGTATTTTCCAATAGTGTGGGTCAGCTGTTTTCCCCAAAGGCCACCTGTATAGCAAATGTCTGTGTGGGAAAGATGTCCTCTGCTGCATGAGGGAATGACAGAGCATAGGAAACCTGGGTGTCTGTCTCCTGAGCTCTAACCCCCAAGCCCCCGATTCTGACTTATACTCGCACAGCTCCAGTCCACTCTACCCTCCCTCTGCTGGAGCACAAGGTGGGTAGCTCCACAAAGAATTTTGTGAATTGGCCCTTTAAGAGGGTGCCTGAATTTCCTGCTATCTCTCCCTGGCAGACAGCAAACTCACTGCTTTTTATAGCCAGATGTTATGTGGGTACCGTTCTCAGTTCTGGTGCTCTCTACTGGGGAACCCAGCTTGGGGATTAGACCCCAGAGTTCTCAGTGGCAACCCCCCACAGCTGAGATATCTCTCCAGAACTTCAGTTGCTGACTGTGAGCACCCAGCCAGCCCTTTTGTGCCTCCGCCTCTTCTATCAATCTCTACGGGGTCTCCATTTTCGGTCATTAGGAATCAGGGTTCTCTCTAGTGAGTCTTCCCTTGATTATTAAGGAAGTTTTTTCTGTATTTTAGTTGCAATTCCAGTGTGTTCATGGGTGCATGTCCCTGCAGCATCCACTTACTCCACTGCAATTTTTAATCTTCTGACATTTATATAATTTATGAAACAATCCCCTAGTGCTTACCTGATATCATTCATAGTTATTACAATATTATTGACTACAACTCCTATGCTGTGTTTTATATCCCATGACTATGTTGGAACTATCAATTTGTACTTCTTAATCGCTTCACCTTTTTACCTAGAACCCAACCCCCACCCTCTTATCTGACAACCATCAACTGGTTCTCTGTATCTATGGGTCATTAATTTTTTTATGATAGTATTTCCAAAACTTTATTAAGGCCCTTTAAAAACTGAAACTAGACCTTATGAATTTCTTCACCTTTGAATAACATATTAGAGAAAAAGCATAGTGTGTAGTGCAGCCAGACATACTCTGTTTTGAATCTTGACTCCACAACTGACTAGTTGTATAACCTTGGACAAATGGCTTAACCACTCTAACAGAGAGGGATTTTTCACAAATGAGGGAGAAATAGAATCAGAGATAATAAGACACAGATTATGCCCAGACAGGGCAGTCTCTTTGAGGAAATAACTAATTAGTTAGCATCTATGTATGTTGAATCTGAGATGCTGGTGCACCATTCAGGAAAAGGTATATGACAGGCAGTGAGGAATTGGGGTCCAGGAGAAAGCGGGAGTATACAGATGTGTACTTGGAAATTACTGGCAGATGATATTTGAATTTATGGAAGTGAATGAAATCACCAAAGGAAAGAAAAAAAAGAATAATTAAAGATATCCTTGGAAAATTGAAAGGTCACTAGCAATGAAAGAAACCAAGAAAGGACAATCTGAACATAGGAAGAAGTTCAAGATACTACCATTTCACATGGTGTTTGAATGGGAGAAAGTAGACCACAAGATCAAATGCTTTCAAGTGGTAAAAAAACAAAGACTGGAAAAATAAAAGGCAAGAGGTTAGCAGTAAGTATAGTAAGAAAAAGCAGGAACTAAGTATAGACAGGCTTTTAAGAAATTTTGAGTTAAAGGAGAGGTGGCAAATAGCAATATGGTTTGAAGCAATTCAGAGAAGTTCTTTTAAAGTTGGGAGACCAGAGTATATTTGTTGATGGGCAAAGGACTCAGAAAGAAAGAGAAATTGATTGAGAGTTGCCAATGAACCAAGAAAGAAATAAGGTGAGGGACAAAGAGTTTGGGTAACCTTGGAAAAGAGAGACTCCTCTCTGAGCCAGAGAGAGGAAGGATGAAGGGAGATACCGATAAATGCTATGACAGTTCACTAAATTGAATTTCTCTCCCCTCACTTCTCTGTTGTTCTGTGCCCTCTCTATCCCCCTCCCAAATACACACACACACTCACACCCCAGATATTAAGAAAAATTCTATTTTTGAGAAGAACAGAATGTGTTAATTTCTAAGAAATGGTTAACTTCAGGCCCTTGAGGTATTTCTGTGAAAGAAAACCAGAGGTCATCCTAATACATCCCTGTGGCCTGAAAACACTGATGAACTTTGATAAAGGGAACAATGTGATTCTTTCCCCTAGTAGTTTTTGCCCTGCACCTATGAGGCTGGCCAGTGTAGAAGGTGACCCTTTGCTGGACCAACTTTAGAGGGAAAATGTATGGATTTCAAAGAACAAAGACTCTCCTTCTCTGTGCTACTTTTGGATTTCACTCATCACCATTGCAGCAAGAGGAGAAGTTGGGACAGGGATTTCATTCCCACTATCCAGGTGGAAAGTCCAGACACAGAAGGAAACATGCCCTAAACTAGGACTGCGTAATGCTTGGCTGCTGGAGCTACACAGAAAACTCTGAACTCCAACTCCTAAGAGATTAATTTTATTTCTACACTGTGTCACTGCTTTTATTCAGCTTGCATTGAGAATGCCTCCCAGATAGAAATTTTACCACTGGGCATTAGAACCATGTGCAAAGTCCATCATTGAAAAAGGCTGAGGCATAATAGAACACATTTGAAATAGCTCAGCAAATACACATGTTCAGTTACAGAAGCTTTCAAAGTAAATGACTTGGCTACTTGAAGCAGAAAGTAAGAAAATAAGCCAGGCTAAATAAGGAAGTTCTTTCTAGATTTTTATTTCTCGCCCCTTGGGTAGTCAGGGAAGACTGCCAGGTGTAGTTCTAGCAAATTGAGGAAACAGATTACTGCAACAGAGGTAAAGGGAGAACTGGACTTTTCTGACTCCCTTGTGTGTGTATGTGTGTGTGTGTGTGTGTGTGTGTGTGTGTTGTTGTTGTTGTTATTGTTGTTGTTGTTGTTTTTTAATATTTATACTCCAATTATCTCCAAACAACATCAACAGAGTAATAATTCTTCTTACTCCAGTGTCTCAATTTTGAAAATCAATGCTGCTGTTAAGAACCCTACAACTTCTCAGCTTTTCTTGCTGGAGGCAACCTTCCTCGGTTAGGTAAAGGACTTCAAGATGAAGTTTTAATTCTGTGTCACGGTCCAAGGTGTTTCATTGCAAAGTCTGGAAGCATGCATGTCAGCACATACAACACACCAATAAACAGAGGTCTGGGTTCAACTTAATGTGATACAATGGCCTGCATGCTCCTGGCTTTCAAAGCCAATTTATTCTTATCTCCTGCACACAATTCTGGGCTTCAGGCTCTGACACTGAGATCTTCCCAGGAACTTTTTGGTTTGGGAGTTGTTCACAGTAGTCTTTAAGAAAAGTCACATGGATTGCCTATTTTCCAGCCAGATATTTAAACTGGACTTGCCTTTTGACAGAGCAAAAGGGCTCTTTTTAATTCCTAAGTTTTAGAAGGTCTGCCGACCGACACGGTGATTCATGACTGAACAGGAGGACGCTGCAGAACAGCAGGGAAAGAGAGTTTGATCCTTTAGTCCAAACCAGGGAATATTACCAATGATAAATTCTTCAGATAACTTTCTGATGGACATAAATGAAAAATCTGCACAGAGAGCACAGGATTCCTTTCAGGGAAGGGACCCATCTATTTCCACTAATAATTAAAACACATGAGGTGACAGGACTGAGTCCACTGTGAAAATCCTGGCCAGGTTAAGTGGTAGATTTCATGATACTGGTGTCTATTCTCCTGCATCCTCTCTAATGACCCGTATACACCCTGAAGAACTGAGTGTCTTCTTACTATTCTCAACCCTATGAAGTTCATTTGATGCCCACTGAAGTTCCTACTCACCTCATAACCCAAAAGACCCATACATGTATGTAAAGCCTTCTTAAGCCTTAGTGATATCAAATTTCAGAATTCTTCCTAGATTAGTTAATAATATTATATACTAATTCAGATAAATTTGTGAATAAATGTCAACAGTTTCAAGTGCTGCCTTTCCTAGATAGAATTTACATCTTGTAGGTTTTATACCTGATAATTTAGGTCAAAGGAAGGAATCAGAGGACAATGGACTTAATTGTAACAGGGCTGGTAAAAAATAATTACCACTAGCACCTAGAATAGATAGCGTTCTAGGTGTTTAATGGATATCATGTCATCTAACTTGCATCTACCTTATGATGTAAATCCAGTTATAATCCCCATTTATAGATGAGGAAACTGACACACAGAGGGTTAAGTAACCTACCAAAGGCTACACAGCCAGCAAGTGTATAGGACTGTATTCAAAGACAAGTAAGTGTGGGTCTATAGCCCCATACCTAATTGCTATATAGCACAATGGGAAAAGAACATTTAGTGATGTGCAAATAAATGAAGATGAAGCCAATGAAAATGGAAAAAGGCTATTTATTGAGCTGTCATTAAATATCAATATTAATTGATCTATATATATAAAACCCTAATGTGCAAATAGACTGAATGATGGAACAACCAAACAACTAAACAACTGAACAACCAGTCCCTATGATGTTTGCTGACCACCAGGGGGTGTGCCCGGGACATGGCGGACGTCTGCAGCAGGCGGCAGAGCATGGAACATGGCAGGTGTCGGTGCAGTGGGAGGGTGGAGCAGGTGAGCGGAGATGCCACACCAAGATGGGGCACCGGTCGCTGTCATTGGGGTGAGCCTCTGGTGATTACTGAAAATTCTTTGCTCCAGCACACCTGCTGCTGGTGCTGGAGCTGCCGCGCGCACCCACTGCCAGCTCCTGGTGCCAGCCTCAATTGCTCAGCGCTATAAGTGGGTGCGAGCAGTGGCTGCCAGCCCCAATCACCCCTCAGGGCTTCTCCACCTCCCCCTACTCCTGAGGGGTGATTGGAGCTGGCAGCCACCACTCACACCCACTGCCAGTGCTAGCCCCACTCATACCTGCAGCCAGCGCCAGAGCCGCTGCTCACACCCGCTGCTGGTGCCTGATGCCGGTCCTGATCACTCAGTGCCCATCGGCGGGTGTGAGCGGTGGCTGCTGGCCCTGATTGCCCCTAAAGGCTTCTCCACCTCCCCCTGCTCCTGAGGGGTGATCCCACCTGCTGACAGTGCCAGCCCCAATTGCTCCACACCATCAGCGGATGTGAGCGGGGCCAGGAGTGGAGCTGCTGGCAAACAGGTGACTGGGGGGGTGCGGAGGATGGGCTGAGACCTGCCCCTGTGCCCACCGCAGCCTCGAGGCCCACAGTTCCTTTCAATGTGCATGAATTCGTGCACTCAGCCCCTAGTATCTATACAAATATATATGTAAAAAGAGCAGGTCAATGTCTTTTGTGTTTTGGCCAAGACTCAAAGGCAGGGAGAGAAGTAGGAGGGCTTTATAGAGGAAAAGTAGGAAGGCTCCAGGGATGCACTGATTGGAGGCTGTTGGTACAGGGAAGCTGTAGGTGGGCTAACTAGAAGTGAACTTCCTGTGTGATTAGTTAGAGGTGCATACTTGTCTTTCTCTGGTTAGTCCTAAGTTGGAAACATAAAAAAATTAGAAAAGCTATCACTTATTGATCAAGCCCTGGTCGTTTTAGGTCAATTGTTATAAAGGTTTGTGGGCTCGTGTTTGACTTCCTGGACTATGTTCTGGAAATAGTAGTTTACAAGTCTGACTTGGAAGGTAGCTTCCTGAGCTGGTTACTGAAGATAAGGGGTTGGTTTCTTGGACTGATTGCTGAAGATAGTAAGTCATAGTTCTATTTTTATATGTAATCTGGTCATTGTCACTCTGTATATTCAATCTCTTAGGCAGAGGAGTCCTCTGGACTCATTCATTTGCCTCCAGCGTGGAAGAAGGCCTCCTGCTGGAAAGGGATCTTCAGCTAGCAGCAGGGTTTTTTACTGAAGCAGGTTGGTGAATTACGTTGAAGTCTTGATTTCTGGCAAAAAGGTATCTGTTGTGTTTCCTTGTGCTGATCTCTCCTATGCTGCTTAATATTTGCCTGGCAGAGAAATTGTTATTTCTAATCATGCCCCCAAAGTTAACGTCAAAGGCTGGCCAAGGTCCTAGCTGGTAAAGAAGGAAGGGAGAACGTTCTCTTTCCATTTCCTCTGCATAAGCTAAAACACAAACCTCAAAATTATCACACAAGTGAGCTGGAGGTGAACCAACCTGGTCAATTTACTTGCTCCCAAAGGCTGCAGACCTTTTCAGCCGTTGGTCACCTGCACAGCAGCCTCTAACCTTTCATTAAGTTAGCAGATGGTTCTGTTTGCAAGAGGACCAAGCATATCCCAGAGAACCTCAAATATAAGCAATACAGGCAGGCAGTAAATGTGTCCTGAGCATATACTCTGTGTTCATTGTGATAAAGGAAGTAGAATATAATGCCTCTGCTTCAGAGGGCCCTACAGCTTTTATGTGTGATACCATTTTTCATTGACTAGAGCGAATGATAAACAAATTCAACACTAAGCATCCAGTGAGTTTTGCCTTGAGAAATACATGGGCCCCTAATGAGATATGGCTCTAGCTGTGATTTTATTGCCTCTTTCTAACACGAAGTTAATATGAAAGTGCTTGCATTTGGGGACATGAATCAATTACATACCCACAACTACAGATGTATGTGACATTAAAGGCATGCCAGCATGCTATCTATTATAAATGTTCTGATGTAACAAATGCCAGGGACTAGTGTTAAAATCGGATTCTCATACAAAATAAACAATGGATCCTTCTAGCCACCAGGTGAGCACAAACCCAGAGAAGTACATTCCCCATTGGCAGTGTAGGTGAAATGCCAGTGAAGGCATGAGGTGATTGGTCAAGGCCATGGTCTTACTCCCCTGGGCAGGGAGCAATTTGGGACCAGGGGAAGGGTCACAGGAGAGCAGATGTAAAGACTATTTTGTTACATAATGTGCAATTTGACTAATCTGTGTTCTAATCTGATTCAGTTACTACTTAGTGGAGTGACTTTGGGAAAATTGCTTCCCTTTTGGGGCTTCAATGGACATTATATCTGACAGAGCTACATTGGTAATATATGTGTGATATTTTTTATAGATTTGTGCAGAGGCATGTAAAATGTTTTAAATAAAAATAATCCATGTAGAAAACTATTAGTATAATAGCACTAGTATACATTAAAATGATGGCTACATAGAAGAAAAAAAATGAGTGGAAGATTAAAGGAAGAAAAGGACAAGCCTAGAATTTTGCAACTCTTTCTCACCATTAACTATGGAGACAGATAATAGAGAAGAGAATTTTCCTTTCATAAGCCACAAAGGTCACAGAAAAAGGAGTGTTAAGAGATCACTCTCTAACCAGTGTTGAAACCAAGTTGGACATTCCTTCCAATAGCACATATGAAAAAATAATACCCTGATTTGATATTCTGCTGGTGAAAAGTGGCAACATAACCTCAGTACAGTCTTTCAGGGACACTTGAATGAATGTCTAGGTTTCTATATGTGAAAGAAAAGATTTTGACCAGCTGTCCTTTTTATTCTTATGCCTGAAGTGCCTGGCTTCCTAATCGCTGTGATACACAGATCTCAATGGGTATTCTGCTTCTCTTTGATGGACACATAGAACTAAGCAGTCAGCCCCGGCAACTTGTCAGCTCTTCGTGATCACTTGATGCATAAAATGAGAGAACACAATTACACCTGCAAGATTGTGCTTTCTATTTTTAATGTAAGGATTCCCATTGCTACCTTAAAACATTCTTTTGTGATTTATTTTGAAAGCTATACATGATCTATGAGATACGTGTAGGCAGTTGTGTGTGTGTGTGTGTGTGTGTGTGTGTGTAAAGATATGCAATTACACAACACAACCCTGCTCAGGTTACAGAGGTTACTCTCAGATAGAAACATTCCACTTAAATGTGGTATGGCTTGTATTCCTGTAACCAAATTAACTCGATATCTGCCTTCAGTCAAAAGAAACCCAAACAAGGTCCACTACAAAAGAAATGGCACCAAGTATGTTTCTCTAAATAAGAAAAAAGATGTTTTAATTAATGAAAAATGATGTCCTGTCTTATAACCAATTAGTGGATCACCCGCTGCATTATGCTCAACAATGAGACTGAAAAAAAAAATAAATAAATAAACAAACAAACAAATAAATAAGCAAAGCCACAAATAAAGTGGCGCTTTTGTTACATTTCTTGACTTATAATCATGATTCTTATTGGGTTGATATTATCCTAAGAATAGAAATAGATATGTAATATTTTTATGGTAAGAAAGAGTAATCCTTCAAATAGAAGAAAATCATTTTAAAAAAGAGAGAGAAGTTCAATATTTTCAGGATGAGCAAGGTAGCGAAGCCACTGGAGGAGGCCTTTGGCAGTGCACTAAGAAATAATAGCAGTGTGCCCTGGCAGGTGGAGCTCAGTTGGTTGGAGTGTCATCCTATGCACCAAAGGATCACAGATTTGATTGCCAGTCAGGACACATACCAGGTTGTGGGTTTGATCCCAGGTCGGGATGCATGCAGGAGGCAACCAATCAATATTTCTCGCTCACATCAATGTTTATCTCTCTCTCCCTTACTCTTTCTCTAAAATCAATTAAAAAATCCAATTAAAAATGAGCAAAGGAACTAAATAGATACTTCTCCAAAGTGGACATACAGATAGCCAAGAGACATATAAAAAAAATGCTCAAAGTCACAGATCATTAGAGAGATGCAAATTAAAATGATAATGAGGTATCATCTCACACCTGTCAGGATGGCTACCATCAACAAATCAACAAATGGCAAGTGCTGGCAAGGATGTGGAAAAAAGAGAACCCTAGTACACTGCTGGTGGGAATGCAGACTGGTGCAGCCACTGTGGAAAACAGTATAGAGTTTCCTCAAAAAATAAAAATGGCTCTGTCATTTGACCCAGTGATCCCACTTCTAGGAATATATCCTAAGAAACCCGAAACACCAATCAGAAAAAAATGTATGCACTCCTATGTTTATAGCAACACATTTTATAATAGCTAAGGTCTGGAAATAGCCCAAGTGCCCATCAGTTTATGAGTGAATAAAAAAAGCTGTGGTACATTTATATCATGGAATACTATGCAGCGGTAAAAAAGAAGAATCTCTTACCCTTTGAGACAGCATGGAGGGACCTGGAGAGTATCATGCTAAGTGGAATAAGTCAATCAGAGAAAGACAAATATCACATATCTCACTCATATATGGAATCTAAGTAACAAAATAAACTGATGAACAGTGTGGATCCAGAGACATGGAAGCATGGAACAGAGTGCAGAATCTCAGAGGGAAAGCAGGGAAGGATGGGTGGATGGGAGATAATCAACCAAAGACCTTGTATGCATATATGTATATATGCATAACTCATGGACACAGACAGGGGGTGGTGAGGGCCTGGGGCGGTGGACAGGGGCAGGCTGGAGGGGGTCAATGGGGGGAAAAGAGGACATATGTAATGCCTTCAAAAATAAAGATTTATTAACAAAAGGAAAAAAATAAAAACATATCCTTGGATGAGGATTAAGAAAAGTAAAAGAAATCATTCCAGCAGATGCATTAGTTCTGGCTGAAGCAGCCCTTAAATGAAGAGTGTATCAAAATAAGGTAACGTCTATGGTTAAAGGCACTGAGACAAGTGGGAATATGCCCCCAGAGGAGGAGTGTAATGTTGGCTATATTCCTAGAGAATGGTATCAATCAATTCAATGAGAGGTTCCAATAGCAGACCCTGTGCTGAGAACCCTCAGGATATAGGATGACTCTGAGAAGAGTCAGGGAAAGGAATTGGACAAGCACTTCAAAAATTATTCATATCTAAGTTACCTGGTACCAATATTCCACTCAAAATAGCTTTAGAAGTATTGGGGCTATATATCCAATGGTGGTTTTCTGAAAAATTGCTGCTAAACACTTAATACCATTGCTACAGACTGCCATACAATGGGTGTTCTGCAAATTCACACAGTGCAGGGTAATGTGGCACTCATCACCAAATGATCTCTATATTGATAATTTTAACCACCAAATTTTGATAAAGAACCTATAAAGAATAGAGCATGTGCTTTTGTTCACAGAGTGCAGACATCTCTTTCAAGAGATATTAATTTGGACTAGATCGATGCAGATTATGGGGAGAGAATTTTCATGGTCATTGGTGAATTTAAGTCCAGGACACTTAGTTAGATGAACTCTGTACTTTTAATGGTAAACTGACCACATCTATAGTAGTAAAAGGGTAATATGCTAATTAGACTGGACATCATTCTGGTCATCCTTCCTGACAAAGCTGGGGCTAGAAGGAAGCAGCCCAGGTCCTGGGTACCAGTGGGAAGCCAGTGCTGGCAACTGGGGAAAGGAAGGCCTACTCTTGCACAAATTCTGTGCTTCGGGCCTCTAGATATAAATAAACTGGTTGTAAGTGTTTGAGTGAGTCAAAGCATGTTCCACTTCTACTCTGATGGCCATGTACTGTGGGGCAAGGAGCCAGCTCATCCAGATAATTACATGCCATAATTAATCTCTGGTTAAGAACACAATATATCACAATGGATTTATAAATTGTAGGTACATTATTTTCCTGAGTTGTGTTTTTAAAAAATACTTAACACAAACCTTCCACACACAAAAAAAAAAGAGGAGAAAGGGAATGCAAGTACCTAATGTACATTTTTCCCCCATAATTGTTCCTTGAAACTTTATTTTCAAGGAAGCAACTATGAATGAAATGATTTTATGTATATGTTGGAGAGTGGGGATGTTAGGAGAGACAAGTGTTTTTAATCTTGACCCCACTCAAAACTTGCCTATCAAGAAATATTCATTACAATGTCCTGGCTGATGTGGCTCATTTGGTTGGAGTTTCATCCCATACACCGAAAGGTGGCAGGTTCAATTCCTGGTGAGGGCACATATCCGGGTTGTGAGTTCAATGATCCCTAGTCAAGGCCCATATGGGAGGCAACCAATCAATGTTTTTTTATTTTTTCTCTCTCTCTCTCTCTCTCTCTCTCTCTCTCTCTCTCTCTTCCTCTCACCCTTCCTCCTCTCTCTCTCAAATCAATAAAAACATATCCTTGGTAAGGATTAAAAATAATAATAAAATAAGAAATATCCATTATGAGCTTTTTATTGTTTTACCTGAGAAGCAATCCACCTGAGACCATCTGACCAGCCAAGCTGTATACTGAGTTGCCACACCACACAGTAATTACCTTAATTGGTTCTACAATGGTAAGAAATATGTTTTGGACAGCAGGGGATGTTACTTCCACTGACTTTCTCTTTCAACAAAAAGTTAACAAATAAATGTTGGCTTGCCTCCCAAATGTATACAACAGGACATTCAAAAGCAAAGCACAGAAACAGGAAGTCCTATGCCTTTTAACTCAGTGTCTTATTAAGATGCAACTTCTTCTTTAAGTGTATAGAGCAGTTGCCTCTTTTTCACAGGGATTCACCCATGTGAGAGCCACTTGGTCTCTGTGGAAATCTCATCACTCTTGGGCCCTTCTCCCAAGAAATATCATTGCCTTTGTTCTTAGAACACCACAGAATACAAGTAGCCTGACAGTGCAATATTTTTTTTCACCTCAGTGAAAAATTCTATTTTAATGTCTATTTTTCTGAATAGCTTATTCATCAAATCTATAAAATTATTAGGTCTATTGTTCTCTAACCTTTTCTATTGAGCAAGTTTTGCTTTATTCTATATAAAATATTTATGATTCCACTCTTGAAGAGCTAACATTTTATCATGTGACATAGAATAAAAGCATATGCACAAATTATCACATTTACATGCAGAGATAAATATCATTCATAAAAAGTGTGGCTCTATTTAAAAGCTTATTTTGGAGTTTACCTTCTATAGAAAGAATAGGCAGCAAGTTGCTTGTGCTATTGCTCTGGGGATTTTTTAATTATTAAAAAAAAACTTTGCATGGCAAGAAAAAAAAAGAAAGAAGGTAAGAAATAAAAGGGAGCAAGTTATAGGGCATAGAACCCTGGATGATCAGCCAGGGGCTATTGGTTCCAGTCCTGACTCCAGCACTAATGAGCTTATGACTGTGGGACATCATTTAATCTTTCTTGGCCCCAGTTCCCTCATCTATTAAATGGGCTAGAGAGTCTCCAAAGTCCCTCCCCCCCTAACATACAATCCAAAATCATTCATTGTCAACCTCCCTATTTATAATTACTACTGCAAGCATGCATTTGCTGGTTCTTATTGCTTCTTCCTGAAGGGGATTTGTCATAGTCTCAGCTTCAGATTCCAACCTTCCACTGCCTAAACACCAAGATAATCATTCAGCCTTTCCAAGTACAGAGAGTAATTCTAATTGGAGAGACAAAGCTTTAAGTGATTCTAATAAGGTTTTATTTTTAATTATGTATATTCTAATCAATATCCTGAGAGTAGAAATACTTCAGCACATTTGACATATTTGAACTTTAACAACTTGACCAGAAGCATCATTATTTTATGGTTATGGGAATCACAGTATTTTTAAAAATTAATAGACAAACTGGTGGCCCAGTGCATGGATTCGTGCACATTGAAAGGAGACTAACTAGAAGAAATATTTTAATATTGCTATTCACCCTTTCTCTATAATAGAAGTGTCAACCAAATTCACGATCAACAATGACAGATTGAAACACACATGTGCAATTGGCGCCAGTGAGAGCTTTATATGTATCACACTTGAGAGAGTCAACTTAGCCTTTTATAGATATAAAATACACTTGCTTAATAAGACCTACTTTCTGATTTAGCTAAACTTTTTCCAGCCCCGTGAAGCACCCCAACTTCTCTTTCAAGTAATTGTCAGCAACACAGCAGTAAATATCAACACGAAGCAGATTATTATTGTAGATCACACAGGGAGAACAAAGGGTAAAATATTTAACTGTAGCAGTGTTTGACTATATCCTGCACAATGAGAAAACCTGAAGTCATTTTCAAGGTCCACCAATTCTTACTTCTTTTCAGTCAGGTGGAGTTTCTAAGCTTTCTAAATCTCCGTTTTTCGACCAATGAAAAGAAAAGAAAATTCCACCAAGTCTATGTAACTACTCTGAGACTTCTGTGAGGATCAAATGAGATGAGGCATGGGAAAATGCTTCACAGACATTTTGTTAAATATGTTTACACCTGACTATAAAGCAAGTCATGTTCCTGGGCTGAAGAAACTCCAAGGAGGCTAGTCACTAGGGAGAGGAAGCCGGGCATTGCTACATGATTTCACTACCTGGTGCCCATAGCCACTGTTTCTGGGCTGGGCTGGGCTGTGGGCCGCATTTTGTGCCATGGGGTCTGGCAGACAGCATCGGCTGCAATTTGGGGGGTGTCGCTCTGGGGTGGTGGTGGGGCCTGTGTCCCACTTGGGGGAAGCCAAGTGTTGCTTTATGGGTGCCAAGTCCGTGGTGCCGTTTCTCTGTGAATGGCCAGTGCACATCATGGTAGGTCCTGTGTTGAGTGTCTTCCTCCTGGTGGTCAGTACGCATCATAGCGACCGGTTGGGCAGACACTTATATATATATATGTAGTTTTTATCTTCCAGGGTGGATCAAGAATTTTCCCTGGACTAAGATTAGATCATGATTTCTTATTTCTTAGAAAAGTGATCAAAGTTGTCTTAATGTCTCTTTTGAGATTGGATTTAAGCTATTTTAGTTTTTCTAAGTAAATGTCTATTGTTTATCTTGTACTTCTTTTTCATGCCATATAGTACCTTGAATTGTATAAGTATGTTTAGTGTGGAGAAACATGCTATTTTAATGATTAATAAAGTAAATAAAAAGCAATTTGGACTTGTTCCTTTTGATCAACCCCAATTACAAAAAAAATACCCTTCATTCTGGACAGAGATTAAATAAGATTGAGTGTGAATTTGTTTCTTAGAATCTTGTTGGGCAGTTAACAGCTGTTACAAAGGGATCAGCAGATGGCAGTAGGAAGTTTAGATTTCATCTCATGGAGCAGAAAGACATGGACTTTGGATCAGGACTTTTTGTGTTCTGGCTCTGTCAGCTTATACCAAACTAGAGGCCCAGTGCACAAAATTCGTGCATGGCCGGGGGGGGGGTGTCCCTCAGCCCAACCTGCACACTCTCCAATCTGGGAGCCCTTGGGAGATGTCCAACTGCCAGTTTAGATATAAAATAAACTTAGGGATCAGGCCTAAACTGGCAGTTGTACATCCATCTCGCAATCCGGGACCTCTGGCTCCTAACCGTTCACCTGCCTGCCTGCCCTAACCACTCTGCCTGCCTGCCTGATCCCCCTAACTGCCCTGCCCTACTCGCCTGATACCCCTAACTGCCCTCCCCTGTTGGCCTGGTCAACCTTAACTGCCCTCCCCTGCTGGCCTGGTTGCCCCTATTAACTTTTTTTTTAAATCTTATCCTGTTCACACACAATTGTATTTGACTTCCTTATTGGCTTCTTCCTGTCACACAATTTTTCTCTCTCCTTTATGTAACACTTTTTTCTATTCACTCATCATTTATAAACTTTTCTTTCCTCCTTATTTCCTACTTCTGTTCCATCATCCTTCTTCCCATCTTTCTCCTACCCTCCCTCCCTCCCCACATTCCTTCTTTCCTTTATCTTTACCCCTGCCCTCCCTCCCCTTTTCCTTTCTTCCCATCTTATTTTTTTCTTCACTTCCTCCCTCAGACCTGCTTTGCTCCCTCCCCCATTTCTTCCTTCTTCCCATTCTCCTTTTAAGCTCTATCAGCTCTTCTTTAAAACTTTTCTTCCCTCCCTCTTTCTCCCTCATCCACATTTCTCTCTATTTACTTCCACTGTTTTAATATCTATCTACCTGCCTAATTATTCACTGTCATTTATCTTTTTTTCTTTTCTGACTCTTACTTTTAAAATCTGTCTCCAGTACACAACTATACTTGATTTTCATTATAGCTCCTACAGTTCACTCACACTTCCTATTTCCTTCTTTAACTCTGCTCTCTACTGACTCCTTTATAAAGTTCTTCTCTCCCTCCTTCCCTTCTTAAAGCTTCCGTTGGGGCGGGGGGGGGGGCATTAACTCCCAGACCAGGACTCAGCCCCGGCCAGGTATTCGCCGCGCCCCCCTTCCCCAGCCTCCCCGCCACTGTCCTGCTCCCATTCCCTGCCCAGGACACCTGGCCCAGCAAGGGTGGCCAAGGCCCATGCAGCCCAGGTGTTGCTGCCACGAAGCAGAAGTGCCTCCCCCAAGAAGGCCTCGGACCATCCTCCACTCCATCCCGGACCCTTGGGTGCCTCCCAGCCAATGGCCGCCACTGCCCTCCTCCCGCGTCTGGGTGGGGCTCCCTGCTCCACTCTGTCTGCACCCCGTCTCTAGCCAGGCACACCTGCTCTGCCCCCTGCCGTCGCCACCCCCTCCTGAGTGCAGTTTCCTTCCCCTCCTATTGTATCCTATCCTATCCCTGGCCTTGCGACTGCCTGAGCAAAAGGCGGGGATACAGCCTGCTGATCCAGTCATGTGATGCTGCAATGGACAAATTTGCATATTCCTCTATTATTAGATTAGATATTTTGTGTCTCTGACCCTCAGGTTCTCATTTATAAAATGGAGAGACAGGGGCAGTTAGAGAAGATGTCTTAGGTAGTATATTAGTTTGGTAGGGCTTCCAGAACAACATTTTATTTTTTCATGGTTCTGGAGGCTAGAAGTCCAAGATCAAGGTGTGGGCAGGATTAGCTCCTTTTGAGGCTTCCCTCCTTGGCTTGGGGATGGCTCCTTTCCCTCTGTGTTGTCACCACTGTTCCGCTGTGTGCATGTGTCTGGTATCATTCTCTCTTTGTCCACAATTTCCCTTCTTATAAGGACTCAGTTCTGTTGGATTAGGACCCACCATAAAGACCTTACTTTTACCTCATTACCTATTTAAAGATTTTATGTTCAAATACAGTCATATTTTGGGAGGTGAAGACTTCAACATATGAATTTGGGGGGGACACAGTGTTTAGCATGTGGGTAACATTCTGAGATGCTATCTACATGCAGCAGATTTATGGAGCAGGGATGGGAAATCTCAGGAACAAAAAGCAAAAAGAAGTGAGGGAAGCAAGAGTGGGCAGTGGGAGAATTTGAACCACGATAGAGTCGTAACGAAGGTCTGCATTGATCCCACATCAAGCTTTGGAGCTAGGATGGCCCTTGAGAGTTATCCTGAGTTGGGCAAGGGGGCGGGGTCTTTGCACCTTGATGTTAACCAGATGTCAAGGAAAGGCACACCCTCCAGGGAAGGACAGGAGGAGTATCCTTGGGCCAGGAAACTTCCCTCATTTGAAGGTTATTTGTCTAAGCCTTCAGCTTGCTTTGGTCTTGAAAGAGGAAAGCAGGGTGGTGTGTGCAAGTCCATTAAAGAGCTAAATGCCAATTTGACCATTGTATAGAAATGTGATGAGGACTGGCTGAGGCAAGTATAGTCCCTGGCAGGTGGTGGGATCTCTATTGACATCATTTCCCTACCGTGGTCCCAATCTTCCCGTTCCACAAGCCCCTTCCTTAACAGCAAGATCCTCAATCAGTGGGAGATCCTGGCCTCCCCACACCTCTACTTAATGTGTTTCTGCTAAATAGGGACAGAGTCCCAGGGAGCTGGTTTTCAGGGACTTTCTAGTGTTGATATTTAACTCCCCTCCCCTCTGACCTCCCTTCTGTCATCCAGATAGATCAAATCCACAATCCATAAACTCTCTGAACTCTTTATAAAAGGAGCTCTTCAGGGAGCTGCATGCTGCTCCCATACAAAGCTCAGTAATTTTCAGGGTTTTTTTTTTATTATGATGATTATTTTTAATAATACCCTACATTTAACATTTCCCATTTGCAAAGCCATGGAGAAGAGCATGTGGAACATAAAGCGCAGTGAGCACAGGAGGAAAACAAAAGAGGAGTGGGTGGGTGCAGACAAAGAGGTTGCCTTGTATCTCTGACACAGGGCTTTGTGGTGGATGTTGATCAGTGCAAATGAAAATCCAACGGGGAGAGCCACATGCCTCTCCAAACTGTGAAATAATGCTTCATGGCAGGGAGTCCTTGGGAGGAGGAACAGTTAGGCTTCGAGAGAAGCTAAATGGCAGCCCATTGTTATAGAAGATGTAACCTAGCAATGAATGGATGGGGAGAAAGAAATGACTTTAACTAAAGAAAGGCTATGTGTGGAAGTGAAAGAAATACATAGGATCCTTCTTTTCTCAGCTTTTCCTAATGGAAACTAGCAGGACATTAATGGAAATTTGCTCCATGTATTTGTTCTCCCAAGGACAAGACCTCATGTGGCCTGTACTTCAATACTACCTGGACATGGATCCTATTTCCAGGTGTTAACTCACACTCACAACATAAAGTAGGATAAAGAAGCAAAATGTTTTAAGCCATGAAATGAAGCAGTTTGTTCTGACCTCCAATGAGCCTCCTGAGTGGTGAGGGGGTGTCATGAGACAGTTATATCCTTGTAATGGACATATGGGAGAAAAGGCTCTTTCACACTAAGTGACTCGGGGATCAGAGACACTCCCAAGGCAGCATTTGGCTTATTGGGCCACCATTTCCCTTCTGACATTGTTCACTAATCCCTCATTTAATTAGGCAGCTCGGGCTTCCATTACAAAATACCACAGACTTAAAAAACAGACATTTATTTCTCCCAGCCTCAGAGCCTGGGATTCCAAGATCCAGGTACCAGCAGATTCTGTTCCTCATTGTGCTTCTCTATCCAGATTTCACATAGCTGCCTTCTCACTGTGTCCTTGCAAAAGTTAAAAGAGGGAGAAAGGCAGTAAGCACCCTGGTGTCTTTTATTTTAAGGGCACTAATCCTATCAAGAGAGTCCCACCTCAGGACCTTATCTAACCCTAATTACCCCCAAAAGGCCCCACCTCCTGATTCCACCCCATTGGGGAGGGAGGGAGGGCTTCAACATCTGAAAATGGTGAGGGACAAGATTCAGTCCAAACACCTTTTATGCTAGAGAGAAGGAGAAAGTGGGGATACTGTCTGAGAGATAACATAGTTAGGAAAGTAAAAAACTTCCCCAAAGACTTGATTTAGCCAGGATCTGAGAGATGAGCAGAGGACAACTAGGAAAGAGCATTTGAGGCAACTGAGCAGTATGAGCAGAGGCCCCAGGAGGGAAACAAGGCATGTTCAAAGCCTGAAGAAGGCATTGCATCTGGAGCAGAAAGCTCAGGAAAGTGAAATGGGCAAAGGGTTGTTGGGGGCCAGACCTGGCAGGGCCTTCCCAGGCCTGCTAAGGAGCTGCCATTACCCAGCACAATGTGAATCCTCCGAAAGAATCTGCACATTTAAAGTTTCCCATCTGCAGAGCCCTGGAGGAGAGTATGTGATCATAGTTACCGTTTGAGATTGTCCTGCCTCCATTGTGAAGAAGAAACTAAAAAGTGACCTGAATTGGAAAAGATACTGGTATACAGCTGGGAATAATTGCAATAATACATGCAGGAGATGGCGATGGCTCGGACGAGAATAGTGATGGTAGGAAAGATGTGTGAACTGACCCAGGAGTTATTGAAGAGGCAAAGGAGGGGACATGATTTGGCAATAGATTAGATACTGGGGACAACGGGGAGGGAATTAGAGATTAGAGCCCTGGCTGGTTAGTTCAGGCTCGGTTGGTTAGAGTGTTGTCTCAAAACACCAAGGTTGTGGGTTTGATCTCCAGTCAGGGCATATAGAAGAAGCAAAATCTCTCTCTCTCTATCTCTATCTATCTATCATCTATCTATCATCTATCTATCTATCTATCTATCTATCTATCTATATCTACCAATCTCTGTCAAATCAATAAAAAATAAAGATCTCAATATCCTTGACACCTGACAGAAGAATCTGGCCCAGATGTGTGCACTCAGTACATTTCAGATCTTATACCCCTCAATCTTCACGTGGAGCCCCAGGGCATATCTCCCATAATTAGAAAGCACATATTTCCCATGGCCTTGGCAAGTCCTTGGCCAGTTTGCTCTCAGACCTCCTCTTGACCCTTCTCCTGCTTTACTCTACATGCAAAGAGATTGGTTCTGCAGTCTTGGTTTTCCAGGCTCACTCCTGGATGCTTTTGGCCATTGGGAGGCCCTATAGAGCAGTGGTTCTCAACCGTGGCTGCACATTAGAATCACCTGGGAATCTTTTTAAAATCCTGATTTCTGGGCCCCATCCTCCAGAAATTTTGTTTCTTTGTTATGCCCCACCCCATAACAAAGAAACAGAATTTCCGGAGGATGAAGCCCAGAAATCAGGATTTTAAAAAGATTCCCAGGTGATTCTAATGTGCAGCCAAGGTTGAGAACCACTGCTATAGAGTATAGGGCAGGAAGAAGAAAAGTGTGGATAGGTCTCTAAGTCTCAGGAACTATCTATCCTCTGGGATTCCAGCTCCTGCAGAACAGGTCGGCCTTGATAGTCTGGCCCTCTGCTCCCAGGACACTACTTTGCCTTATTGTGCCTCAGACTAAGAGTCATAGTGATTTTCTGCAGTTACCAATCTCCAGGTGATTTCACTCTCCCCTATTTGGCTTCTCAACTCTTTCATTGCTTGTATAACTATTTCCCCGAATTAGCATTCATCTATTTGCCAGGTTTGGCCTTATTTTATACAGTTCTGAAAGTCACTAAGACCAGAAATACGACTCTTCCAACCACTTATCAATGCCTGAAATTCATTTGTTTCCTCCTCTATGAAATAGAAGACTTAAGAAGCAAATAATCTGAGGAGACTTTACAAATTGAATTACTCACAGGACATGGTATTTTCCCGCCCATAGATCAGTATATATTTGGTGTAAGTAAACAGCAGTCTGCAGTGGGGTGGGGTAGAGGAGTGCTAACAAGAATCACAGGGAGAAGGACAAGGACTAAGGAAGGTAGAAAAAAAAAGTGTAACATGCTAAAGATTTACTTATTTCAAAATTTGCCACAGGCAAGCCATAGGGTGACGCCATTGCTGAACATATATTGGAAAGAATGACACCCAAGTGTTAGGTGAGTTAACAATTAGACAAATAAATGTAGGATCTCAAGAGGAATAGTTATAAAGCTCCATTAGCAAAGAGAAGCGTATGAGACCAAATGTCTATTCTGTTTATTTTTTAACTTTATCTGTGGTCAAGTTAAAATAATTTCCATCTGAAGTCTATATATACCAAGCTATGATAGCCAATCAGTCTCCATTCTATACTGAATGTCGTTTACAAAAGAACATGTGTTTATATAGTCTACATGTCACTAGTAGACACATGCCTAACATACTGGGGCAGGGAACTAAAGCATGAATCCAGGGTATTTTTGTTCAGAGCTTTTTACACTCATGAGGATAATTCTAGTGTAATACAAAATTGGATTTGCTTGGTTGTAAATATAACCTGTGTTTTAGCAATCTGTGGTATGAATGACTCAGGTTGTGGCTTTTACTATTTTTTATTGAATTTTTTTGGTGACCCTGGTTAACAAAATTATACAGGTTTTGGATTCACACACACAATAAATTCCACAGATGATGTGTTGTGGACTTGTGGCTTTTAGAAATAGCTCACATTTATTATATCACTTGGTACACTGAACAAGCCAAATTCTGCAACCCCTGCACCTCCCTTTATGACTTCTCTCTCTCTCTCTCTCTCTCTCTCTCTCTCTTCCTCTCTCTCTCTTTCTCTCTCTCTCTCTCCCATCTTATAAACACTGTTAATGCAAGATTTTATAGTAAAGTTCAGTAAACTACAACACATGCCTTGCATACATGAATGAGAGCCTCACCTAGCTCTCAGTTGCCATGACCCTCGCTGTTCCATTTTCGGACTTTTCAGGATTTATGTGATTGTATACAATCCCTTATCACTCTCATAGAGAAATGAGAGATAGAAGAAAAATGAGACAGAGATGTGTATATATGTACTTTATTACATGTATACATAGTAGTTTATTGAACTTCATGAAGCTTTCTGACCACGTCATTGATGATTTGGGAAATGCAACATTTCCTCTGGGAGATGTGAAGTGTAGGAAAATAAGATGAGATTGGTAGTCTGTACTTAAATGTGTAAAGTAAAAGCTCTTAATAAAAAATGTTTAGACCGTACACTTTTTAATGGATCACATCAATTATAATACAGGTTTCCATATATTCATTTCTGTATCAGTTTTTATTTTTGTTTACTCACTCATTCCTTCATAAAGTATTCAGATGCCAAGTACGGATTGGTAACTTCCTGTGTCATTGTGCTCAGTGCCAGTCTTCACGTCCACAGCGCCTACAGTCTGTACCTGTGCTGTCCGAGACAGCAGTCACCGGCCACCTGTGGCTACTGAGCACTTTCGGTGTCACTAGTCTGAATTGAGAAGTGCAGTAGTGTAAAATGCACATTGGATTTCTTTGAGATTTAGTATAAAAATTAAGTCAAATAGTTCATGAATAATTTTTAATTGGTTTTCTTTTTTTCTATATTGATGAAGGATTACATATGTGTCCTTATTGCTCCATTGTCCCCCCTCGCCCACTCATGCCCTCACCAAGTCCTTTGGTTGATCTCTCCCCCTTATCCCCAACCTCCCCTACCTTCCCTCTGAGGTTTGATGGTCTGATCAATGCTTCTCTGTCTCTGGATCTGTTTTCATGAATAATTTTTATGTTGCTTACATGTTGAAGTAATTACATAGATTACATATACTTTTAACTGTTAAAAATATATGTTGAAAATTAATTTTAAATATTTATTTTTATATTTTTAATGTGGCTACTAGTAAACCAAAAACAATACACATGCTGCTAAGGGCAGTTTAAAAATTAATCACTATCTGATGACAGGTTATAATAAGCACTATGAAATTCAAACCCCTTCCACCACCAACATGAAGCATGTCTGACCACATCATTGGTGATTTGGGAAATACAACATTTCCTCTGGGTGATGTGAAGTGTAGGAAAATAAAATGAGATTGGTAGCCAGAGAAATGTGACTTTGAATCTAGTACTCACTAGCTCTGTGGCCCTCAAAAAGTTATTAAACTTTCTGAATCTTAATTGACTCATCAGTTAAACACCCCACAGGATTGGAGACATAGTTAGGGTAATGAATGTAAAGTACCTAGTTCAGTGCTTGACATATACTAGCTGCTCAAAAATAATACCAATTATTTTGCTTGTTTTTCTTTAATCAAGTATGTAGGGGGGACAAGTGGGTAACACAGGACTGATTTTGCAATAGTGTCACCAACTCAAGCAGCATCAAAGGTCCTGATACACAGTGGAAATCATAAACTGATGCGTATTGAGGGAAATGCCCCACTATCGAAGTATTACTTGGTTAGGGCTCACTTCACCCTTTGTTAATTTCAAAACATATAAATTTCCAACCCATTCAAATGTCCTACGTGGGAATTACAAGGTAGCATTTATGCCAATAGCATAATAAGAGACATGAGCAAGGTCCAAGTCCCTCTGCTCAGAGGTAGACTTAATACTTTCACCTGCCAGCCACATTCTGCCCATGTGACTATGGCCTCCATAACCTTAGCCATGATCTTCGGTGAGCTGCTCTAGAAGTATAACAATATGTGCTGAAATTATTATTGAATGCAAATATACCATTCTATGAAGATTTAGAAGTCTGTGATAGTTCTCTGTATTTCCAAAAAAATATACTACAAGGCCATCTACATACTGCTTTAAGTTGGATTACCAACCAATTAACCAAGTAAAAGAGGAAATCTTGAATGAAGGCTCAGTGCCAGAAAATCGTCAATCTGATTTATATCTATTGTGACTCTGGGCAGGTTTCCCAAAACTCAGGTCAACTTTCCAAGAATAGCTGTCATTTAATAGTAAGCTACAGACTATCCAAAAGGGAATTTGAATCTGAATCCATTCTTTCTAAGGTATGTAGCTCTCCTCTTCCTTTTTCTTTCCCCATGAGAAGGGTAGCTAGGCATAAATCAAAAATAGGCATTCTAAAAAATGCATGCTATCATTGCTCGAAACACAGAATTTATTTTCCACATTTCTACAATATTTTGTATGCCTCTGGAACATACTGAAATGTTACTAATAGAGAACCTAACGATCTACTATTTCCATGGGGAAATCAGTCCACCATCTAACCTTAGTCAACCATACACTCCTTTGTACACTGATGGGATCAGGAATATAGTTATCTCACCAGCCACACCCTTCTTTGATTCTCTCACTTATTTCTTCCATGTGTAAAGAAATTTTTAGCTTTTTCTCTCTCCTACACACCCATGTCTTTCCCCATCCTGGTTATCTTGCAACCTGCAAGTAGAAGACTTGCTTATCTGATTGGTTAGCATTCCAGGACATTTATCAGGCTGGGTATTATCACTTGCATGGATTACTATTTTTTAAGCGGTATCCAGACATGTTCCATGTTTTTTTTCTTCCACCTCTTTCATTCAACAGATATTTTAGTACCTTCACCATCCCAGGTACTGTTTTAGTTGCTGAGATAAATAAATGAACAAAACAGACCAAAATCCCTTTCTTAATGGAATTTGTATTTTAGTTCTGAATGATCTTTAATCAACAAGCTCAATAACTTAAAAATTAAATACCTCAGATGACGATCAGTGCTAAAGAGAAAAATAATGCAGAGAAATGAGAGGGTTGTAGGAGTTTCATTTTAAGTCAGGACAGATGAGTACAATATCACCTAGAGGTGGCTTTTTGACCTAGAATCTAGGTATAGGAACAGACACCTTGCTCCTTCCTTCTCCTTGACTTCATTCCTTCATGTGGCTGGCTAGAGAGTGGTGTAACCTCAAGATTAAATTCTGCAGTGAAATTCTAAACTGTGTGCTCCAATTCCAGCATCTACCAAAGGGCTTCATATCTACTAACATGACTAATCAACCCTGTTCATTGCCCAGTATTCCCTTGGGAATTTCCCCAATGTTAGCAGGGCAGGATTTTAGAAGTGCTGGCGTTTCAGCTATAATAGCTCCAAAATACACTAACACAACACTCTCACACTCTGGCATCATTCTCTCTCCATCTCGTTGGGTAGGGAGGGAGAGCAGAATCCCAATATGTAACTGTGAATGATGACTTCTGCAGCCAGGCCTGAGTTTCTAGTTCAGTGAAGAATGAAAACGAGCGGTTCTGTGCGATTTCAGATAAACAAACATAAGCACTTTGTTTCACTGATAACTGATGTTTTACTGACAGTCCTACATTTTAACACTTTTCTAAAAAATTTACATCTATCATTTTATTTTATCTTCATGAAAATTTTGTTTCATGTGTATAATTATCCACTTTTCTCATTTTTTAAAAATTTTTTATTGATTAAGGTATTACAAATGTGTCTTTATCCCCCCATTATCCCCTCATCTCCTAGTCTTGCCCTCACCCTCACTCCCTGTTGTCTGCGTCCATCACTTATGCTTATATGCATGCATACAAGTCTTTTGGTTGATCTCTCTCCCTTACCCCCACCCTCCCCTACCTTCCCTCTGAGGTTTGAGCATCTGATCGATGCTTCTCTGTCTCTAGATCTGTTTTTGTTCATCGGTTTATGTTGTTCATTATAATCCACAAATGAGTAAGATCATGTGATATTTATCTTTCTCTGACTGACTTATTTCACTTAGCATAATGCTCTCCAGCTCCATCCATGCTGTTGCAAATGGTAGGAGTTCCTTCCTTTTTACTGGGGCATAGTATTCCATTGCATAGATGTGCCAAAGTTTTTTAATCCACTCATCTGCTGATGGGCACTTAGGCTGATTCCAAATCTTAGCTATTGTTAATTGTGCTGCTAATAACATAGGGGTGCATATATCCTTTCTGATTGGTGTTTCTGGTTTCTTGGGATATATTCCTAGAAGTGGGATCACTGGGTCAAATGGAAGTTCCATTTTTAGTTTTTTGAGGAAACTCCATACTGTTCTCCACAGTGGCTGCACCAGTCTGCATTCCCACCAGCAGTGCAGAAGGGTTCCTTTTTCTCCGCATCCTTGCCAGCATTTGTCATTTGTTGATTTGTTGATGATAGCCATTCTGACAGGTGTGAGATGGTATCTCATTGTCATTTTGATTTGCATCTCTTGGATGATTAGTGACTTTGAGCATGTTTTCATATGTCTCTTGGCATTCCTTATGTCCTCTCTCGAAAAGTATCTATTTAGAACCGTTGCCCATTTTTTGATTGGGTTGTTTGTCTTCCTTCTGTTAAGTTACATGAGTTCCCTGTAAATGTTAGAGATTAAACCCTTATCAGAGATATCATTGACAAATATGTTCTCCCATGCAGTGGGTTTTCTTGTTGTTTTGTTGATGGTTTCTTTTTCCACTTCTCTCATTTGAAGAAGCTAGAGCATACAGAAGTTAAGGAACTTGTAGATGGTAATGGCAGATCTAAGACTCTCACCTAAGCCATCTGGCTTCAGAGCATTCATTTAGAGACCATGCAGTATTGGCCCTGAAATACCAAATGTGGTGGCTTAAAAGGAAAGGCTCTGATTGGTTAAATTACCCACACAAGCTTTAATTCCTCAAGGTTCTATGGAATTCATTGTTCCTCTCTCTCCCTTCTCTCTTCCCTTCCCTTCCCTTTTTATTTCTTCCTAATTCCTTCCAGCTAAGGATACTCTCCCTCTCAGGATCTCCAAAGACGAATAACTTTTTCCTCTACGCAGCACAAAACCTTTGGGAACTCTTTCTTTTTCTTTTTTTTTTTTAATGTATTTTATTGATTTTTTACAGAGGAAGGGAGATAGATAGAGAGTTAGAAACATCGATGAGAGAGAAACATCGATCAGCTGCCTACACACCTCCTACTGGGGATGTGCCCACAACCCAGGTACATGTCCTTGACCGGAATCGAACCTGGGACCTTTCAGTCTGCAGGCTGACGCTCTATCCACTGAGCCAAACCGGTTTCGGCAAGGGAACTCTTTCTAATGCCTTTTCTAAATACTAGTAACAAAGATAAAGAGACAGATGGTAGATATTTTCTTTTTAGAACACTTCCTCCTTACCACCTCTCTCTTCTCTCTTACATTCTCCTGAGAATGACAGTTAACACGGTAGGGAAGGGACAACTGTGTGTTTTATTCCCTTCTACCCTCTGAGGTTCTCCAGTGGAGGCCCTATAAATTGGACTGAAAAAAAGACAGAATAAGAGAAAAACAAACAGAAGTTTAACATGAGCATCATGCATTTACATGGGAATACCCAGTGATGAGTAGTCAAAGGGAGTGAAGATGGATAGTCTAGGCTCCTAACTTAGTGGAGAAAGGGAGGAGAGAAAGGCCCTTATGGAAAAGCAAATGACTTTTTGGAAAGATAAGACCCTTAGGAGAATAGATCGGAGACCTAGTAATTTGTGACAATGTCTGGACGTGATGCCAGAAGAGGTTAGAATTGTCTGAGGAAGGGATTTATGACAATTGAGTTCTTCAGTGGAGGTTCTGCTTTTAGGCAGATAGGGATTTCAGGAACTCAGATGTCTCAAAATCATTCTTATGTCAAAGTGGCATAAATTTGGGGGATGACATGTCCTGATCCCCTTCACAATGTAAACAAATGTTTGGGAAGTGCCTTCTTTCCAAAAACCTGGGTATGTGGCCCACAGTGTCTCTGGATGAGGGGGAAGAGTTGGATGAGGAGTCTGTTGGCCACTGGGAGAGAGAAAGGCTTACCCTTCTAGCTTTTGAACCCTTGTTCTTTGTCTCTTCCAAGGCTTCTATCAACAGTCCTACCTAGATGGCACCCAATCTGAAACAGTCTTGGGTGAGAGATAAGGTGCTAGGATAAAAAACTGTGATAATTAAAGGGAGAAGAGAGCACCTAAAAAATTACTGATCCTTGGTTATAAGTCATTCTTAAATCACTATTCAAATATAGGACACATACTAAGACTGTGTAATCTATGAATGAACATTCTGTAGGGTGTGTATTCTGTCAGCTTGGGGTCATAAAAAGGTGACAAAGCTCAGCTTTCCCCTTTAAAGATCTTCAAATCCAGATAAAACTAATAATTAATTTCCTTAAAAAATATTTAACATTCTCATTGTTGAGGTTTGTGAGAGGTGATTGAAAGTGTTGATTTCGATAGAAATGTATCATTATTACACTCTGTTCAACAGACAAGAGTGTTACTCAAGGCTTATAGCTTGATGCTAGGCATTTTGGGTGTTTTTTCTATTAAAAATTGCAAGCAGAAGTGTAACATATTAGGCTAGTTTATCTGCATTAAAAAAAATCTTTCTTTTCCATCCTTTTCCTCCCCACGTTTTGCCTCCAATATCTCTGTGTGAATATGAACCACTTCCAAACAAGTTAAACTTGAAGATCTACTTAGTTTCTCGGGCTCATTACCAAGGATTTAAAACCTCTCTATTCATTCACCAACAATGGTTTCCATGGCAATTACTGCAACACATGACATCCCCTGCAGCTCTGCTTTAAAATGCACCAGCAGAAATGGCTACACATCAACACATTCATAGGAAAAGCTAGGCTAGGCAGGTCTCCTCACTGGCACTGAGCATAAGAAATTAATTTTTATTTTAAAAGACAAATCAATCATTTTGATTTCTTTGTGTAATATTGATTTTCTCCTCTTTTTATTTCAACCTATCACACTTGTGAAGATATGATTTTATAGCAAATCACTTTAATTGCATTTATGTGAAATGGCCAAGGATGAAGACAAAGTGTTTACCATAATGTCCATCACCCTTTACCCCCTTCATCTGTTTCTGACTCTAGTCATTACTCCTAGCCCTTTCCCCTTCCAAGAGAGACATAAATTCTGAAAGAACAAGTAAAATGCCAAAGTAGAAGCACAAATCTAGCAGAGAATCATGATTTATACAATCTGTCCACCCTTTCTATCTTCAACCAAGAAACCACAGTAAAAGCTCTGCATGAATCATTTCATCACGTGCATATGAGATTTATATTTTTACCATTGCACAAATTTAAAAAAATGCATGTTCAGAAAGATAAAGAAATTGAGCCAGAATTGATATTGTTTAAACCCAATTAGCCCAGCTCCAGAGCCCATGCTCTTGAATTAATTGATAAAGAGACTTATTCTCTCACTCAGGTTTGAGTGAAGATAAAGTGGGGAGAGGAGTGCAGTCAAGAGATCTAGGCTATTATCTGAGCTCTTGAGAGTCCCTATATACTGTTTGGGATCATCTTAAACAAGTAACTGCAGCCTTACTCCTTCATTTTTCTGGGAAATATTAACAGTGATGTTGACCTGCTTTCCTGGGTCATGTAACAAGAGACTGTGCAATAAACAATAGGTGAGAGTTTTGAAATGTTAAGTAATGAAGGTGACCAGAAACTTTCAGAGATAGACCTACACACAGGGAAGACAGAGAGGAAATGTACACAATATAAATGACTTAAAATGAATAGGAAAAAGGGGCTTGCCCGAAGAGAATGGATAGTGTAATTTAATTACCTTCATTCTATCAAGTCCTAAACAGATGTGCTGGATGAGAAATCATGTCCAGATTCTGATTTCTGCGAGACCTGGCTCTAGAGATGTAAAGGTGCCCCATGAGGAGACTGTCTAAGTCATTTCTGGCTGTTTCTGGTCCAAGAATATATAAGTATATAAAACCCTGGAAAACTTTATGTGTGTGCATTAATTTCTCTGCAAGGAAGAATTTTTGACTTGGAGGTTTTCTTTTTAGCAAGCATCAGTTATCTTCAGCTTGGGAGCCTGAGTGTGTAATCATTAAGTAAGGAGCTATATTAGTTTCATATTAAGGTAATAGTTAGGCTTATCTAATTTTGCATTTGCTTTACTTAGGTTCAGTCCTTAATGATGTATGATACCTTTAATTAAGGGTCAGCAATTAATGAGGCAGTTGAGGTTACCATACTTGACTTTATGCTTTAGTTAGCAGAAACTAGTCATGGTGGTAACTTTGCATCATTTTCTCCTTTTCCTGCACTTTGGAGATTATCTAAAAGATAGCTTTGGAAATAGCACAGAACTGTGTTTCGACACATACTCACCTATATATTTATGTCACAAGCATTTATTCAGTAACTAAGAATGCAAAACAGAGTCCTGCATGGTCCTTACATTCAAGGAAGTAGGGGTCTAGGCATAACCATAACAGATATTAACAGGCATCATTTAAAAAGAACTATCGTCTATATAGATGTGATGAAGCTGGGGCACAAAGACGTGAGGATTTCACTTATATGGAAAATGTGTAGAAAAAAAATGTGTCTCAATTGCCAATGATTGTTCCAAGCCCTATCAAGACAGTATCAAATAAAGGCACTTGGGAATTTCAATTTTCAGAAAAAAACATTTAGCAATCACATTTTACAAACTTTTAGATTGGTCATTTTTGTCCATAGCTTACATAAATGGATTATAACTGAATTTTACAGTGGGTCTAAAAGACTAGATTTCTGCTATTTGGGGATATTTTAAAAAAACACTTTAGGAAATTGGTTTAGCTTCTTGGAAATCAATAATTCTTCTAGAATGTGTTCCTTATACATATATCTACTTAAATGTTTATGTTTTTGCAGATTATACAAGCTATAGTCAAAACACATGAATGGCATTTTGGCTTTCAGAGACATTCCTGTTTAAATGTAAATATGCATCAGTATACATATTTAAATATTGGTCACATCTGCTACTAAAAGTGAGGAGGGTCATTACAAAGAGGAGAGTGGTCATTTAGAGAATATAATCTTGATATATAAAAGGCTAAAACTTCCAGATCAATTTATTCTAAACTAAATAATAGATACAACTAAATTTGATGAGTCAAATAAACATCTATAATAATACCAGGGTAATATGCTAATTAGACCAAACAACCTTCCAGACGAAGCCGGGGCTGAGGGAAACCCAGGTCCTGGGTGCCTGCAGGCGACTGGAGGGAAGCTAGCCCAGGTCCCAGGTGCCAGAGGGAAGCCAGTACCAGCAGCTGGGGGAAGGAAGGCCTACTCTTGCACAAATTTCGTGCATCAGGCCTCCAGTTCCCTATATTGCTCAATTCAGTTTTAATGTTACAAAGAACTGAAGAGAGACACTAAGGGAAAGTTTATCTTAAAACTAAAGAATCATGTAAGATTTCCAACAAACACACAAGGGAAAGTGCATTGACTATAATTCAGAAGACCTTGGATAGAATCCCAAGTTGTCATTTATAGTAGTTTCCTCCTATCCTCAGGGAATATATTTCACCATCCACAGTGGATGCCTGAAACCATGGATAGTACTGAAATATATATACACACACTAGGTTTACCTATACCTATGAGAAAGTTTAATATATAACTCAGGCACAGAAGAGATTAACAACAACTAATAATAAAATTGAACAAATATAACAATAAAATTAGTGTTACTTGAATGCAAGCACTGTGATATCATAACAGTCCATCTGATAACCCAGAAGACTACTCAATGACTGACAAGCAGCGAGTTTATGTAGCACGCATATACTAGACAAGGGATGATTCACATTCTGGACAGGACAGAGTGGGATAGCACACATTTTTATCACACTGCTTAGAACAGCGGTTCTCAACCTGTGGGTCACGACCCCTTTGGCAGTTGAACGACCCTTTCACAGGGGTCGCCTAAGACCATCCTGCATATCAGATATTTACTTTATGATTCATAACAGTAGCAACATTACGGTTATGAAGTAGCAACGAAAATAATTTTATGGTTGGGTCACAACATGAGGAACTGTATTTAAAGGGCCAGAAGATTGAGAACCACTGGCTTAGAATAATATATAAGTTAAAATGTAGAATTGTTTGTTTCTGGAATTTTCCATTTAATATTTTTGGACTTCAGTTAACCGTGAGTAATTGAAACCATAAAAAGTGAAATTGCAGATAAGGGAGGGAGTACTGTATAGATCAAGTCAGTCTTGGTAAGTGTTAAAGTTGAGTTCCCTGGAGAAGCCAACTCTAAGTAGAGATTAACCTAGAGGAGCTTTAGTTAGGGGTGCAGTTGGGAACAACATCCAGAGAAAGGAAAGGAAGAAAAGGGATAGAAGCAAAATTGGGCAGAGAGAGTAGAGCTTTTCTGCTGTTTCAATAGAGGCTTCCGTTGGCTCTACTAGAGTTTCTACTAGAAACTCTGAAGCTGGGATGGCCCTTCAGAATGGTCTTGAGTTTAGGTGAGGGACCAGGCTTCGTAACTCCCACACTGATTATTCATTGGATGGGGCCTCCCTGGAAGGGGCCCTGACTTTGGGCATTGTGTCTCCCTTCAGCAAAAGCAAAGGCAAAGATCCATCTGCCATAGCTGCAAGAGGATAAAGTGTCAAAAGGGGTCTGATTTTTTCTTAAGTTTTTTTGCAAGGCAGTGAGTAGAGAGGAAGGGAAGGGTGAGTTAGGAGAAAATTGATAAATGAACAAGCAAGTTTCCTGTCAAGGATTAGCAAACTAGAGCCCTCAGTTCAACCCAGCATCTGTTTTTGTAAATAAAGTTTTACACATCCATGCCCACTTGATTACTTATTGTGTATGGCTGATTTCACACTACAACTTGAGTACTTGTGATAGAGAATTTATGGCCCACAAAGCCTAAATGTTTTACTATCTGGGCCTCTACAATAAAAGTCTGCTGACCCTGGTTTAGAGGAAGCAAGATGGAATGGGATCCAGTGTAGATCTGATGAAGCTCCCCTTTGAATAGAGCAGGTGCCCTATGGGGGATATAATGTGAAAGAAGATATACAGACAGGTAGGTTTGTGGATTTGAGGATGTGGAAGAGAAAAATGTTCCATTTCAGTAGCTTTTAATTTCCAAGTGACAAATAAGAGTGTGAGGGGAGGAGTTTGGAAATGTTGAAAAGAGAATGAAGGTTTTGAAGTTCTTGGTTTGGAGAGTAAAAAGTTAATTTTATCCAGAAGTGAAGTAGAATCAAAAGAGGTGGTATTGAGCACCTAATTGGAGCAGGTAGCCATAAATTTAAAGTTATAAATTTACGCTTTCCCATTACTTGCTACTCAGTTGAAACCCAGGCTCCAGGAAGGGGGTCTCTACCTCACTTGCACTTTCCAAATCTAGCATGGATGTACTTCATTGGTTGAATCTAAATCACATATGGGAAAGAGTTTACAGCCTCTCCTGATAAAAAGAAGAAGGAATGGCGGGTGGGGAAACCAATCTGGTATGCACCAAGATGCGATGCCAGATGTGAAAAGGTTGCTGACCTGAGAACTATGGGTCTGTTGGGTTGTCAAGGAGAAGAGAAAGCCCCCAGCAACAGAAACTAAATCAAATCACCTTCTGGATCAGTGATCTGTTGAGCCCTAAAACACCATTGTAAGACTTGTTTCTATGTTTCGCACCCAAGAAGCAGGAGGGAGGCAACTGTTAGATTAGAATTAGTGACAAGGAAGTGAGAAACAGAGAATAAAAAAACTTCAATTCAAAATTAACCTAACAACCTAAATTTATTCTAAGAAAGTTAGCAACAAGATCAGCAATTGGAACACAAATTCACTGCTGGTGAAATTAATTTTATGTGTTGAGAATATTCCAAAGATAAATGAACAAATAGTAACTTTAAAAGTATAATAATTTTTAAAAGAAAATTGACTAAAAGTAGATGAAAGTAAAAGAGGTCCACTTAAAAACTATGAATTAAAAATATGATTACTATTTTCTTTTAAATCCACAGAAGCCATAAATACAAAAATAGCATAGTTAAGTAGAGAATTAGTAAATTGGAACTAGTACTGAGAAAATCACCCAGTATACTAATAGAATGTAAACAAGAAGCTAGAAGTTGTAGAATATAGCTTGGGAGGCTTTTACATCAGAAGTAGAGAAGGCAGGAATAATGGCAAAACAACATTTGGAGACTTCTGAAATTTTTGCAAAAAGTAAAAAGATAAGTAGCTGTTCATAGATGGAATGTGCACTGTGGATACAAAGTTCAAATAAAATGAACCCACACTGAGATGAGTTGTAATTAAATAAAAGCACATCAAGAATAACGTTAACATCTTAAGAGCTTTTAGAGGGAAAATGAAGATGACTTAAAAGAAACAGACAAGTACACTACTATCAGAATTATTATAAACAGTAACATAATGTTTTCAGCAGTAAATGCCATGCTAACGTCAGAGAACTGAAGAAAAACATAAATGGCCACAAGAATCCTGTGTCTAGATTGACTAGAAATTTTTTAATGACAGCAAAACAAAATATCTAGACATTCAAAAACAGAGTTTTTACCACCACAAACCTTTACTAAAACTATTACTGAAGAATGCACTGCAAAAGAATAAAAAGTGGATATATAGTTGGCATGGAATGAAAGAAAAAGTGCACTGAGACATGGATTCAAATGTTGACAAATATTAATCACTGTTGACAGTAAAAAGAAAAGGTAAATTCAGTCACCCAGAAAATATAAATTTTCTCCAAAATCTATGTATTTTAAACAGCTCAAGAGTTGACAGAAAAAGTGTAAATAGTTGGGCTTTTATCACATGAATTCAAGAGCAGGAGAGAGAGGTAAGGTTGTTGTGTACCAGGGAGTAGAAATGATGGTGGGCTATGAGTTGTAAATGGAGTTACAAAGAAAGTGAAGGCATCTCAGCAATGGCAAATAAGCCAAATGGTGGGATCATTAGGAGTTCTCAGTGTGGTCAAGGTAATGTTGCAGTCAGAATGCTTGTAGGATAGGCTATAAGGCTGGGTCAAAGAGTGGATCTTTATAGTAGATTTCAGAAGTATTGTTCTGAGGGATGGCCATGGGTATGAGTCATAAAGTGAGGCAAAGAAAAAAATTAAAAATGAGGTATAGAGAGTGACAGAGTTCTATCATTCCTCAGAATGAATGGGAGAAGGAATGGAGGAGAAGGCAGAGGATCAAGTCTCTGATGAGTGAATAGAGTAACAATGTGATCTGTACATGGCAGCAATAAGGAGGAGGAGAAGGTGGAATAGCCTGATGGAGTGGGGTGTTGAAAGAACCTGGGTATTGCCATGAGAAGTTCTTAAATGGGGTGATGTTTAAATTTGCTCTGTAGAATGAGTCTTTCAAGAGTTCCTACTTGCAAGGCTTAAATTAGATGTAGAGAAAGTGCAAACATTCATTTTTTATTGTTAAGGGCAGCTTAAGGACTACTGAGTTCCCTTGCTCTTTCTAGATGTTACTAGATTAAATCTAATGACAATTTCAGAATACTTTGATGGGATTTTATGCCTTGTTTGCAATGTTTTACAATTCCATGAGTACCCAAGGGTATGGAATTATATATTATTCATTGGGGAAGTAATCTCCACCAAAAGAGATTCAGAATTCTTTTCATTAAGGAATTTACAGTCCAATTAATTAATAGCAAAAAATACATCATTATGAGTACAAGCACATGAATTTTTATTTTTTTTATTGATTATATGCTTATCCTATATAATAAAAGCCTAATATGAAATAGACTGAATGGCAGAACAACTGAACAACCAAACAACCGGATGCTATGATGTGCACTAACCACCAGTGGGCATGTGCAGGACATGGGTGTTGGCAGCATGCAGCAGAGTGTGGAACATAGCAGGCATTGGCTGCAATGGGATGGTGGAGTAGGTGAGCAGAGGTGAGGAGCTAGTCACTGTCATCAGGGCGAGCCTCTGGTGGTTACTGAAAATTCTTTGCTCCTGTACCTGGTGATGGTGCCAGCGCTGCCACTGGCACCTGCTGCTGGCTCCTGGCACCAGTACAAATTGCTCAGCACCATCAGTGGGTGTGAGCAGTGGCTGCTGGCCCCGATTGCTCCTGAGGGCTTCTCCACCTCCCCCAGCTCCTGAGGGATGATCGGGGCAGCAGCCACTGCTCGCACCTGCTGATGGTGCCGGCCCTGCTTGCACCCGCTGCTGGCACTAGCCCCAATTGCTCTGCACTGTCAGCAGATGCGTGCAGGGCTGGTGCTGTCAGCACGTATAAGTGGCGGCAGCGGGAGCAGGGCTGCCAGCAGACAGGGGACTGGGGCCATGTTGGGAGGGGCTGGGCGGGGGCTCAGAGGATAGGCTGAGAACTGCCCCTGTGCCCACCGCAGCCTCACAGCCCACAGTTCCTTTCAAGGTGCATGAATTTGTGCACTGGGCCACTAGTTATAAATAAAACTAGAAGCCCGATGCACAAAATTCATATGGGGGGGGGGTCCCTCAGCCTGGCCTGCACCCTCTCGCAACCCAGGACCCCTCACTCCTAACCACCTGCCTGCTCACTCCTTACCACTTGGCTTGCCACTCCTTAGCACTGCCGCAAAGGCAGGAGAGGCTTCCACCACCACCGCTGCACTTACCAGCCATGAGCCGGCTTCTGACTGAGTGGCGATTCTGCTGTGGGAGCACACTGACCACCAGGGAGTAGCTCTTTCCTTGAGCATCTGCCCCCTGGTGGTCAGTGTGCATCATAGTGACCAGTCTTTTTGGTTGTTCAGCAATAAGAATCGTTGGACTTTTATTATATAGACTAGAGGCCTGGTGCAGAAAATTCGTGCACTCGAGTGGGGTCCCTCAGCCTGGCCTGTGTCCTCTTGCAGTCCAGAGCCCTGCAATTGATTGCCCCACAGAGGAAGGCCCCTCCCACCCACTGCAGTTCGCCAGTCGGTGACCCCCCGATTGATTACCCTGCTGATGGTGGCCTGGACCTCCCTCTGCGGGGCGATTGTGAGGCAATGGCGGAGCCCTCTGACCAATTGCATTGCACCCGCCTTGGCTGTCCTGCTGCCAGTGCATTTCATAGTGTGGTTGTCCAGATGTTCATTCTGCTGTTCGGCCATTCGGTTGATTTGCATATTACACTTTTATTAGTATAGATATGCAAACATTTCATATGTAAATGAAATATGTCAATAATATAAATTTAAATCTGTAATTTAAGGTTCAGATTAAACAAGGTATAGCACATTCTGATTAACCAAGTATTTTAGGTTAACATGATTAAAAATAGTCAAGCAAAAGTATTTATTGAGGTCCTTGCATATGTAGAGTAATGTTTTCAGTGTCATAGGTGAAAAAAAAAGTTTAAGACAATGTCCCTGCTTCCATAATTTTAGTTTATATATTTTAAATATATATAATATTTTATAAAAGCCAATGCACATTATATCCTAAATAGAAGTATTATTCAGATTATTTTTAGAATTTCTCTAGATGTTCAGAGTAGAAAAGGGTCAATATGGTCAGAGCTGGTCAAAGAGAACTTCAGAGAAGTATTTTAAAGAGAAATTGCAAAGTTAAAAATGGATTGATTACAAATTTGGAAAAAGCAATGCGGAAGACATTTCATAGAACCAACATTCTTAAATAAAGGGTCTTTGTATGGGAATAATGGGAAATATAGATTATATGGTAAAAGGCTTTGAATATCAAGAACATTAACCCAAAAATACTTGGTGCTAATGAAAGACTTTGGGGCAGATAAATAACACTGTGGAGGCAGCAGTGTAGGACCAGTTACTGGTGACAACATACAACAAGGATTGTGTAAGGGAGACATGAAGCTCTGTTAGTGGCGTAGTGAAAAAGAGGTTGTGGGAACCACACCAGGTACCCAGATAGTCAAGGCCAATGGGAGCACAGAGGCCTTGTTATCAATACATCAGAGTGGACAAAGACCATTCTCAGCATGAGCTTAATCAGGATGTCCAAGGACTCTGAACCTGGGTACCATAATCAGGCCAGTTGGTATAGTTGGCAGGATCCAGACAATGTGCAGATGTGCAGATTGGACTAAGTTCCCAACAGTTAATACAGTGGGCAGGGTTCAAGGAAGAACCAGCCCTGGCATAGTCGGAAAGAATTTAGAAGAATATAATGGACTCAGAGCAGTAGTGCTGAGCACTGATCCTGCTGGTTCTGACAGTGGTTGAATACAAAAGGCATTATGATCAAACAGCAGACTTTGTTGCTAATTATTAGCAGTGAAGTCACAACAAAGAATAAATCAGGTACTCAAAAGAGTCCAAGAAGAGTTGAGTTTAAGCAAGAAAATTATGGTATTTTTCATGAAAATAGTGGGAAATAGGAAAGAAAGCTATTTTAGCTTAAACTAAGTATTCTTGTATTGTGAAGAATAATATCTACAAACAACCCTAAAATGAGTAGCTAATGGTGTGTATGTTAATGTTTTATCTCAAGCAGATAGCTTTTTATTTTGTTAATATTAGAAATGCTAATTGCATCTAATAACTTAAAAAACAGCTTTAACGGTGGATAAATAAATAGAAAAACAATTTATCACCATGCCAGACAAAATGTTTCACTGAGTCAGTTGTTCATACTCACAGCAAAAAATGAATTAACAAATAGCCATTACTTCTTAGTTCATTCTTGATGGACACTAGATACTAAGAAAAAAAGAACATATAAAAAACCCAATATAGCCCTGGCTGGGTGGCTCAGTTGGCTGGAGTGTTGTCCCATACACCAAAAGGTGGTGGGTTCAGTTCTTGGTCAGGGCACATACCTATGTTTTGGGTTCAATCCCTACTCAGAGTGTGTGTGGGAGACAACCAATCAATGTTTCTCTTTCACATTGAAGTTCCTCTCTCTCCAAAAATCAATGAAATGTTTAAAAAGTCCAATGTAGAATAAGATCCAAATCATGAAGGAAATCTTAGCAAATCCATTCTGTGTGTTTAGTTTATACTTATTATTTTGCTTTATTAACAAAAGTTGTTGGCCCTGGTTAATTGGTATTTTATATGAAATACTGACCAAAGTTGCTTCATGTTGGAGATTTATTCTTGTAAAGAAATTTTCATTTGCAAATTATCTGATCCAGACAGGTTTTTCTTTTGTCAACTGTGTTTTATGTGCTATGTCAGGATTTTTTACTCCCAATGCAGGATCTATTCTACCACCATGCAAAATCACTCTGTGATTTCTCTGTCTGACCAAACATCAAATAGCAAGTCTGTTCCAAGAATTAAAAGCTTAGTTTTCCTCTAACTACTAAGGTCATGTGTTTAATTTTTTAGGTCAATACATCCAATTAAAACAGGTTCAGTAGAGAATAGACAATGAAAGGGGAAAGGCTTTCAATGGACAAGATATTCACTTGTCTTAAGTTATAGAAATAAGAGGAAAATAAAATGTATTAGTTGCTCTGCTGTGAGTGTTGGGCACTCTAAATAAAATTCAATGATTCAAAAAACAATTTTCAAGATAGCATCAAAGGAATTCTGTGGCCCCTGGCAAGGTCAAGAATAATAAACAGACATTATCTCCAGATTTGGAGGAGTAAATCATATCAAAGTGATTTTAAATCAAATCAAAGTGGACGTCTTATCAGTCTCATGGACTAATATAAAAGGTTCTGCATTTTGAACCCTTCACAAAACCTGAAAAACTCAACATTTACAGCATCCGGCATCCCGCTGCTTTGTTATCTGGCTAGGCCTTTAGCCCAGAGTTTTTCTGTTTCTCCCATGCCCAGAACTCCAAGAGTCCTGTGTCATCCTTGGAGGGAGATAGAAACCACATCAGGACTTCAGGCTGAACGAGAAGTTAAAGAACATTTCAGAAGGGTCAGATGACTGGGTAGAACTGACTAAAAGTTTCCTTCCATTGCCCCTTTCTCTAAGATCATAGTTAACATGGCACAGGAAATTGCCTTGATTAAATTTTTTAGTTTTTTTTTTTAACAAGTTGCACAATGAACAAAACATTTTCTTTCTTGGACCCATGTTTGGACATTTTATACACCCATGAAAGAAGACATCAATCCCAGAAAAGGCTTCTGATTCTCTTAATCAGCTAGTTGGTACATTATTACTATGAATTCCCCAGTGGATGGGTTAGGGAGATGTGTCTTGGTTCTGCTACTTATAAATGTGTGAAATCAAGCAAATTTTTTAAACACCATAGGTCTTGGTTCCTCATCTGTAAAAATAGTGTCTGCTTCAAAGAGCTGTGAAAGTGAAATTGGAGCTAACACATATAATACATTTAGCCCAGTGGTTCTCCCCCTCCAAGTGCTCAGTAAATGTCAGCTGTTATTATGTGGTTACTCTGTGAGCCTACTTTAATTCACAATGAAAACTTGATAGTATCAAAATAATACTCTACTTTTGTTCAATTGCCTTAATTTCCCTGGGATGACTGCATATTGCCAATATTGTGCCTTTACTCATGCTGTTTTCCTTTTTTTGGAATATGCATTAACCATCCCTCCACCAAACTATAAAACTTGGCATACAATTTATCTCATTCAGGATGCTTTCTCTGGCTCACGCAATTCTATCTACTCTGATCCTTTCTCTCATGCCTCATCTATTTAATAGTTATTTATGCAATGTATGCTACATTATCCTGAATAACCTACATAAAATAAACTAACACCGGAGTTACTCCTGCCATTAGCATATTTAATTGTGTAGTAAAGGAAATATAGTGTTGCTTATGCATGTGTGAGTGAGAGATCAGTTTTCATTTTAGAAACCAAACAGGAAGAGGTTACTCTATCCCCAAAGGGGTTTACAGATCTATTTCCATTACCACAGCAAGAAGGAAAACTCTAATCACACAAGGAGAAGGCATCTATCAAAGCAGAGGTCTCAGATCATAGCAGAGAGAAACTCAGAGGCAGAATACTGTACTTTGAACAAGTGCGTAAACAAAGCCTAAATAGGGGCCTCAAGCAAGAAGGAAACTGCCTTTGGCCTTTAGTAATGATGGGACTATGAAAGGACACAGGGAAGATGGTCTAGACCAGAGGTTCTCAACCTGTGGGTCGTGGCCCCTTTGGCGGTCGAATGACCCTTTCACAGGGGTCGCCTAAGACCATCCTGCATATCAGATATTTACATTATGATTCATAACAGTAGCAACATTACAGTTATGAAGTAGCAATGAAAATAATTTTATGGTTGGGTCACAACATGAGGAACTGTATTTAAAGGGCCAGAAGGTTGAGAACCACTTGTCTAGACTGTCCCAGATCTGCTCGCTAACCTCCATGCTGAGGGTTATACAGGGTGTCCCAAAAAATGTACACACAATGTCTGTAGATTCTATTACATTTTGAAAATGAAATGAATTTTAATAAACACTGCCTTTATAATTATTCAAAGTGTGTATACATTTTTGGGATACCCTATATTTTTCTTAGTGGAAAGGAGCTGGAGGTACAGAAATTACTTAGCTCTTCAGGTGTTTTCAGTAGGACTAAATGTCTATTTTGTTCTTATTGTGAAATTTGTCTTCAGTTATTCTCAACAAAACAATTTATCAATTTTCATGAGGTCTTTAATTTTCATGCATCAGAGAAATAATCTAATGTGTGCAAATATTTAGGGTTTGTCCTATAGGACTATTTCAAGTGGAATATTGATTTACAAAGTGGGCAAGGTACCCTATGAGCATACTCAAACCACACAATATAATTGTCATAACCAGATATGCTTCTCTCTGAATTCTTTCATTGCAATTGCATTTTTCATTATGAAGACTTAAGTTGTTCATGTTTCATATATTTATTTGGTCCTTTCATGTGTTCAGACACTCCTTAGGCATTCAAATATTTATGTTAATTACTTCCTATAAAACCTAAGACTAATTTTATTTTACATTGGTCATTTTAACATTCAGCATTTTCATATGTTGTTAGTATTAATAACTTTTACAACCATTAGCTGTTTATCTTGTACATATCTTGGCTCTTCAATGACATTGCTATGGCTAGGTTTCAGACATAGGAACTCTTTTTCCTGCTTTTGAAAATTTCAAAATGATTGGCAGTTCTCTATTCATAGTAGAACATATATTTTTGTTTAATAAACAATCAAAGAAACAAATGTGTAAAAGAGCAAATAAGCATTGTAAGAGGAAAACAGGGTTTTTGTTTTTTGGAATTTCAAACTGGACATCTAGAAAAACTGAAATCCCATCAAAATCCTTCAGGGGAGTGTTATAAATTTAGTGTTTGTGATTTAATATGGCTGAAATGTGTGATTTAAATTCATTAGGGAACATACATGTAAGAGCTGTAGTATTCATTGTATTTCAATGTTCTTCATGTCACTGTCTTTCTTCAGGGGACAGAGGAAGCATCATTTTGGCTTTGACTGAGTAGATCCTCAAGGATCAGTATAGATGGTATGGTGATTACTTCAGATGACTTTTTCATTGTGTTGAATTTGTTACTGGCTTTAGAACTTCTGTTCTAAGCTTTGGACATTGAACCTTCGTTCTAAGCTTTCCACACTGGACTTAGACTATTGCATAGTTTTGGTATTAAAAGAAAAAGTAAAAGAAAACATATAACCTAGAATAAACTCTTCCTACCACCTTGAAAAGGAGGCATCTTTGAGAGAGGGTGAACATAGGCAATATCTTAACGTGGCAATGCTGCTCTAGAATAATAAGAATATTCAGCCTTTGGCACCATACTATTCCCTTCAGAATACATTTGAGGGGTTTTTCATCACTTTTGGGAAACATTCATTATCAGATACTACAGAATACTTAAAAGATCCAAATACTTAGAAAATAAAATTGTTTTTGAGTGATATTTGCAAAGCAAAAAAGATATGGCCAGAACACATTGAGGTGTCGATGGAATGTCTTATAAATAGAATACAGATCGGGGGGGAAGAGATTTTAATTATAGGAAAATATAAATAAAAAAGGGAGATATGGATTGACATCTGGGGATTCAAGAACATTTTGGAAAGGGTTTCCATAATTTATGCTCTCCTGCTACACAAAAATGATAGTTGCCACACAAGGAAAATGCATTTAAAGCGTTGTTCTTAAAAAAAAAAGGAAAAATGCATCACAAATGTGTTTTCATATAAAATTTACAATGAGAGAATGAGTTGGCAAGGTCAAGCCATTTGAGAAGCTGGTAGTTGCTCTTGATTTCATCAATAGAGGGAAAACTTTATGCAAAGGAAAGGAGAGAAGGAGGAAGGACCTATTCTTTTCCCAGAGTCATTTGTGCACTTTGCAAGGATTAGTTTATTTAATGTTGCTGGTCCTAAAGCTCTGACTTCAATAAATTAGTACAAGGCACAGATCATAATACATGCAAAAAAGTAGACTCTAGATCATTGTACTTCAGTTTCAAGCTTATTCTTCTTGGCAATTCGGTCTCCTGAGAATCAAAGACAAGGCAATGGAAATGGCTGAACATGCTGCATTCTATTGGATTGGTAAATATTTACTGTATTACTGAGTCAATGGTGAATTGATCTTATAGTGACTGCATAAACCAAGTAGAAGTCAATAGAATTGTCTGAATGCGAATAGTAGAAAATAATTTCCATTTATAAATTACTCTTCCTTGTGGTAAGGTCTATGGGAAGGTTCTAATTTTAGGGAAATGGATTTTTTTTTCAGGTCACAATTGCACCTCCATAGTTATAGCTCTTTGGTGGTCCTTGTAGCTTAGGGTGGTCATTACTGCCTGTATGTTAGAGATAATGTGTTTTTAGTTATACAATATTAGCGAATTATGCATATTTTTAATCTCCTGACAAAGATAAGATGTCAGTATGTGCACATAATGATGTTGTGAAAGATACACAGCATTTACAAGCTAATGGGTAGCATTCACTGAACAAAGGAGTTGGCCCTATTCATTCAATTTGGTAATACTTGCTCCCCAAATATTAGTTGAATATTAGTCTAAGTATAATTTTTAGCTGTAATTTGTGTATTTAAAGCAGTTCTAGAAGTAGCCAATCATCTTAGTCAAGAAACAATCTATGAAAGACAAGTTGGAAATAGTGCCAATTTTGATCCATTCCCTGTCAAGAGGACACCTTGATGGAGAAGCCCGAAGCCCTGGAACTTGGATTGGCCATTGCAAATAGGAGATGACAATCAAGATGAAAAATGACGAGATGACTTTGGCAGGGGTGGAAATTACGTCAATAGTACTCAGAAAAGCTGACACACTGACACAAGTAACAGAAAAAACGACTCTGTCACCCTTCCCTCCCTCACATGTTCATGCAGACATTTTAGTCACATGTGGCTTCAACAAGAATGACTGAGATGGAGACAGAAACTGGCAACCACTACCGTGATCATCGCAGGAGACGAATTCTATAAAACCATACTCAAATTCTTTTAAAAAATCAAGAAAATATCTAGTCTAAAGATTTGGTAATTATTAAGACACCTTCCCATACTTAAGTTAAAGATAAAAGAGTCACATGTTGCAACCAGTAGGAGCAAGATGAACTCATTCTTGAAAACATTTCCCTGGTTCTCTCTATAACCCCATAAAGATTCTTTTCCAATCAAACTTAATTTCTACTTGACCCAATTTTATTGCATGCTACCCTGTGTTTGTGAATCCCAACTTGGTGTTAAGATAGGTATTTTAATTAGTTGATGTAATGTTTCTTCAGCAAATCCCTTACTAGACTTTAAAGGTTGCATCAAAACTTAAATATATTGATGAAACTAATTGTTAAATAGCTTTTGATTATGTGTCTTTGGTGAGGCTTTTAATCATTTTTAGGTAACCAGAATATTAGAAAGGTTGCTGGTATTTTTGTTAATGCCTGACATTGCTTCTTACAATTCAAATATTTTTTCATAGAAGTATATAAATTAAGCATAGGCAGGAATCTTAGTGATTATGGAGTTCAGGCTTCTTACTTTAGTTGTGAACATATTCTTAATTACCCAGAATTTTCTCCTAACCAGCTCTCCTAATCCTTTCCAATTCCAGTGAACAATCATGTTATTATATTTGTTTATTTTTGTAATTTCTTTAGTCATACACATTCTCTCAGACTTTCAAGCAATCAATAAGCACTTTGTTGCATACTCATAATATTCTTTGAACTATGTTAGCTGACCTAAGGATTGCAGATGAACTATTTACATCATGATATTTTCCTAAAATCATTATAATCTGAGAAATTGAGGTAAAATAAATGAAGGAATGGAGACCACTGGATTACAAGCTTCTCCTATATTTTGTCAGTTTCTGCCTTCAACAAAAAGTGGTGGCGACATCACAGATTTGTGTTAATAAATCTATAAGACTTACAAAGAAGGAAGTAATGGTTTCATTCTATTCAAAGGTGATTAAATCACATCTGGAATAAAATGTTCAGTCTTGGACTCCTCAATTTAGGAGGAGTTAGACAAGCCACAATGTGTTAAGAGGCTAATGAACAATTCTAATATTATGTAGCATAAAGAAAGATTGAAGGATAATATGCACTTTAGCCTAAAGAAGAAGAGATATAGGAGGATAATGAAAGATGTCTTCAAATATTTTGCAGTGCAATTGTGTGAAAGAGAATTAAGTCCCTACAGATATGTGTAACCTGAATGTCTCTAAAATCACCAACCCAGAAGTATAAATAAGGTCCCATTGATACCAGGATTGTATTTTTCTGCCACACCTACTGCAGGGTTTTACCCCACACCTCAGATTTATTTCTGTTTATGCATGTATATCTGTTGGAGACCGGGTGTAAGCTGACACGGTCCTTGCACCTGAAGGGGCTAGCAAGGCTGGGACCCTTACCCACACAGTTTTCCCAGACTTGTTTGGATGGCGGTTATCAGTAGAATGAGAGCAACCTTTGTAGAATGAGAACAGCCTTTCATGGCTTATCAAGAAGTCTGTAACTATTTACTGAGATTTGCTGTACTGAGAATTTGTCCTTCTGCTCTATCTCTCCCCTAGAGATTAAGAGGAACAAAGAATACATTCCTCTTGACAGACCTCCTATTCAGTGTTTTGTGTATAAAAGGCATTGTGTGGTTAATAAACTTACTGCAGTTCCTCGATTGACCTGTAGTCCTCCCAATCCCACTCTCCTGTCTTTCTTTCTTTTCTCAATTCCCACCTCCCTACCTCAGCCCGGTTCAACCTGTCAGGCTGGCCCTGACATATATCCTCAGAGTATTTTATAATTTGTCACCATTTGACTCCTCATGTTTTTTCCTGCTCTTCCCTCCATTGCCCGTTAACCTCATGATGGAAGTACTTCACATCTACCAATGCTGCTGGTAGAAACACTATTTCTCTACCAAGGATGTGTTCTCTTGATGCCCCAAAGCTTCAAAAATGTTCAAATGCAAAAATATATGAGCAGCTGAAGTTGCTTCTGTGTTAATCTAAACGAGGAGATAATCCCCCCTCCCAAAAAAGCACAAGACCTGGAGTCTGGGGCAAAACTGGAGACCAGATTCTCTCCCATCACACCCAAGGCACCTCACCAAAAATGTCTCTTTTCTGAAAGCCTTCCATAAAATCTATTCATAGATCACAGCACCTGAATAAAAGGACGGAGGCCAGCATGAGCTCGTCACACCCAGTTATGATCGAGCTTGGACCAGAGAAAGGAAGCGCACAAGACCTGGAGTCTGGGGCAAAACTGGAGACCAGATTCTCTCCCATCACACCCAAGGCACCTCACCAAAAATGTCTCTTTTCTGAAAGCCTTCCATAAAATCTATTCATAGATCACAGCACCTGAATAAAAGGACGGAGGCCAGCATGAGCTCGTCACACCCAGTTATGATCGAGCTTGGACCAGAGAAAGCTAGGACTGATGAGAGGAAGATTCTGGAAGATGCTTCAGTATAAGGGAAGACAAGTCCATAATTGGGGATTTTAGCAGATCCAATGTGCTACCTTGAGAGAATTTTCCCCACCACTATTTCTGTTCCAGTATATACTCAGGAGCACTGTTGGCAAGTTGTCTGGAGAGGATCCAAGCAGCAAATGAGTGTTTGGACTAGATAACCTTGAAGATTCCTTCTGACTCCAAGACTGAGGAGTCTAAAGTTGTCTACTCACCTTGGACAATGAGCTAGGATGTTGGTGATGGAGATCGATCAGTAGGGCAATGATAACACATCATCACCACAGGCCTAAAAACAAATGAACACAAGGTGTCAGGATGTCTTCATGCTCTCTTCTATGTGTTAGCCTTAGTGCTGTTTCTCCAAGCGTGATGTGTAGACCTTGCAGCAGAATCACCTGCTAAGCTTATTAGAAATTTAGATTCTTGGGGTGAAAGCTTAGGAACCACTCTTTAAAGCCACACTATCCAATAGAACTTTCTGCAAGGATGGAAATGTTTCATCACCTTCAATCCAGTAACCACAAACCACATGAATATGTTGAGCATTTCAGATGTGGCTGGTGTGATTAAGGAACTGAATTTTTAAGTTTAGTTCATTTTAATCAATTTAAATTTAAATAGCTACATGTGGCTAGCAGCTACCATGTTGAACAGGGCAGTTCCAAAGTCTTAGAAGAAGAAAGCTTAGAGAAAACTAAGTTTGTAATATATAGGAATAAAGGTGGGCAATTGAAGGAAAACATGAGATCAGATCAAGGTTGCAGCAAATATTAAACAAATAACAGGAAAGGACCTTATATATCACCTAATGCAATCGCCCACACCCCTTTACTATGGTTCTGGAACCCTTTGAGAATTATTGCAGACAATAGATATCCACAGTCCGTAATATATGCTCATTCTAATTCATATGATAAATTTATATGAGGTTTTGGAGCAGGAGAGTTAGAGAATCCTTAAAACTCTTCCATTGTCCCCTTTCCAAACCACTAATCCCTGACTAAGAATTCCTGATGTAGTAAAATACCCCTCTGTCTATAGACAGAAAACTAAAACACAGAGTTTCAGGATTAGCCCAAAGTCATTCATTTATCATTAAACTTGGTTTCTATTGTCTCCCTCTCCTGTCTTCTGTACATCTTCTTTACTATAGGTCATGTAACCTTCACATTTTTATATGAATAGCAGAACTAGCTAAGATTTATACACAAAAAAATCAGCTGGGTTCAGCTGGGTGTGTTGGAATGAGCACACCTGGATTTATTTGGAAGTGCAGTGTTTTTTGCAACACTAATGCTCTCCTGTTTTGGGAAATGAAGTTACCTTTAGCTCAATAGTCCAACTGCAGGAAGAACAACAAAGTGCTTTTGATTATCTTTCCTTTCTCTTATAAAAATAAAATGTGGTTAAAATGAATCAATAAAGAGAAGTCTTGCTCCTCAGTGTTTGATTAGGGGAGCCTTTATCCAATTGATTTTCTAAGCTCTTAGTCATATTGCAGAAAGGTCTCCGTACATTTCAGGAGTATTAACTGTTAAAAATAGTTTTCAGTTGCTGGGAAAATACCAATTTGCAGCAATAGAAAAGAAAAATTTAGCATGACTGTTTACATATATTGAAAGAGAATGTTAACATCACCTTGAGCTATCTGTTGTTTGCTTGTATGTGTGAAGAGAGAAAAACCAATGCTTAAATTAATACATCACTTGGAAGTAACTCGCATTTGCTATTGTATGTTCATAAATATTAATCTAGAGAGATAATTAGCTCTTTAAATTTTACAATTAGCCTTTCAGAAAAGAAGTGGATTCTAATAAAAATAAGGCATGCTTTTAAGCTTCTCCACTGCAAATGTTTTCACTAACAACTCAGAGGCAGGGACTGTCTTTGTTTAATTTTTTCCTGAAATAGTCATGCTTTACACTTATTTCATCTCTCCCTTGAGACCATAACCTTGCAACAGGGAAAATAGGTTTTCTATTCTTAAATCTAGTTACCATGTATTTTTAAAAATCTTTTTCTTTCTTTTTTCTCTGAAATACCCTGGGATAACAAAAAGGTCATAGTTCACTTTATAGAAGATTGCTCCAATTCAGGCCATCTGAACTCTACAAAAGTTTGTCACCCAGGTGAAATCAATATGTTTGTGTTTGCATGCTCTTCTGCATGTAGTGATTTTAAGTAATACTCTAGTCCTTAAATCTGAGCCTTAAGTCCTACAATTTAATGTTAGTCACAAACTGGGAAGATGTCGGTCCCAAAGACATTGTCAATACTCTCTTTTATAAATTAAGAAGAGTAGTGAGAAAACTATTCAACTGGAATTCAGCAGTGATGAATTCTAGTCTAATGAGTTAACTAGTATAAACTTGAACAAATTGCATAAATCTTTTCTTTGAAATTAAGTGTCAGCTTGATTAGTGAATACCTTATCTGTCTGTACATTTGAATCTATTGAATACAGATTCCTGGGCCCCTCTCTAGCACTACTAGAGAATTTATTTATTTATTTATTTATTAGTTAGAATTTCCAAAGAGTGGGGCCCATGAATTTTTTGTTGTTGTTGAAAACAAGTTCACCTAATAGTTCTCGGATACCCAAAGGAACCAAATGAATTGTATATGGCAGCTTATGAACCCAATGGCTTTTACTGTTCCTTCCTGTTCTAAACATCTGTGATTGAAATATTCCCAGGAACTGGTGCAGGGGACAGGGCTCTGGAAGAAAGGAGTTGCTAGTTGGGTCACACAAATAAAATACAAAATATGAGTAGGACCAGGGGTGGGCTGCAGTCTTCCTATTCACTCATGGC